>NW_022631048.1:6065087-6433069 GCF_010015895.1 Lontra canadensis
GTGATCCGAGTCTCTGATCTCAGGTATTTCGGACAAGGTACATAATAAGCAAGCCACCTCTTCTGTAAACAGCGTTACTAATATGCCTTCAAATCTCCTGAGAGGTCTTGTTAAAATGCAGATTTTGATTCAGATGTGAGCGGGGAGAAGAGAACATACTGAAATTCGGCATTTCTAACAGATTCTTAAGTGATGAAGATGTTGCTTATCTAAATAATACAGTTTGAGTGGTAAAGTTCTAGTCTTTTCATTTTCATTTGTGACACCCTTATCCTCCCCACAAAAGTTAGTGTTTTGTAAGAGAATATTGTTACGAAAATATGATGCTGCCTATTTTTATTGTCTGTTACTTTATTTTCTAAATAAGAAAAAATAGCTAACAGATTTTGAACACTTACTGAACACAAGTGCTTTCTAATTAAGCACTTTACATGAACATCACATTTATTAAGTCTCAACAGGTCTATGAGGTAAGTGTTATCATTATTCCCAGTTTGTGTGTGAGGAAATTGAGACACTGGGGTTAAGAAACATCACTAAGCCAAGTGACTTTGGACTGACATCAATGCATGGATGCTTGAAGCTATGCTCTTAAAATTCATTCTTTGTTAAAACTACCTAAGAGAGAAAACCCAGAAATGAACCCACAATTCTATGGTCAATTAATCTTCAATAAAGCAGGAAAGAATATCTGATGGAAAAAAGTCTCTCCAACAAATGGTTTTGGGAAAACTGGATAGCAACATGCAGAAGAATTAAACTGGACCACTTTCTTACACCAAACATAAAAATGAATTCAAAATGGATGAAAGACCTAAAGTTGAGACAGGAAACCATCAAAATCCTAGAGGAGAACACAGGCAGTAACTTCTTTGACACTGGCAATAACAACTTCTTACTAGATGTCTCCTGAGGTAAAGGAAACAAAAGCAAAAAATAAACTATTGGCGTTTCATCAAAATAAAAAGTTTCTTCATAGTGAAGAAAGCAATCAACAAAACTAAAAGACAAACTATGGAATGGGAGAAGATATTTACAAATGACATATCTGATAAAGGATTAGTATCCTAAACCTATAAAGAACTTAGCAAATTCAACACCCCCAAAATGAATAATCAATTACAAAATGGGCAGAAGACATGAATACACATTTTTCCAAAGAAGATATCCAGATGGCCAACAAACATGTGAAAAGATGCTCAACATCACTCTTTATCAAAGAAATACAAACCAAAACTACAATGAGATAGCATGTCACACCAATCAGAATGGCTGAAATGACAGGAAATGACAGATATTAGCAAGGATGCAGAGAAAAGGGAAACCCTCCTACACCATTCGTGGGAATGCAAGCTGGAGCAGCCACTCTGGAAAACAGTATGGAGGGTCCCAAAGTGTTAAAAACAGAACTACCTTATGATTCAGCAATTGTACCAACAGGCATTTAAGTAAAGGATACAAAAATACCAATTCAAAGGGGTACATGCAACCTGACATTTATAGCAACATTATCACCAACAGCCAAATTATGGAAACAGCCCAAGTGACCATCGACTGATAAATAGATAAAGAAGATGTGGTATATAACTATATATGTATATATATATATAAATATCTATATAAATAGATAAAGAAGATGTGGTATATACCTAGACAGTATTACTCAGCCATTAAAGAATGAAAATCTTTCCATTTGCAATGATGTGGACAGAGCTAGAGACTATTAAGCTAAGCAATGTAAGTCTGTCAGAGAAAGACAAAAACCATATGATTTTACTCATAAGTGGAATTTAAGAAACAAAATAAACAAACATAGGGCAAGGGGAAAGAGATACAAACCAACTTTGTTTTTCTTTTTCAACATTCTCTTGGCAATTCAGGGTCTTTTCTGGTTCCATAGAAATTTTAGAATTGTTTGTTCCAACTCCTTGAAAAATGCCAATGGTATTTTAGTAGGGATGGCATTGGGTGTTGTATGCAACTAATGAAGCATTGAATACTACATCAAAAACTAATGATGTACTATACAATGACTAACTGAACATAATTTTAGAAAAAGAGAGAGAGACAAACCAAGAAACAGACTCCTAACTACAGAGAACAAACAGGGTTACCAGAGGGGAGGTGGGTGTGGGGATGGGTGAAATAGGTAATAGGAATTAAAGAAGGCATTTGTTGTGATGAGCACACGGTGTTGTCTGTAAGTATTGAATCACTAAATTGTACACCTGAAACTAATTTTACACTGTATGTTAGCTGGAATTTAAATAAAAAATTTAAAGAAATACCTAAGAGATGAGAAGTTCAAATTCACATTAATTGTATACTCATGAGTAAGTCTTGCATCGTTTACTTCTAGGTTTCACTGGTCTCATTTCTTCTGAATATTATTACCTTTTCACCCTATCTGGTTTAAAAGCATTGTCTACTATTATTCCCTTGATATTTAAGGAATATATAAATACATATTGATTTTAAATCATTTTTAAAATACAAGTAAAAGAATAAAGAAACACTAAGTATAAAGAACAGGAAGGTGAATCCCTTAAATTGAGTCAACTTGGTGACAGCTCAGTGCTGAACCAACACAGTCCCTCAATATAACAAAAAATCCATTTTGATTTGACTACACAACTGTACAGATGGTGTCTTTTATATTGTATATGTTAATTCTTCCACCCACATTGGTGTGGGTGTATGGTAACAATTTTTTTTAACAAAATGACTTCACTTTTACATTTTAGAAGTAGTAGGTTATTTCTTTTTATAATTAAAAATTACTAAGTTGAAAAGAAGGTCTATTAATATTCTTGATTATTATACTTCACAATATTTTGCTTTATGTCATGTCAGCATTAATTATGCCATATACATATATTCATATATATGTTATAGCTGTTAATATAGCATAGTCATTATAAGAATTTGAAACCAGAATAATTTGCTTTAAATCATGATTCTGCCATATCATCTTTCTGTGACATTAATTTATAAGTTATTTAACCTCTTTGAAGCTAAGTCTCCTCATTCAAGAAAAGGGAAAGAAACAGTGCCTGCACCATATGTTTATGAGAATGAAAGAAGTTGGTAATATGTAAATATCTTAGAAATGTGCCTACCACATTGTGAATACCTAATAATATTAGCCATCAACATCATCACATTTTTCATAAAATTTCATGTTTTTATATTTTTCAATAATTTTCCATGATGTTGCAAACTCTTAAATGTCTTTTACATTAAAATTATAGTTCAATTATAAAGCAATTGAATTGATACACAGATTATTTTTCACATGTTTGAGGTCATTTGTTCGAGAGCACTTTTAGAATTGGTTCCCAATAGTTGGGCTTTATGTTACAACTTTTATTTTTAAAATATTGGTAACGTATTTAATTGATTTTTATAACCAACATGAACCCTCTTTTTTTTTTTTTTTAGATTTTATTTATTTATTTGAGAGAGAGAGATGAGAGCATGAGAGGGGAGAGGTCAGAGGGAGAAGCAGACTCCCTGCTGAGCAGGGAGCCTGATGTGGGACTCGATCCTGGGACTCCAGAATCATGACCTGAGCCGAAGGCAGTTGCTTTACCAACTGAGCCACCCAAGTGCCCCGTAACATGAACCCCCTTTAATAAATTCTACTATTGTTAGTTCATTTGTTTTTTTAATTTATTTATACTTGAGTTTTCTATTTGCAAAATTTGAACTAATAAAGCTCTGCCAAGGGCTGCTGTTTGCTCTCAGGGTACTTGGATTAGTCTCAGCCCTTCTGACTCCCACCCTGGTCCTTTATGAATTCTCATCTCCATTCTGCAGCTGCTGGACAAGCAAAGCCCCTACCTAAATGTCCAGGCATTGATGTAGTGTGGTTCTGCTGGACTGAAATGAGATCATCCTTTACTGATACCTGGCTTATTGATTGATACTGAAAAGAAAGTGATAAAATTTGAAAACCCACAGTTTCCAGGTTGCTGGGACATCAGGACTCTGCCCATGTGCTCCTTGGTCAAGTCCTCCTGTGTGGAGAATGGAGTTCTCCAGCTACCCAACAAGCAGCTGGCTCTTAGCAGAGGACCCACTGCTCTTTTCCTCACAACCCTTGTTCTACCTGTGAGCTGCGGCAGGGAGCATGGAGGGCTGGAGGGTGCTTTGTGAGTGTGGCAGACTCTGAGGGCCCATTCGTTGTTTTTTACAGTTAAAGGAAATGCTTGCAAATCCTGGCAATACACTGTCAATCTTGGTCTTTAGAAATAGAACTTGTTTTCATCACGGTTCATAGATGTTGTTTTGGAACTTTCTAACAAGACTTCAGTTTAATCTAGGCACAACTGGTTTTCTGACTCAAATTGTAAGCTATTGGAGTCTTAGGAGAATTGTTTCTAAGAATTCCTAAACTCTGAATCTTTTGCAAATTTGATACTTCTTTTGATAACTTAAAGGCCATTTTCTTTTTTCTTTTATTTTTTGTAACTTAAAGGTCATTTTAATTGGGAATTGGGAAATCACAGATCCGACATCCGACATCCATTGAATCTAAACCTAGATTCAGTCTCTAGTAAGGAGCTGTATAGAAAGAGATTAAATCTGGTAGTTTTAGTCCCAGTGCTCTTCAGCTGTCTTCCATGTCAAGATAATAAAGTGACACTTTTAATTTTTTATTAGCACTTCAGAAACTCCCTCACGTGCATTATCTCCTTTGTTCCTTGCAGCTGCCACATAAGATGTGCAGGGCAGGACACATAATTCCCACTGACAGATGAGGAAATTGGGGATCAGGGAGGTTAAGTGTCTCATCACCAGCACGTTACTTCTCTGGTGGAAGGCATCATTTTTATAGAAGAGAGCACAGTATGGAAGAAAAGACACCAGCTTAGGAAACAGGTGTCTCAGAGTCCTGTCTTTCCCCATCTTCTGTACTGTCTCGGCCATGTCATTTAAATTCCCTGAAGCCTGTGTCTTGAATGAGACACTTAAAATGAAACACACCCAATAACTACAACACCTTACATGCAAACCCAGAGGAATAATTTGAAGTTTAAGATAATGAATATGAGAGCAGAGAGTGGGGAAGACAGGCCAGGGTTGGAGCAGGCCAACACACAGGGAAAAGTGACAAGATAGGGGAGAAAGGAGCTGAAGACTGAGTGGAAAGGCAACTTGTAGCATTATTATTTGTATTTATTTCAGTAGTGAGGACGTTTAGTAGTGCAGATGTTGTTGTCCTGGACGTTACAGTATAACTCTCATAGCACCTGCTGCTTCTTCAAAGTAACAGGATGGACAGGTGTTATTTGGAGAGAAGACATGCTTCAGAAATACCCCTAGGTGTGTAGCCCCAGGCTGGAGAGATGTGTCTGTGGATTGTAATGTGTGAGGGTGTGATGAATAAGGCTTTGGCTGGACCAGAGGGTATCTAGGAAGAATCATTGTGGGATAAGAGTGAGGCAGGAGGGTGAATGCAGACCTCAGAGAGTTCTGACTGCCAGTTTATGTAATTTATGCTGTACTGGCAAATCAGAGACATTGACAAGTTTTAAGGAAAGTCATGCTGTCCATTCATTGGATGCATTTACTGGTGTCTAACTGGATTTAAGAAATTAAGCGACTTTTGAAACTCTAAATTGTTTATAATAGATGGTTCATATATAATTATAATTGTGTACACATTCCTTATTTTATTAGATATTTACAATAAACATGTAGGCATTATAAAATGTATAGATATGTTAATGCCTTATAGTGATAGTTCATGAAGTTATTGAATCTTTACATCCTCTACTGTGTATTACAAAGAAAACAGCAATGGGCCTGAAATGAGTAGTAGGCCATCAGTATGTATTTCAGAGTCTAATTTTGCTGGTAATTCAGTTCTGGGATCAGTCATGTTATCTCTTCCACTTCTCCTACTAGCACTGCAATTAGTAATTAGTTTGTAGAGATTTCTGATTGAATTTCTTCCTATAATGCTTTAAGATAGGTCTCCCACCGCTATCTTTATTATTGTCCAATGCCAAGAGCAACTTGCAAACTTATTTCCCAATGCCCAAACACACATTCTTTTCAAATTTATGAGTTCCTTTTTTTTTTTCCATCCCTTGCTCCCTGAAAGAGTAAGGAAAAGAAGGATGGTCAAATTAATATATAACAGAAAGATGTGTCACTCTCGGCTGAGAACATATTTAATGTCTTCACAGTTAGCTGTAATTTTAGAAGCTTATGTAAATCACTTTCATTCACTACTCTCAAATCACAGATGATAAATGCAAGGAAGCGTTACAACAAACATTGAAATGATGCGCCAATGCCGACCATTCCGGCCATGCTAGAAATAGGTATACATCTGTGCTGAGGAAGAGAAAATACATTGTTGCTGCCAACTTAAAAATGAAACAAGGCTGTCATGAAAAAACAAAAACAAAAACAAAAACAAGGCATTCCTGCCTTAATATACAAACTATTTTAAACACCTCAGCCTCATCCATAACAATACTTTTACAAAATAGATGCTTTAAGAAAAATCTTCATAAGGTAGAGGTGGAAATGAGCTCAATTTCAAGGCATGAATGATGCATTTAACACTTTCTGTCTATTCTCAAAAATCTGAAATAGAGGTCAAACCCAGAGGAGTTTGACTGTCTTTTTGATTCCCCAAAGTTTGGGGCTGTGAAAAGGCTGGTTAGAAGTTAGAATACTCAGAGCTCCATCAAGTTTAGATAATGAACTCAGACATTTGCTTAAAGAACCTAATCAATGCATCTTCATCCTTTTGTTTTTTTGGCTGTCTTTTCTCCTTATTTACTTGCAAGCATTGCATTTCTATTCCAGGCAAGGGTCTACACTACATTAGGAATACAGAGATACAATTTATGGGGGCTTATGAAATGTACCACTAGCATCTACCCAAAGATCCATGATAAGGAATGCCTAGGAGGCTCAGTCAGTTAAGCGTCTTCCTTCAGCTCAGGTCAGGATTCTGATGTCCCAGGAAGGAGTCCCTCATCAGGCTCCCGGCTCAGCCTTGGAGTCTGCCTCTCCCTTTGCCCCTACCCCTGCTCATGCTCTCTCTCTCTCTCTTTCACTCTCTCTCAAATAAATAAACAAAATCTTTAAAAAAGTCATCAAAGATCTATGATTCACATTTTCAAACCTTTGAGATGCAGACAGAATGAAATGTTACAGCAAAGGAATTCCTAACTATGCACGGTGTAGGCATGCATATAATGTTATGCTCTAAGGGCTCATTGTTTATATTACAGTTTTCTCTACATAGTTATCATTGTTTTACAATTTTTAGTAGTTTAAAATTTTAATGTATATTTTGCATCTTGGTCTGTGAAGACTTGTTTTTTGACTTGAGTTTTAATTGGAGATACTGACCTCATGACTTAATTAGTAACAGTGGCGTGTGATTTTAAAGACATACAAATAATAGAAGAGTGATTGTTACAACCCTATCAAAACTCTTGACCTTAACCGAGCCAAGTCAGTTTGTAGTTAAGCATCTTGATTTTTTTGAAAGACAATAAACTGTGTTGACAGATTTTAAAACACTTCAGTCATCCTTATTTTTTAGATTAATAGATTTTATTTTTAGAAAAATTCTAGGTTTTCAGGAAATTGTGTGCACAGTACAGAGAGCTAACATATAGTTTCTCTTGCCCCTACTCAGTTTTCCCTATTATTAAAATCTTTCATTAGTGTAATATTTGTAACAATTGGTGAATTCATACTGTTACATTATTATTAACTAAAGTCCATAAATTACATTAGCAACCATTCTTCGTGTTGTACAATTTTATAGGTTTTGACAAATGGACAATGTCATTTTACCACCATTACAGTATTATACACAACAATTTCCCTGCACTGAAATTCCCCTGCACTCCACCCTTCCATCTTTCCATCCTCCCCATATTTTACTTTCTCCATTGTTCTGCCAGAATGTCATATAGTCGGAATTGTATAGCATGTAGCTTTTTCTTTCCCTTAGCAATACATACATTTAAAGTTCCTCTATGCCTTTCATGGTTTGATTGCTAATTTCTTTTCATCATTGAATTATATTCCATTGCACAGATGTACCACAGTTATTTACCCTGTACTTTTTGAAGAACATCTCAGGCACCTCCAGTTTTTGTTGATTATGTATGAAGCTGCTGTGAACATTCATGTGCAGGTTTTAGTGTGGACAGTTTTCAACTCATTTGGCTAATACTTAGTTTAATGGCTGAATCATAGGGTAACAGTATATTTAGCTATGTTAGAAGCTGTCAAACTGTCTTCCAAAATGGCGGTAAGTTTTGAATTCCCACCAGCAGTGAATGAGAGTATGTGTTGCTCCGTATCCTTACTAGTATTCAGCGGTGTCTGTGTTTTGAATTTTAGGTGTTCTAATGGGTGTGTAGCAGTATTTCATTATCTCAACTCAGAATTCCCCAAAGACTTTTGATTTTGCACATCTTCTCTATACTTAGTTGCCATTAGGATATATATATATATATATATATATCTTTATCTTTATCTATAGATATAGGTAAAGATATATAACACCTCACTATATATATATAGTGAGGTGTTCACTCAGATCCTTTGCACATATTTAAATTTTTTCTATTAAATTTTAATAATTATTTTCATATTTTGGACATAAGTTCTTTGTTAGATATGCATTTTACAAATATTTTCTTCTGTTCTATGGCTTGAATTTATATTCTTTTGTAACTACCTTTCACAAAACAGAATTTTTAATTTTAGCAAACTTTATCAATTTTTTCTTTCAGTATACAGCAGGTGTTGTATAGAAAACTCATCACCAAATCTATGAATCTATGGTCATCTAAACTTTCTTTTATTTTTTTCTTCTAGGAGTTTTATAGTTTTGCGTTTTACATTTAGGCTTTATATTTAGATGCATTTTGAGTTAATTTGGGGGGAAGATATAAGTTCAGCACCAATATCCCTTGTTTTTTAGGTGGATACCCAGCTGCTCCAGTGCCATTTATCGAGAAAAATCTCTCTTCTTCATTGAATAGCCTTTGCTCTCCTGTGAAAAATCACTCACTTCAATTGTGTGGGTCTATTCCTGGGCTCTCAATTCTGCTCCGTTGATCTATTTGTCTATTTTGCCAATACCACACTGTTTTGATTACTGTAGCTTTATAATAAGTCTTGAAGTTAGGCAGTGTCAGTTCCACAACTTTGTTCTTCTTCAGTATTGTGTTGACTTGGGTCATCCTCCTTATCACTGTGTTGTGCTTTCCTATTTGTCAATTAACTACTGTATCAGAAAATGAGCCTCATGTTGAGGACACAGAGTTGGAGATCTGGGCTAGTCTATAATGCCCTTGTCATTGAAAGTAACAATAGAAGGAAATATTTACTTTTCACCTGCTATGTGCCAGGACCTGGACAACTCGCTTTAGAGCTCTGTGTAAGAACAGGTGGAAGGCGACTGTCTAAATTGTTCATTGTCAGGTGCTTAATAGTTTGGCATTGTGGATATGTGTAGGTTCTTGCACACTTTGGGATCTGTCATGAGCTCAGACTTTAAGCTAAAAACAGATATTCTGAACAAATGGATTCAAAATTTCTATTATGTATTCCAACAACAAAAATGACAGAGAGTAGTGATATTTAAACTAAGGTTGAACAGATAATTTGGGTGAGAAAAATAATTATCTTCACAGCAAATTTAACAGTAAGACTTTTAAAAAAAAGTCTTAAAAGTTTCTGGGGAAAAAGCAGTTGACCAACCCAGAAATAAAATTCAGTCTGGCTGTAGACATTGTCTCCATAATACTAAATGCCATGGATCACCCAGGAAATATATGTCTACAGGTTTTGAGTTAACAGAAAGAGTATCTAGTATCTATAGTCCTTCCATGTTTCTATTTCTAAATATATTTTCATAGTAGCTTTATAAAAAATGTTCTATTATAATCAGTTTCTTCTATATTCTTTTGTCCAAGTCTAATAACTGATTATGTCTGTAGCCAACTTTCTAACTGAAGAGTTAATGTCTTTTTTTCATACTTGTGATTAAGGATAATGTCTGTTTCTTCTTTGCCTGTCTAAGATTACCTTTCAAAAATTGTCTTTCTTACAGAAATTTTACAAACTTTTTCATTTGTCTTTTTTTTCCATTTATTTGTCAAATCCACCTAGAATACTCATGAATTCATGGTGAATAGTGACTATGCAACTCCCTCTTCATTAAATCATAATTACTGATTGAATAACTCCACTTTCCCAGTTGTTTGTTCATATCACCTGTATCATGTATTATTTTTACATACACTTGAATATTTCTGGAACATTCATTGTATTCCATTTATCTTCCTGTCAATATTTGAGCTCAAACCACATTATTTCAATTATTATACTTGCATTATCTGGGAGGGTCACTCTGCATTCTTTACTCTTAAAAAATTTTTCCCTGGGTATTTTCCCTCACTTCTTTTGCAAGAAAAAATTTTAAGTAATTTGGCAAAATTAAAAAAAAAAAAAAATCCTAGCTAGAATGCTTGGAAATGTGTGGCTTTGGGAAGGAGTGTTCTCTTTGTAAATACTTTTTCTGGAATATGATATGTTTTCCAGTTTTCTTTTGTGTCCTCAGTATTTTTTGTTTGTTTTCTTCATTTAGGTCTGATATCTGTCTTCATATTCTTATTTAATCTCTGTGTGTGTTGTCAGTGTGAATGCACTTATTTTTTCATTATGCTTTTCTAACTGGCATGAGGAAAATATTTTTATGTATTAATATTTATCTTTTGTCATATTATAGTTAATTACTAGCCTTAATATATGCCGTTCACCCTCTTGTGCTTTTCAGTAGATAATTATTTAACCTCAAATTATGATGGTTATTTTCTTTTCAGTTTTTGTTTGTTATTTTTGCATTTTACACTGGCTCAGCTAGATTATCAAATCACTGTTATCAAACAACAAATATCAAACAACAATAACAGGCATCCTGGTTATGTTTCTTAGCTTGATGAAAGTGTTTACAGTGTTTAAATTCTGATAGTTTGTTTATTGTTGGTTTAAGATAAATTTTATTCATTTTATTGAGCAAATTTCAAAATTCAAATTCAAATTTACAAAGAGTTGTTTTTTTAAGATTTTATTTATTTATTTGAAAGAGAAAGCAAGTGAAAGAGAGAGAGAGAGAGAGAGAGAGAGAGAAGAGCAGGGGGTCGGGGCAGAGGGAGAGACAGACTCCCCAATGAGCAGGAAGCCCAATGCATGGCTCGATTCCAAGATCCTGGGATTATGACCTGGCTGAAGGCATATGCTTAACCAACTGAGCTACCCAGGCACCTCTACAAAGAGCTTTTTAAAAGAATTTTGAACTTCATCAAGTATCATTTATCATCTATAGAGGTGATCATTACTTTCTTAGCCATATCACAATCTTATATTATCCTATGTCATCTTACTTAATACATTTGCCTGGGCTCCTGGACTGGGGCTTCCTCACACAAAGGCTGCTTGGTGCTGCAACACTGATGAATACCCATCTTGCTTATAGTGAAAACCAGTGCTGAGCCCCTGACAAGGCATCACTCCCAGGAAGACCTGGTAGGTAGTAGGTTGATTATACTGGATTCTCTCCATCATGAAAGGGATGACCATTTGTTATGTCAGGAACACACAAGAATTCTGTATATGAATTTCCTTCCCTTAGGTAATACTTTTGCCTGCGCTATCATTCCAGCATCACGTCTCTGACCAACGAATCTTTCCACAGCAGAAGTGTGCCAAAGGATGCATATCCATAGAATCCAATGGTGTTACCACATACCCCATCACCCAGAAGCTTTTTTATGATAAAACAAAGACAAGGGCCACTGAGACTCAGTTATACCTTAGCTGGTATCAATACACAGAAAGATAATACATGATTTGAATCAGTGTTCGAGATGTGGTGCTGGTTTTTCCAAAGTCAGCATACAAGGGTCCAGAAAACAAGACTGGAAAGGGGAGTGTTTCCTCATACTATTATACATAATTAACCACTAACATAAGTTTTTATTTCTGTTCCTTTCAAATCTTGGTCTTTTAGAGATTTTGGTTCTCAAGGGAGGTGTGCCTCCATCAGCTTTTCTGTGGTTCCATTGATGTGGATGTTGTCATTCTGAGCTTTTCATGCCACTGAACTTATTATAGATTATCACACATGTATTTTTTATTCTGTTGTGTGTTTTTTAAAAAGATTTTGTTTAATTTTTGTGAGAGAGGGAGGGAGAGAAGGAGCAAGTGGGAGGTGCAGAAGAAGATGACTCCCCGCTGAGCAGGGAGCCCAATGAGGGGCTCCATACTAGAACCTTGAGATCATGACTTGAGCCAAAGCCAGAATGCTTAACCAACTAAGCCACCCAGGCAACCTTTTTTTTTTTTTTTTTTTTTTAAACTCTTAGTGTCCTGTCTTTTGTTTTGTCTTAACATTTTTACTTTCTTCCACTGTTTTCTGAGTCCATCACCCAGAATTTCACTTTTGTCATTTGTTCAACTTTCCCTGATATCTGCTTTTTAAGGTTTTTCTTTTACATTACTCATTATTTTTATGTTTGTCTTTATTATTTCTGCTTATCCTGTGGTTTATTTATTTTTTAAAGATTTTATCATTTATTTGACAGAGTGGGAGGGACAATGGTCAAGGGAGAAGCAGGCTCCTTGCTGAGCAAGGAACCCTATGTTGGGCTCCATCCCAGGACCCTGAGGTCATGACCTGAGCCAAAGGCAGACACTTAACCACTTAAATGACTGAGCCACCCAGGAGCCCTCCTGTGGTTCATTTAAATGATAATCTTTACCTTCTTGGGCTGAGAATACAATTTGTACAGTTTTCTCTTACTTTATAATAAAACATTTAAGAACATCTACTTTACTCAAATTCAGATTTATGCTTACAAAACATTGATCTTATTGTTATTGCTTTCTTTTTTTAGCAAGATTGAGTATTTTCATATATATTAGCTATTTATATTTCTTTTCTTGAAAAATGTTGCTTATTTGTTCCCTATTTTGAAAAACTGAGATACTTTCCTCTCACCTACTGATTTAAGTTTTTAAAAATATGGAAGGATATTGATTCAGATTTGTCATACGTGTTGAAGTCTTTTTCCCTTAGTTCTTCTTTTGATTTGAATTTTTGCCTAAAGTTTAAGTTTTATATTGTCATTTAATTTACTCTTTCCTAATTTATTTTGATTTATTTTTTCCCCAAATAGTTAATCAATTATTCCACAACTGCTGATAGTAGCATTCTTTTACCAGTGATTTGGAATGCTGTCTTTATCACTTCTAATACACATATCAAATATGTACCAGCATGTATGTGTACTATTTTGATTGTCAAAGATCTGCTGTTGAATATTTCAAGTCAAGTTTTGTATGGCCTCTAGATATCTCTTAAAAAGGGAATTTCTGGTTGCAAAATCATCCATAAGTTGGATTTAAACTTTTTCTTTTATGGAGAACTAATTCTTCATGACACTATAATGTGGGTTGATTAAGGGTTGATGCTTCTGGCGGGGATATGGAACTGAGACTGTGACATTTTTGTGTAAATTTTGTACCTTTCGGAAGGTTCTCTGACAAGTTCTTACGGCTACATAATGGTGGACTGTTGTGGAATGCTGGACTTTATAGGTAACACTAACTTCTGACAGGTGTCATAATTACCTGATATCCCATCTTTATTTAATCTGTACCAGAGGACAGTGGTAAATGGCTTCTTAAAAGTCAGTGGAGAAATTGTCACAGTAAGCATGGCTTTCCTACAAAAATCAAACAATGTTCATAGTGATTCTCCTAGCAATATTTTTTATCAGATCCTATATATATTAACAGAATACCTGGAACACAACTGAACCTGTAGAGCTATAAAGGTGAATGGGCAGAGCTATTTCCATCATGACCTGGACCAGGTGAAAAACCTTTTCCTCTGTGGGCACTCAAATATGGCAAACTTTCAGGTGCCTCAATAAGTCAGAGCAGCACAATGGACTGTAGTGTGTGTGTGTTTCCTAAATCCAAACAGGACCATGAAACATTGGACTCTTTTAGTATTAGGAAGGATAAGGTGTGACATATTTCTCCATTTTAGAAGAAATTTTCTCGCATGCTTCAGACACTGATTCAATTTTACTTATTCTTGAATTTTGTATAAACAGAATCTTACCATAAATATCCCTTGTCTTTAATTGATCAATTATAGCTTTAAAATTCATCCATAATGTTATAAATAGCCCTAGTTGGATTATTTTCTTTGCTACCCAGTATATTATTTCATGAACATAGTATATCTTTATATATTTTCCTATTAATGACTACTGGTGTTCTTCCCAATTCTGGATCATTAAAATACTTCTAAGAACATACTTATATAATACATAAGTGTGGGATAATGGGCTTCATTGTCTTTCTCCTCGTTTCTGAATATAAAGGAAAAATATTCAGTGTGTCATAATTGAGTATGGTATTTGCTACAAGTTTTAAAAATAGACATTACCAGGGGAGGAAAGACTTTTCAAGTTTTAGAGAGTTCTTAATCATGAATGGATGTTGAATTTCATCAAATGCCATTCTTTCATCTACTGAGATCTATGCATACTTTCTTCCTCTGTTAATGTTGTAGCAGGCTCTGTTATGATCCACATCCATTGTGTTTCAGCACTTCCGTATGCTCAAGAAAATTTCCCATTGCAGACAGCTGCAGTTGTTTTCCTAAAGATTGTCTTTGAAACTGCAAAAAGTCTGTTCTTTTTGCACAAGGCAGGCTTGAAATGCCTGGAAATAAATCCTCTTACCTTCCTCCCCACAGAGCTGCCATTTTCAGTCAATGACTGGCATGAATTGATATTTAAATACTTCAGCTTCTCCTTGGGATGGAGAGAACTCAGGTGTGTGTTTTACACCAGGTGCTTCGTTTCCTCATGGGATTGAACTCCAGTTACCTGCAATGGTAGTTGACTTGACAACACATTCATCTTCTGTCTCCTTTCCTTCTCTTTGATTCATGGTTCTCGAACCTCACAAATAAATCAGTTATACTCAGATCCTGTCTCAGTGTCTGCTTCTGGAAACTATATGACCATTGAGAATCTCATCTTTGGTTTTTTCCAACTTTGCATTCTGAAAATAAACCATGTTTATTCTATGTGGTGTATTCTATGTTGATGGATTTGTTTGGTAATTCTGTGTCTGATTTTTGCATTTATATTCATGAGTTAGAGTAACCTGTAATTGCCCTTTCGCCCACTGTTACTATGAAGTTTTCTAGGAAGGCAATGCTAATCCCGTAGAGGGAGGTGGAGAACATGCTATATTTTTCTATTCACTGGAACGTTTTGTGAAAAACTGGAATTATGTTTCCTTGAATGTTTAAAAGTATACTTGAAGCCACTGTAGTCCTATATTTTTTAGAATTTATCTTTCATCCTATATAGTGCACACATATTAGTAAGGCCACCATAGCCCTATTTTTTTCAGATTTACAGATCTTATTAATATGATGCCATCAATGTGAAAGATCAATAGGATGTCTGAGGGGCTGGTGAAGAAAACAAAATCGTGGCTCAGGCCTGGAGAGTCAATGTAATTTTGAGGCAAGAAGGTAAAAGGATACTTTCATCTCTGCTAGGTAAAACAAAACAATCCTTTTATTTATTTTTTTTTTCTAAAACAAAACAGAGAATCACCAAATTACTAGCTATAAGACATGTGCTATGAGGTCTGCTAATTTGCTCCAGAAAGTATCCATATTTGAATCAGCAGCTACAATTGCACTCAGCACCTCATTAAGCCTGTGCTAACCTGGACTCAGGACTCAGCCGTCTTTTGTATTACCAAAGAAAGAGGTACATGCTTTATCCGTGACTCTAATAGTGTCTCTTATTTCTGCCACTGAAGTTTTTTATGGACTATTTTGGTAAAGAGGAGAAATTCCAGGGTCCTTCAGAAACATGGCCATTAGCTAATTGGACAGAAAAACAATACAGAGTCTTTCTTCTGCCGCTCAAATTGGACACTTCAACTGTGTGTTTAGGAACTGGGGAAATAACTCCTGGTGGGTAGAGTGGTCTCCATGGCCAACAAGAAATTAGGGGAAATATTCTATGAATTGCTGCCCTTTACATCTTTCACTAGATATGCCCGGGTCCCCAGCATATAGTATTAATTCTGAGTCACTGCCCAGTAACACACCAGGTCTGAATGTATCTTTTTCTTCGATGCACACTTACTCTCTAAATGCCTCAGTTCCTTTGGGAGATACTGACAGTAATATTCCCAGGATTCATGTGAAGTATTATTGTTGGGGCCAGTGATCCATTAATAAATCTGACTCTGATGATGGGTTTGGGTAAGGAGTGCAACTTTAGTACGGTGGTTCAAAACTGTTTCGAAGAAAAGGTGGATCCTACAAATCAAGTGTGTCTTCAAGAAGGTTGCTCTTCTCTTTCCTCTGATTCCACAATCAAATATTCAAAACTTAGGTCAGACATTCTGATTACCTTTCCGAGATTGTGTTGCCTCTTTCCTTTTCTTTTTTCCTTCTTTTCCTTTCCTTTTCTTTTTCTTTTCTTTCCTTCCTTCCTCTTTCTTTCTTTCTTTCTTTCTTTCTTTCTTTCTTTCTTTCTTTCTTTCTTTCTCTTTCTTTCTTTCTTCCCTCCTTCCCTTCTTCCCTCCCTCTTTCTTCCTTTCATTTTGTTTCTTTCTGAGAAAAAGCAGGAGATGGGCAAAGAGAGAGAGAGAGAACCTTAAGCAGGCTCCATGCCCAGTGCAGACCCTGGGCAGGGCTCAATCTCATGACCCTAAGATCATGATCTGAGTCAAAATCAAGAGTTGGACACTTAACTTACTGAGCTACTCAGGCGTTCCCTGGGGTTGCTTCTTATTACTATCACCATACATGACTTTCCTCTAGTGATGAAATACTACTACCCTAATGTCTTCTACCACTTCTCTGGTGTCTGGGGAC
Source organism: Lontra canadensis (assembly GCF_010015895.1). Classification (NCBI taxonomy): domain Eukaryota; kingdom Metazoa; phylum Chordata; class Mammalia; order Carnivora; family Mustelidae; genus Lontra; species Lontra canadensis. The sequence goes on from NW_022631048.1 coordinate 6,082,075, forward strand.
AGCCACGGAAGTAGACTTCAAATATGCTGGCATGCTATCTTTCCAATGTAGTTCTTAAAGGACTGAAGAAGGAAATGTCTTCCAAAGGACCTCATCAGTGTAACTAGGGGTTAAAGATATGTCAAACACAGGAAGAGGTTCAGATGATAATAAGCCAGAAAAAGAAAATGATACAAACTTAAAATAGAACACAAAGACCACAGACATGTACAATAAACCTATTACTTCCTAACCCCCAATATGTGTCATGTCACCTTAATACAGGAGAAAGCAGGCATATTTTTCCCCTTGGAAAATATGGGTCATCTCTGACTTCCTAGATTTTAAAAATAGAATAAGAGTTCAGAACTCAATTAAATCACCATTTTATATTATATACTGCCATTTAGTTATGCTTGCCATTTGTACTAAATTTTGGAATAAAATCTACCTGTGATTTTTTTTCTCCAGATTTTGGGTTATAAAATCAATTTAATGTTCTATGACAAGTGTTAACAAAAAATAGAAACAGAACAAAATAGAAAATATTAGAGCGCATTTCACTGCATGCTTATTACAATAAGCATAAATGCTATTTTGGAAACTTGTTTCTTTTCATATATATGCAGTAAAATATAATAAAATATTCAATGACTCTTTGGATTTCAGAGCTCATATGTTAGACAGTTTATATCATGCCTATTTATTATTTATTTATTTATTTTAAAGATTTTGTTTATTTATTTGACAGAGAGAGACAGAGATCACAAGTAGGCAGAGGGTCAGGCAGAGAGAGAGAGAGGCGGAAGCAGGTACCCCGCTGAGCAGAGAGCCTGATGCACGGTTTCATCCCAGGATCATGAGATCATGACCTGAGCAGAAGGCAGAAGCTTAACCCACTGAGCCACCCAGGCACCCCCATGCCTATTTATTTTTAAAATTATATTTGATTCTCAGTTGGAACATATAGTTGGTAAGCATAGCCTTAAGAGTAGACATGTACAATTTTTCTATGAACCTTGCCTATCTCAGAATGATTTTGTTTATTTCCCTAACACTGAAAATATAACTTAACTAAGTATAAAATTATTTTGTCACAATATTTTTCCCACTGTGCTCTTTAATCCATTGTCTTCTGTGATTTATATTGTGGAGGATTCTATGATCCTAGTTTTTTAATCACTTTTTTTTTCCCTCCCTTTATCTTTTTAATGACAACGTTCTACCAAGTGTCTAGGAGTCTCTTTTATTTCAACCTGTCTGCACTTTCAATTCATATACATGTTTTTATTTCAAATTACATTTGTAATTATAACTATTTCAGTTCTGTACTAAAAGCAGTCCCGATTACCTCTCAATTTTTTTCTTTTCCCCCTCAAAACTATCAATTGTAAATTAGCATTAAAATGCTATTAAATTCCTTCATACCTAATAGATCCCTAAGCTCCAACACAAAAGCATTACTCGACTATTTGAGAGATTCAATTTTGTTTTGAAAGACTTTTGCTTACAAGCAAAACTATACACAATAAGAAGTCAGGTCTGGAGATAGCCTGTGTCTGGATCTCAGAAAAACAGCTCACCTTGGAGTTTTCACAAACTGGTTCCTCTGCCCTTGCTTCATTTCTCTGGCTCTCCTTTGCCTGATGTCATCTCCTGCCATACTCCCCTCACGATACCCTTGTTCTTCTAATGCATGAGCCAGCTTAGATGGACTTCCCTTTGGAGTTTTGTGCAAGTTGTTGTTTCTTCTCCCGGGAAGCTTCTCCCAGATCCTCTCCCCTGACAAGATTCAAGATTAAATGTTGCCTCCTCTGCGCAGCCTCCCTGTTCACTTCCAGTCATGGTCTTTTCTATTGTCCTAATGGGTTTTTTTCTTAGAATTTATCACTATGTTATGTTCACTTGTTTTTGGATGTTTCCTGTTTGTCTTTCCCCGGGTACAGGAAAGGACTTTATCTAGGCCATCACTGGGGCAAGGAAATTTAAAACACTTTCTAAATGACAGACTGCTTCCCTTATTAATGAGCGGTTCTCCAATTAAAATTATTTGGGGGTACCTGGCTGGCTCAGTCAGAAGACCCTGTGATTCAAAGTCATGAGTTCTACATGGGGTGTAGAGATTACTTAAATAAATAAATAAATAAATAAACTTTAAAATTAAAATTATTTGGGCTTCATATTTGAAATTATGTGCATTGTATTTTGTAGCTTGTAGTTTTAACTCTAAGACACGGTTACAGTTTATGTATTATCTCAAATTACATTTACTTCTTAAATTATATATACTATTTCCCTAAACATGTCTCACTTCTAAGAACTTTAAGGCAAATTAGTTCAAAATAATAATCAGATCCTTTTAGGTGCTCAAAAACATCTAAGCATTCTTCTTTTCAGCCAACAAATCATAATCAAATCACTTTCAGAATTAATGAATGGAAGGGACCATCTCCATGGAACAAATACACATGTACTACCTCACACCTGTCAGAATGGCTAAAACCAACAACACAAGAAACACCAGGTGTTGGCCAGCATGTGGAGAAAAAGGAACCCTCTTGCACTGCTGGTGGGAGTGCAAACTGGTGCAACTACTCTGGAGAACAGCATGGAGGTTCCTCAAAAAGTTTAAAACAGAAATACCCACTGACCCAACTGCACTAGCAGGTATTTATCCAAAGAATACAAAAACACTAATTCAAAGGGATCCATACATCCCTATGTTTATAGCAGCATTATCTATGATAGCCAAATTATGGAAACAGCCCAATGTTCATCAATTGATGAATGGATAAAGAAGATGCATATAATTTTTGTGGGTTCATAGACTTCACTAAGCTTGTTTACAACTCAGATTAAGAGCTCCTGCTTTAGATGATTTTTGTTATTTTATCCTCAAGGGTTTTCATTTGCATTGTTTCATTTGTAAGCAATATGTAAGTCTTTAAGAAAAACTAAAGAATTTGTTTGAATTCAGGTAAGTAATTTCAACTTTTTATGACTTCCTCTTCTGAAAAACATTTCATCTTAGAAATCAAAGTTGAGAAAATCATATAATTTATTTTTCAATCTTTGTTTCTAGTCATGGTTACCTATGAGTAGTAGTCCCAGAGGTACACGATACAAGATGAAAAACACTAGACAGATTCTTTAAATTTTTTAAAGCTTCTATCCAATATTTAAGTTTACATATTAACTTTTCAAGTTTGGAGATAGAAAGAGTGTGCCATGTTCTTTCTCACAGTGGTCAGTGAGCCAGACTCTCGGAATCCCACTGACAAAGGAGACTTCATTATTTTGGACACTGATACAATGAATCTAGCAAGAATTCTTCCCAAGCCAGCATATATCCTTTATTACGAGCGAGCATGGTAAACATCATTGATACAGATACACGTCTGTCTTGCTTTAAAGTTGACCAATCTCATGACCTGAACTTTGGGTAAAAGTAAATTCCATAGTGGATTTTCCCAGCCTGACTGGATTTGAATCAGTGAGTTAATTTATGCTTGAATATATGTGATCTTTAGAGGCCAGATAGACTTAATAAATATTTATCTAACATTAATTTATGCATTTTAAGTATTAAATTTTGAAAGAAAATAAATTTCTAGGTTAATAAAATAGCGTAATTAAATCCTTTATTTATTTTTCTCATTAGACTGAAATAATAAACCAAATGGACAAAAAGAAGTCAATAAAAGTTTTAGCCTGAAACATTATTTCTCAAAGATAATGTTAAGATATTATGAAAATGTGCACACTGCTTGTAATTGAACAGCAGAAAATCAATGCATTTACCTTTGAAAAGCAGAGGTATTCATTGCCTTCAAGCTTCAGTTTAGGACCTTTGCCTATGAGCTGCTGGTCCTACAAAGATGATCTTCTGGTTTTGTTATGAAAGAAAATGGAAGAATCTCTCTGTAAGGAAAACTTAAGTCACTTCTGTCTCAATCTGTATCTATTCTAGTGTATCTGGAACACATTAATTTCTGCCTATCATTCTTTGCCAGAGTAGAAAACAGTTTCCAAATAAAATAATCTGAATTATCATAAAGCCAAAAATAAGAATGCAATATTTGAAATTATAATTCACTTAACCAGTGAAAACTTGAACACATTGTCTTCTTTAGTTGGGGATTTGCAGTCATCTTTTGCATATTCTATTTAGCCAACAACCAAATTTTAATTTTTAATTAGGAGACATTAAAATATAATTAGCAGCAAATAACAGAGTGACAAAGCTACAAAAATCCATAAAGGTCAAAGGAAGCAGCATTTTAAGCCACAGCAAGAAGTGTTCTTCCATGACTTTGGGTAATCATGGTGACCACTTCACCTTATCCACATTCACCTCCAAGGCAAATTTTCTAGAAGCAACCTTACTTTTTGAAAATAATAACGATGATAATAATGGAGGAAGAACTGTCAAAACCAGAGAGTGTACATTCTTCAGAGTCAAGAGACCCTCCAACCTCAATCAACACCGTATATAAAGAAACATAGCAAATTTCAACACAGCATACACACAACAAAATTAATTCATTTATCAGAGACCAATACAATTTTGAATATGCATTTTCCAGAAGGAAGCAGAGGGCAACAGAGACCATCTGCAGCTGTCAAACCTGTGGAAGTGAAACAAGGCATTACAAAATTCACACAATATATGAATTATAAGTGAAAAACAAATGCTTTATCTAAAAAAAGTTGGTTGGTGGCTCAACATATAGATCTCTATATGTATATATTTATATATTTAATGATAAAAATCAGCTTGCATGAGGGTCATAGTCTATCTACTTTGAAGTTATATCACACGTACTATAAGCAATTTACAGAACTTGTCAAGTTTGCATATACAGGAATTGCAAAATGAATTAAAATACATCGAAATATAGAACACTCAAAATGTATTTATAGAAACCTCCCAGGATTGACAGGGATTGGCCGTGATCAGCACTTGCCACCATTGAACAAGAACTGTAATCAAGAAAAAGGCAAAAAAAAAAAAAAAAAAATCCAAGAAAAAAGAGAAAATTAAAAAAACAAAACAAAACAAAACCTCTTATATTATGTCTTATTTAAAATAATGTTCTCCTTGTTGACTCGCAGTGTTGACGATTTTGTTGTTGCCCCAAATCGGGGGTTTTGTTTGATGATAGTTTATGTTCTGTAGCTTTTTGATTTCTGTTTGTTTCCTGCAGATAATGTGTCTTTTAGTAGGAAATCCGTAGTAGTAAATATTTGCTATACCGATGACGTTCAGGCCAACCCCTGAGCAGTCATTGAGATGATGCTTTAAGTAGCCGAAGGAAAAGGGAAAAAAAAAAAAAAAATAGATCTTGCTATTAGAAAAAGTCCTATCACTTCACACTAATTTTCTTGAAATAAAAGATCAGTGATTTGCCCAAGAAAATGTTATGACCAAAGCGTGTGATAGCCTCTTCATTTATGCTTCCGGAAGCAGGCGCTCCTTGGGTAGGTAATTAGAGAACAGTGGGTGCAGAGTGGTGCTTGGAGTTTAGGGTCAACTTTGCTGTCCGCTCCGTAGATTTTACAGGCGATTTGCTCTTTGCTTTAAGAAGAGAAAGTGATATTGGAAAAAAGTCAGCACTTTAGATTAAAGCAAAGCACCCTTCACAAAGCCACAAACAAGAAGCAGGACAGAAAGTCCATGGCTTGTAGCTATCCTCGCACCTGCGGAAGAAGTTATAAGATATTCGCTCATCTTGAAGATTTCCAATGCTCCTTATTAGGCTGTTTTAAACACATACATATATATATTTAATTAGCTCGCCAGCTTGGCTCTGGTGCTCATGAATGTCTTGGCATGCACTGCAAATAACAACACATACAAAGAATTTCAGTCCCAGGAAGTTGGTCTTGTTTTGTTTTGTCTCTTTTCAAACAATGCCATCCCATGGTTGGGAACCCTGAGAGGAAGAAATCCAAATGCTCTTCCTTTAAGTAATTCTTTAAGGATCATTCACTATAGTCATTTGGCTATTCCTCTATTGGTACAGAGAAAACACATCCCCTGTTTTACTACTGCATAAGCATAAAACCAAGGAGTATAACCAAAACTGAGAGCAGCAGGCTTCTCAAGGGCAGGGAGAATGTGTTCTGGGATGGGTGCATTAGGGCATTTTGTTTTAGAGAAAGATCTTTCTCAATTGTTTACTCTTATTTATTTATTTTAAAAGATTTTATTTTTTTATTTGACAGACAGAGATCACAAGTAGACAGAGAGGGAGGGGGATACAGGCTCCCCGCTGAGCAGAGAGCCCGATGTGGGGCTCAATCCCAGGACCCAGAGATCATGACCTGAGCCGAAGGCAGAGGCTCGACCCACTGAGCCACCTAGGCATCCCTCAAGTGTTTATCTTAAAATCTGAGGAAAGCTGAGTACTATCAAGAGTTGGAAATTTTTGAGAGAGCTTGAGGACACTGTAAGGGAGAGAACTAAATTGTATTCTTGCATTTTCTTCATCATACATTTTATTCAGTAAGCTTCTAGCTATTAATTATATATTAAATAACCTTATTTGTAAGAAAACAAAAATGTGATGAAGCTCAAAGAATTTCTTTTTTGGGAGGGGGTCTTTCTTTTTTCTTTCTTCTTCTTCTTCTTCTTCTTCTTTTTTTTTTTTTAATTGGAGATAGATTGAAACAAGTTGAAGGGGTAGGGGTATGGAAATTCAACTTCTGAATATTTCCCCTAAATCATGCTCAGGTCCACATTGCCAAATGATAAAAATAGAGGCAAAAACACAAGCTCTCAAAACATCACTGCAGAATAAACATTTGGGGGTTCTAAGATGGCCATTTAATAGACTAGCATTACCTTTGTTGTTGTTATTGGTTGTTGGGTGTTTTTTGTTTTTGGTTAGGTTACTCTGATTGTCAGAGTTTGGTAGTGAACAAACTGACTGTCCTTGTTTGGTAGTGAACCATGTATTTAAACACAATATCTCCTCACAGATCCCTAATGGCTGAAGGCCCTGCAGTTATTGACCAGTCTCTACAGGTGCCTTCATTCACGTCGGGTGACAATGTTCAACAATACAAAGGTGATAGTAGCGGTCATGTGCAGCTCTCAGCACAAAGTTCATGCCAGGGAAATATATACAATATATGTAGAACCACTACCATCAGAGCTTTCCAAAATTAAATATATAATCTCATTATCTTTTGAAGAGGAATTCTTTGACAGTATTCATTTAATCAAAAACAAAGGAAAGGAAAAGAGAAAGGAAAGAAGGAAAGAAGGAAGGAAGGAAGGAAGGAAAGAAGGAAGGAAGGAAAGAAAGAAAAGGAAAGAAAAAAGAAAAAAAGAAAGAAAATTAAGAAAGAAAAGGGAGGCAGGGAGGAAGGAAAAGAGAAGAAGAAAATGATTATATGGCTCTTAGAAGAGCCAACTGCACTTGACACAAAATATGTCTGATATTGAGTAAAGGTTTAAAAAATTCTGAGAGCAATAAAAGCAAGCAAAATGATTCACTCTTCAAAAAAGATACTTTGTGAAATAATGGTTTCCTTTTCAGTGTGGGCATTAGGGTTTAGCTCACACTTGCACCGTCATAGACCACCTGCCTCTTCCTCATATAATCAACCCTTCATAGGAAATGCCTGAACCCCTCATTCCCAAAAGATATGAAGGCAACAGCTACTTCATTTGGACCCAACATTTCCAACCATACTATGTCTAGCATGTGCAAGTTAAAACAAAGTTTACATAAGTGTATAATCAGAAAGAAACCCAATTCCATATGGTGAAGAGTATTTTAAGGCTACTAAAATTTTGAGCTGCCATCAGATACGCAATATGCCATTGTGATAGAGCACTTTTTTTTTTTTTTTCCTGGTAATCATTCATCCACTCTAGGTCCATGCATTTCCTAGCATATTCTATTAAATGAAATGTATTTCTGTCAGGACCATTATAAAACTTTTTTCCCCCTGTACATTAGATTCTAAGGCAATTTTATCATCAAATCACTGATTGTTTTTCTCTACTTTCTGTTTTAGGTCTTGAATGAAGAAACAGGGACTCCTGTATCTTTGTAAACCCAAAGGCTTAGTAAAATCTAAGACTCTGAAATGCTGTCATTTGCCCTGTGTTCTTTTAACAAATATTCATCATAGGCCTTTCCATTCAGATATACACCATTCTGAATATTACATTATTATCAAACATGTTATTATACTCTATAGAAAGTTTTTTTTTTTTTAAGTCAAACTTTGGTCACTCATCATACTTTATTCTTATCTTTACTGATAGAAACATGTTACTTTTGTGAAATAATGAGAACCAGGACTGAAGCTGGGAGCCCTGAGTTCCAATTTCTTCTGCTGCCTCTCATTTCTAAGATCTCAAATAAGAAACATTTTGTTCTACATTTTCTAAATTGAGCATAAACTGTTTGTGTAATTTTTTTCATATTAGTATGGCAGACATTGTGTTAGCTTGACTATTTTGCTTTATTTGGTTTCTTTTGCCTTGTGCCCAGGCCAGGCAGGGTGACTTATTGTTCCCTAATAGGACCACGAATTTAAGCAACTCTTCCCCTCAAATAACCTGCATCCATTTTGTGTGTTCCCCAGTTTCCAACGGCCTTAACACAGCCTACATTGACTTGTAATTCATTACATTCACAGCTTATCTCACTGATTACACTGTAAGCTCCCTCAAAGGCAAAGGACAAAACTTGAGCAATTTTTTAATGACTCTCAATGTCTTTGACAATGCCTTGAGAGTTTTACAACTTTTGCCCCTTACACAAAATTTCCTATGAAGAAGATGGATACTATTATCTAAATTATGCGAAGAAAATGTACAGATAGCGTGCCCAGACGAAGAGCAGCCTAACAGAACCTAGACATTTCTCTCCGACTCAGAATGCCTTTTCAGGATGTCCTTTGACTTCTATTTAATAATGACGACTTTCATTTGTTTTTATACTTAAAGATTTCCACAGTGCTCTCTCAGGTGTAATTCCCCAAGCCTTTGTAACACAGGAAAGGTATTTTCTCCATTTTGCAAATGGAAAAGTCTAATAATCTTCTTAGAATTCTAAGGACTGCAGAAATTTAGCTTCCAGCTTTCCGCTCCTCTTATACCTGATGCAACAGCCAGTGTCACATCCCCTTCACGGAGATGTGGAAACGCAAGCATTTCTCAAGAGGCTGACTGTGACAAAAGAGAGTTTGGCTAAGGAGAAATATGAAAGAAGAAAAAGGAAAAGGAAAAAGCCTCAAACATTTTATCTTTGCTATCATTATTATTTCAAAAGAACAACAAAAAACTCCATCTGTTGCTTTAAACAAAGAAACAAGCAAACAAACAAACAAAGAGCAATCAGAGAACAGGAGTGAGACCGTGGCATCCTGTGCAGCCCAGGGGAGATGGGCCGCAGTTATCCCACATTGCGAGAACCACTGTCTCGGACAGCTCAGTCCCGCATCTCCCTGCCCCATTTCACTCAGCACCACTTCCCAGACTGCGAAGTCCGCCTTGCCCCTCTCATCTGTCTGCAGGATAGAAGAACTTAGCTCCCTTTTACGACCTTCCTTTTTAAACGGTTCCATCTGCACTGCCATTGCTTCCCAGCGCCCACTGTCACGAGGCTGGAAGACACTGGGCTTGTTTAACAAAGTAGCAACCCTCTCATTCGCATCAATTTCCAAAATGACTAAGACACACTGGGCATCTCCTGTGTGGCAGGAAGATGTACTAGGTAATTTGCATACATTGTCTTAGTTCATCCGCTCCACAGTTCCGTTTAGTAGATGCATAGATCAGGAAAATGTAACCCAGTGACATAGAGTAACTCACCCTAAGTTACCTGGTAACAGGTAGTAAAGTAAAGAAATGCAAGTCAGATCAGCTTAGAACAAGGATAGGCTTTTTAAAATAAAATTCCCTGAGTGAACGACCATGCTCCATTGTTTCCGCATCTGTTAAATCAAGACGTGAAGCTATTATTTGAACGTACACGAAAGTTTTCAGAGAAAATGCGCTGGCTATAACATGCTTCAGAGAAAAAAGAAAAAAAGAAAAGATCTAAAGTTTCTTTTCCCCAACTCTGAGTTGATAAATATGCGAAACAAAATCATCAGACTTTTTTTCCTAAACATTTATAAGACGTAAAGTTTGTTCTGCTCTAGACGGTGTACCAAATGTCCTATGACATCATAATATTTTGAACTTTTCATACCATAGACTTTTCATATCATAGACGAACATAGGTTCATCCAAATTCATTTAAATATTTGAGTAGAAGGTGGCTCCCCCACCCTTCCTACATGTCCTCTTCTAAGAACTTCTTTTTTTCCAAGCTTTCTATTCAATTTGATAGCCTAGGACTAAGAAAGTGGATTGTTTTATAGCAGGACCTCAAGGTAGTGATGGAGTGAGAAAGAGCTGGTGAGAAAGACCGGGTAGAGCTCTGGTCTACCCGGAAAAAGCATCAAAAGAGGATATGGGTATCGAATTCAAAGAACTAAGTGGAGCATTTAGACGACTATCTGGACAATTTATCCCATCTAAACTCTACCAGCTCTTCCAATACCTGCTTTCTCGTGGCTGTGAATATTTTCTGATAGGTAAATCTCCTATGTGAGTACAACTTTTCACTGGCTTAGGCACGAGAAACAATTAACGCAGGGCCTATAAATATGGGTATAATTCGCTTCTTTTTTCCTGTTTGAGGAACTAGTGGAGTCAAAAGGAACAAGAAAAGAGAAAGAAAACAATTTCTCTCCTGCTGGGTCTCCACAGTCTCACTCCAGAGTCTCTATTTTATAAAAGTATTAGTGAGGCTTATCATCTGAACAAACCCAAAACTGAAAATGCTCTGATAATAAAAGAAGCAACAGTCAAATAATTTTGTCTGTAATGAGGCCACGTTGATAAAGAATGGCGTGTCCATTACATCTCTAGGAACAGACAGACCCTTTGACATACTTCTCTTTTATTAAGGATGTCAGCTTTAAGAAATGAGAATGGCTGTGTGGGAAAACTTGAGCTAGCTTTTAATGTAATTTTTATTCAGGTGTGCACATACTAAATCACTACTGAAGGGGAAAGGTCAAATAATAGGATGATTTTATCTTATAATTTTTTGAAAAGAATATCTTTTTATTAGAATTCCTAGGGATCCAGTGCCAATTTCTTCCAGAAATCCATTTTTTAAAAGAAGTGTGCTTCATTTTGACCTAATACATAAATTGCCTATTTTATTGTGCCCTGGCGTGCTGGCAGCAGCTATATAAATGTCCTTTTCTCTTTGCTTTCCATCAGCAAATTTACACCTCTGTTCAAGTCATGAGGCCTCTTATTGTAGCTGAGGGAAGAAAAAAAAAAGTGTAGTTGCCCATGTGCACAAAGTCTAATTGCCAAGGTGCATGGCTGATACACCATTCACTACAGAATTTTCCAGACTCGAGCCGTGGCAGGATATCAGGGTTTCTACCTTCTATAGTGACCTGAGAAGAAACCGGAAAAGTGGTGGCCCCTCCCACCTGAGGCCATCGTGTGTCTCAAAAAACATGCTCATTGTAACACATTCATCCAAGTAAGACCGATCTTGGTGCACACAGCTTGAGCAAATATTTCTTGAACACTTTTATTTCTTTACCTCTGATTGTGGTCTCATGAAGTTACTAGACTCGTTTTCCAAATTAAGGAGCTGAAGCTGTTGAACCTGCGATGTGTTCGAGTTTACCCAGCTAGTAGGAGGTGCTGCTGAAATTCAAAACCAGTCTGGTTTCAGTCTACAAACTAACAACGTGCTTCACAATTTCCTCTGGGGATTCTTCATGTCTGCAAACCCTAGACTCTCAATTCTGCCTGTTGGAAATCTTCGGAAATATGAGCTGCTTTGACAAAATGGAATGGAGACCAATATAAATTAGTGGAAAACAGAATGTTTCCAGAGAGTGAAGTTTTTAAGACTGCAAACATTTAATAACTCCTTTAATGCATGGATAAGAATGATTTATTGTTAGCACTACATGCACCAGCACATAAATAAACGCTGCTCGGGTCTTTGCAACTATTTACTCGTGGATTTTAACGATGCCTTCTGCATGTGCGTTTACATTATTAATTGGCGTTATCTTTATTCATAATGCAAAGGTAGATATTAATCCACATCTTGTTGGAATGGTCACAAATTCCCTGTTAGGGACTACACATGCCCTGATAGTATTGTCCAGCAATGCCAAATTTCTCAAAGGGCTTAAATAAGCACATTCAATGTGGGGAGTGGAGGGAATAAGGAGGACAACTGGGGTCAGTGTGGGATGCCTGTGTCCCCATAGCGGGCTGGACCAGTGAGCCCTGAGTGGGGACACTCATGAGTGAGAACGCTCATGGGAACTGCACCAGGGCGAGAATTACTGGTTGTTGAGCAGAGAAGGAAGCGAGCTGTATTTTCCTATTTGAGCCGTCACTCACTAGTTGGAGAAGCAGAGGATCTCTTTCCATCTACAGTCTTGCTGCACTGTGTCATAGATGTCCCTCTCCAACATTAACAGAGAAGATTCCCTCATCAAAGAAAGAAACACATCTCACATTTTTAGAGAAATGGCAACTGAGACATGCAGCATAAAGACACAGAAGTAAAGGAAAGAGAAGGAGAAAAAGTTGCAAATCAGCGATTTCAATTTTCACTGATTCTTACGTAAGTTGAAAAGGAAAGATAGCAACAGAATTCATATAGTAATTTGCCTACATTTAAAAAATTAATTTTAATTGTTCAGCAGTGTTTGTTTTTGAGGAAAAAATTAGTTGAGGACCTAATGCCAACAGGATATAGAAAAACACCAACTGTATAGCTTCAGAAAACACACTTATTTTAACATAAGAAAAATGTTTTAAGGCTTTACCCATACATTTTCCAAATTTGCACCAATGCTTGCACCTTTTTCCTTAATCCAGCTATCTCAAAATTATCTAAATTAGAATGTTTTATAAATGAACTTCATAACAGAAATGACCTTAGCCAGCAGAATTAAGTAATTAACAGAGCTGAAGCAATACATATATATTTTTTTAATCCATATCTTTTCATCCAGGCATGCAGATACAATAGAAGTACATAGTTGCCCCGGACTGCTCATCAAACTTCCTAAACATAATGTGATATTAAATATAATTTTAAATAAGTGAATATTATTATTGTTGTCATGGTATGCAATGAAGGGTGACCCAAGTGTATTCTCCATTAATACACAGCTGCCTGGGGTTGTTTTGTTAGAGATTGTCTGAATTACATTAGAATTCATGTATCTTCTGAGCAGTGGTATTATCCTAAGTGGTTTGTACCATACATAAACCAAAACATCATCGCCAATCCTTAAGCATCTATTTAACCCTAATTACATGCTGAACACAACACTAGACACCACAAGAACACCAAAAATATCAAGACATAGCTCGTATCTTCAAAATACTTATATTTTCAGGTTGTTTGAAATCGAGTTTTTACATTCTCAAGGATTTTTTTCCTATTTAGTAGTTGTGTTTCTATGGCTTGCTCCCTAAATGTAGTATTTTTCAAATTAACCATTTACAATGCTAAGAGAAATGAGAAAATTAATAAATTCATTTAATCGGAAAAATTAAAACTCAAACGTGTTCCAGATGGCTGAAGGAGATGCTGCTAAGAATGTGTCTGTAAAATAAAACATATAAATAACACAAGAAAGAAATCAGTCCCATACTAGGCTCCCCTCATTTCACAATCTTTCAGACCCTTCCACTTTAAAATGAAGAGTGATAGCATTACTTCATCTTTATTAAAATGCTCGTGTCTGTGAAGGTGATAAAAGTGCTTCACATGATTTCTTACTTTTTATCTTTCCAATGGCCCCACAGTTGTCAGCTTTGTGGAATGAGGAATCCTAACTCCTAGTTTTACAACTTGCTTTAACTCCAGCACTAAGAGTTTAACCTATATTGGGTTTTTTTTTTAAATGCATATAGGGTTCTAAGTTCATACAAAAATGCTCTCTCAGACTTTTTAAAAGACATATTAAATAAAACATAATTATCTTTTATAAATCTTCCAGGGTACTAATTTTCCTTGACAGTACCAATGACTGCACCATTGCTCATGGCTTTGCACTCCCTCTGAATCCGGGGCTGAATGAGTCATACTAGTAAGAGGAAAAATGATTGCATGATATTTAATTTATGGACTTTACATGTGCTCGATTACTTTAATCAAAATAAGTTTGTCAAGATCACACTCATTATATTTAGAAAAACAAAAAGAATAATTTGATGGTCAGATTCTCCATCCAGCTTCCAGTAAATAACAGACAGTGTTCTTAATTTCAATGCCACTAGCAATTTCTGAGTATACCACTTTCATAGCAGTACGTTTACTGTATATATATGCACACACGGGTACATGTATATGTAAATGTGCACATGTGTACATACATGTGCATGTCCATATATTTTTAATTTGTCATGACCTCCACAATCACACCCATTATTTTACTTTGTCTTTTTTAATTTATTGAACATATTTTCTTTTTCTTTTTTTTTAAATTTTATTTATTTATTTGACAGACAGAGATCACAAGTAGGCAGAGAGGCAGGCAGAGAGAGAGGGGGAAGCAGACTCCCCGCTGAGCAGAGAGCCCGATGTGGGGCTCGATCCCAGGACCCTGGGATCATGACCCGAGCTGAAAGCAGAGGCTTTAACCCACTGAGCCACCCAGGCGCCCCGAACATATTTTATTTTTCATTAGTTTGTTTTCTCTCTCATGAGCTGTCATTGGTCTTTTTTTTTTTTTTTTTTTGAGATTTACTTATTTTTAGAGAAAGAGAGAGTATGTGGTGGGGGAGGGCAGAGATAGATAGATAGAGAGAGAGAGAGAGAGAGAAACCCAAGCAGACTTCCACTGTCCGTGGAGCCCGACGCCAGGCAGGGCTTGGTCTGACAACCTCGAGATCATGACCTGAGCCAAAATCAAGAGTCAGATGCTCAACTGACTGAGCCACCCAGGCAGCCTTCTTATTAACCTATCTTTAAATCTGGGAAATTTTAAATAATGTTTTTTTTCCATATAACAAAAGCTATGAATTATCATTGTATAAATGTTAATTATAGACACAAAATAATCAAATAATGAAAAATGAAAAATCATAACATCTTGATGTTTGATGTACATTTTCATATCTTTATCAGTTTTCAACACAAGTATCTCAGGTTGATTTGAAGTTCAGTATTCTATATTTTTTACTTTAATGTTTTGTATCCTCTATTTTTCACATTGTATTCTGTATTGAATCTTACCTAATTTCATTAAAACTTGATTTTAGAACCTGCATAATATTCACTGCATGATTTTAATATTTTAACATACTGGGGCACCTGGGTGGCTCTGTCCTTAAGCGTCTACCTTTGGTTCTGGATTCTGGGATTGAGCCCCACATGGGGCTCCCTGCTCAGTGGGGAGCCTACTTCTCTCTCTCCCACTCCCCCTGGTTGTGTTCCTGCTCTTGCTGTTTCTCTCTCTGTCAGAAAAAAAAAAAAAAAATCTTAAAAAAATTTTTTAAACATATTCATTAGGTAGGTCCCTTACTTTTTGTCGTTTGTCTATTTGCTGTTTTGGGAAGGCCTCTGTGGAAGAGCATCTCCACTCATGCTTCTGGGCTTGCTTCGCTACTGATCTTTTTGGAATTTCCTTCCAGGAACATCACCTCAGGTATGTGTAGGTCACACAGTCTAAAGCCCTGTGACTGATCTTTCCAGATAAATGTTCCTCCAGAAGGAAAGTACCAATTCACCGTGCAAGTAAGCATATAGCAAAATGCCCAAGTCTCTAACCTTGATGATACATGTTGGTTCTAAAAACCTTCGCCAAGATTATATGTGTCAAGTTTTAACAAAAAGACTAGGATTTTGACTGTGACTGTATCAAATCTATAAATACTTTTGAAAAACCTGACACATTTAAAATTGGAATTGTCCATCCCCAAACATCCATATTCATTCATTTATTCAAACCTAAACCCTCTGAACAAAGTGTTCTAATGGTCTTCATATTTACTTAGACTGCTTGCGGTTATTTTTTTAAAAACTAGATATTTTATACTTTTTATTCTTGTTGTTACTATTGAAAGTTATATATTAAGCCCCAAATATTTTCTACTTCAGTTTTGCTCTCAAATAGAGAATTGATTTAAGTTTATTACGGCATCTCTAAGTCATTGGAATGGATTACATAATCATAGCATATGTAAAACTAAGATTACTTTCTTCTTTTCCCATGTATTAGACACACATATTTCCTTGTCTACTGTATCACTTTTTACTTAAATATGATTTAGTTAAACAAATGTTTTAAATTACTTATAGTAAAATGTTCTTTTCACTTGTATATTTTGTAACTCTAAATCTTCAAAGCCTCGGGGCCCCTGATTTTATGCTAATCTTTCTCTGATTTTTCTTTTCTGCCTAGCTCTTTAATTAATTTGAGTTCATTTGTATACATATCATAAATTAGAATATTTCTTCTTGTCATTTATTAATTAAATCTTTTCTTAATTCTTATATTTTTAGCTTATCAGATAGTATATTATTTTACATAATTTGAGAGATTTGCAGGTTTATTTACTTTCACCTCTATCCATATTTGTGTTCCTTTATTACCCTTTTAAATCATAGCTATTTAATAATATACTTTAAAATACTGTAGGTAAAGAGGAAGGAACCAACCATTGCTGAACTAACTCTGTGCCAGGTTTACTCTGATAGATATTTAAAATATATCATGTCTCTTAATGCTGAAAATGGCCCTTAGGGCATATGTGTTAAGATTTGTTTTATAAATCAGGCTTTTAAGTTTCAGAGATATTTTGTACACAGCTCACTCAGCAAACAAGCTGGGGCATACTGGGTTCTAAATCCATTTTTTTTTTTCTTTTTAAGGCTTTTAACTGTTTTCACTTGCTTATGTTTTCAGATGTATCTGTGGTCATTTTATGACTGTAAAAATTCTGAGGGTCTTTTTGGAAAGCTTGAATTTAATTAAGTTTAGCCAGCAAGCATAACTGTGATTTCCAAATATGGGCTGTTTATTCAGGCCAAACAGTTCAAATTCTTAACAGTCCTTTGGAATTTTATTACACTTTACAGTAAGGATCTAGTTACAACCTTGGGCAAGACAGCTGGTGGCTAATATATTCAGTATGGTTATATGGGGGAGAATTTATCATCAATTAATGGCATTGTGACAGAAGTTAAAAAGAAAGTTCTGAAATTATACATGATAAAACATAAGACAGGAATGAAGAAGACTCAGTCTACCTTCCTCAACCCCTCACCTACACACACCCAGTGAGGAAAATACTCACCACCGCGGAGCTAGGTGGTATAGACCACTTACTCTCAGCACCTCATTGCTCCTAATAATAATCAGAATAATAAAAAAGCATATGCAACAATATTAATATAGCAGCCAGTTATCATTTATTGAGGGCTTGATCAATGCCAAGCTCTCTCTGTATATGGTTTCATTTAATTCTCAAACTTGATGAGGTTTATACCGTAGTTCCCACTTAACACAGGAGGAAAGGGAGACGTGGCCCGCCTTGAGCGATGGAGATAACTTGGGAGGGGCCTTCCTCCTCAGTTGCTGTTTCTACGGCCCTCCAAGGCTGAAATGAATGCAACTGTGGTAGGCTACAGGTGGCAGCAGTGTTCCTTGGGAGAAGGGACTCTTGTCTCTTCTAGGACATGTGTTATTTTGACCAACAGAAGCTAATCTTCCAGCAACTTCTCAAACCTTTGGTTGTCTGTGCAGATAGCTGCTCCCCTAGCAGCTTTCTGAAATTTCAAGGAATCATCAGAGACAAGAGCTTACAACTCTGGCAATGCTGCTTTATGTCTCCTCAATTACAAAGCTCCTGACAACCACAAATGCACCCTAATGTGGCTAGGGGTGCACCGAAAAGCCCTTCCAACATATAGCTAGGCCTTGGTTTTATGGATTCAGCTAGTTACTCAATTTCAGCGAGTTAAATATGGTTTGCGAACGAATTTAGCCAGTGTGGACTTTTAATCTACTTAATTCTGGTTCAAACACAGCTCTAGCAGATCCCGTGGACTGTATTATCTAAAGCACTGCCCCAAATCTATTTTTCATCTTATTCATAGATGCTTGATTTACATAGCAGCCATTTAACTGATAGAATTACAGTGATCAAATTAATTTAACTTGTGTAAGCAGCCAAGTTGGATCATTTAAACCAAAATCAACATTGAGGTCTAAGTTATATTATTGGCTCTCTACCTAAATGTAACTCACCCTTTCCTCATATTTTAAATGAGGAAAACAGCCTCCTGCAAGACCCTTGGCCCTTCATCTGACTCTCCCCCGCGCCTGCCAGCTTTGAATTCTGTTTCAAGACCATGCTGGCTAAATCTGGTCACTTTTGGAAAGCAGCCATGTTGATCAGCCGCAGAGGAACTTGGGGAGCGCCTCCTTTCTAGCAGCTGTGGCAACAGCTGCCTCTCAATGTTCAGGTTCACCTCATGGTGAAAACACAATAATCATATTTTGGAGTTCAGAGAACCAGCGTCCCTGCTGAGTGACTAGAGACTCTACACGTAGAAACATAACTACCCCTTAGCCACAGCCGATTTCCTTACAAGGGCCGGCTGTTGATCACAGGAGGGAAGAGAACAAATTCACAAAAGTCCACCTCAATACCAGAAAATAAATAATGGCAAAAGACCAGTTTCTATAAAAAAGTGTTTTGTAGCATCACACGCATGCCTGCGTATCTTATAATAAATTACACAAATTTTTTCCTTCTCCATAAGAACTTTTTAGAGCTAATGATTTTCGTAAATTGCTGCACATAAAAATGTCTATTTCCGGTCTAGATTCGGGGACTTTTATTTAAGAGGTGCTAGGTAGAGTTTTAGAATATGAATTTTTAACAAGCTCCCTGGTGAGTCTGGCTTAAGTTGTCTGCAGGACACTTTGAGAAACAGTGTTCAGAGTCTCGGTGAGTTTTGGAATAGTGGTAGTATTTATGCAAATATAATTATAAGGATAAAAAGATAAAAACAAAGATTTACTGTCCCTGTCGTTTTCCTTTTCTCCTGCAAACATGAACTCCACTTGGGGAGCCTGGGTGGTCCTGGGTGGCTCAATGGGTTAATCATCTGCCTTTGGCTCTCAGGTCATGATCCCAAGGTCTTGGGATTGAGCCCCACATGGGTCTCTCTGCCCAGCAGGAGCCTGTTTCTCCCTCTCCCTGCTGCTACCTTCTGCTTGTACACTCTCTGACACATAAATAAATAAAATCTTAAAAAACAAAACAAAACAAAAAACACGAACCCCACTTGTTCTAGGCACCTGGAGGAACACAAATACAAATTGTAGTGTTTGTAGCCTTGAAGTCAGCCTTGGGTGACCAACTACCCCAAGAGCCCGAGGGGCGGCTTCCTGGGATGTAGGGTGGAATCCAGCCCTGGAAGGAGGAAAGCCCCCAGGAAAACTTCCTACACTACAAGGCACACCAATGGCTTCAAAGGAAAGGTAAACAAGTTCCTGCCAAGCCCTAGAGGAAGAAACAACCAATTCTAAGAGGATCGGAGGAAGCTCTATGAAAGCATTTGCATTTGAGGGGAGCTCAGCTAAGAGAGAAAGACCCAGGCAGAGAAAACACATTTGCAAAATCGCAGAGGTAAGACAGTATCCTGAAAACTTGAGGAAATACTGATTAAGAAGATTTTGGGCGTGAGGACTGGGAACTCCGGAGAAACGAGGCTGGAAATTAGACCAGGAAAGTTGGTGATGGTTTGGGAAGAATAATTATTTCATGCTTGCTCTGTTGGGATCTGTTCGGTGCTTTAGAACTTAAACAAGCAGTATCAGGAGCTGTTGCAAGAGATGAGGAAAGCGGGACGGAGGGTCTAATTCATTGTGGTCACCACAGGAAGAGGAAATAAGAATGTTTTCAAGGTTTCCACGAGATCTGTGTTTGCATGAGATGATTAAGAGAATTGGGGAGCACCAGAGCAAGAACGTTTCTTTTTGGTGAGGAAGCTAAGATACACTCAGTGTTATTTGTGTTCAGGGGACTAACCTAGACCCCCCTAAAACCTTGTACCCTCAAACTATATGTGTGTGTGTGTGTGTGTGTACACATATATTTTAAATCTCTTCGGAGTCAGTATCAGCTGGGCTCAGCTGAGCAGTGCTGGTTGACAGAGCAGCAGGGCTGAAGTTCAAGGCTGGGCGGCTCGGGCTTTTCTCTGTAAGGGGTGTGAGGGTGGCTGCACCTGGTGCCTGGCTTCCAAGAGGTCACAGATGATGCTGCCCGCCTTGGAAAGGCTAAGTGCGGACTTGGCATTGCGTTACTTGCATAACATTACTGCATACCCCACCGTCAAAGCGGCCAGGGGGCGGCCCAGGGTAGGGGGAGAGGAGGGACAGTGTCACACCCAATGGGTGCAGCCATCCCTGCCCTGCCACAGCGCCTGTATAGAGGGCACGTGCGGAGCTGTCCTGGGGGACCGTAGTGAACCCCCGCCTGGCTCTCCGGAGAGAGATCAGAATTGGAAACGTGAGTGGAGGGATTTCGTGGGGGAAAGTTAGCAGTCGAAATCTTAAAAAATGGATGATTAGAGCAGGGAGTTGAGAAAGCAACAGGACTACATTTAAGAGAAGCCTGGGCGGGGGAAGGAGTCCACAGAGAGGTCGAACCCTAACAGTCAATCAAGAGGACGCTGGAGGACTTACGCGGCCAGCAACCGCGCGGACGAGACGCGAGAGGGAAGGCGGTGCTGGGAATGGGAGTGGGCGGTGGCGCCCCCTGCCGGAAGGTGGGTGCGGCTGGGGGAAGCACGTGGGCGCGGGACGCAGTCTGGTTTGCAGGTTTTCCAGGGCTTGGGGAGGAGTCAGCGGCAGGGAAGCAGGAACACGAGGAAGACCGAAGGGATGGCTTATGGAGGGCACCTCCGGCTTCTGAAAGGAGGATGAGACAGGAAGACACAAGGAGAGGATGCTCTGGTATGGGGAGGGGAGAGGCTCAAGTACATGTCAGTGTTCCCTGTGAAGGAGGAACAGAACTGCTCCGCGCTAGGATCAGGGAGTCCTCCTCCTCTGAACATCTACAGGACATTTCTTCTCCAGTTAGTTACGCGTGCACGAAACTGAAGAGCGTTCAAAAGCACTGGAGATGAGAAATCAAGGGGTGCAAAAGCCAAGTTTTGTTTATCATTTTCCTCATTGTTTTGGTTTTAACTGTGGAGAATCAAATGAATTTAAAAAAGAGATGTCACAAAAGTTAACAGTTTAAAGCAGGAGGGTACAGTCACATGCTCACTAACTTTTGCAAAAATACTGGAAAATATATGGGACTAGCTATATTAAATGATAGTTAAATCTCTTCTTTATCTCGTGGTATATAGATAGAAATATTCTTTTTGCATCTCTTTTTTTGGTGTAAATTTCTGCTTTAGGAAAACCGGTTAATTATATGACCATTTGGACGTTATATATATGTATATATACCAAATTACTTTCAGCTAATACTTTCCCTGCATAGAGACAGAAATTCTTGGACAGAAAAATACTGTGAAATAAGAATTGAGCAATTCAGCCTGAAGAATTTAATTGACTAAGTCTAAGACTATCACGAAGATAAAAGGCCAGATAAACCAGCCTTTTGTAACACATATACCATGAAAGAAGCATGCCTCCTTGCAGCAAGTGAAAACAGACAGAAGGCTACTACCAGGGGTGCCTGGATGGCTCAGTGGGTTAAGCCTCTGCCTTTGGCTCAGGTCATGATCCCGGGGTCCTGGGATCGAGCCCCGCATGGGGCTTTCTGCTCAGTGGGGAGCCTGTTTCCCCTCTCTCTCTGCCTACTTTTGATCTCTGTCTGTTAAACAAATAAGTATCTTTAAAAAAAAAAAAAGGCTACTACCACTCTTGGCCTGTAAAAGCAAGATTTTAATTTTTATGTCTTCATCATGTCTTGCCTTTACTAGAATATGAGAAAAAAAAAGATGCATGACCAATGGAATTTACAAGTATTTTGTTTGCTCACAAATAAAAATATACACTCTTGGAAGAGCGGAAGTATGTCTCCCATTTTTGCATCATTGTGCCTGGCATAGAAGCTCTCAGAAGGATGGAGAGTGACTAAATGAAGCATGAGTATTGAAATCAGCTTTATTTGGATATAACCTGAAATATCATAAAGCAAAATTATAAATCAGGATGCAGGTATTACAGTGAATCTACCCTATACATATCCACCCTGTAACACTTTAACTGTAACACTTTAAGTGCCTTGCAAATATCTCATTTATAAAGTCTGCTCAGTAAAATAGTCTAAATATTAAATATTAATTATAAACAAAACAAGTCTCCTAGGAATTTGTATACACCCACTGTATTTTATACAATAATTGTGCAAGCACAGAAACTTACACATGGATAGGATGGGTGGCTAAAGAACCCCAGCTTCTGAACTAATAGTAAAAAAGCATTACTAAATGTATTGAAAATATCTTTCAGTATTCATTGGTAGAAAAAAATAGAAGTTAAGATTTTGATTTATTTCATATTGATCTTTGCTGTAAGCAGATAGCTTTGGATGCATATACATTTTCATGAATTCAGCACCCCTTCTTCCATCTTGCTTTAGAGAAACCAACAAGGAAGGCTTATGGCGTATTGGAAGAAAAGCAGTGATTTCTATTTGAAGATTGCTAGAGGATATCAAGAGCTGTACCATTTAGCTCCCATCACAACACCAAGAAAAATATGTTAAAATAGCTATTTTTAGCGTACATTATTTCATCCAAAAGTAAATAATGTAGAAATAGGACATTTCATTCCATGCTTAGAACCCTTTACTGTAATGGGTAATCCATTTGATTTTATTCAATGAAACAGATTTTTGATATCTGGTTTGGATATTCTTGGTATGCTAATAATTTAACTTTCATGATTAGGAGTTCTCACCAAGAAGATCCTAAACTATCTGCTGAAGCTAATCTGTAATTTTGCTTCTTTTTCTTTGTTGTTTTTGCATGAGGAAGAGGGGGACAATGTCTCCAAAAACACTGAATCTTTATCAAACATGACTACAAAATTCTAATCATTAGGTGCATATATAAATGTGGTTCTGTGTGCTATACATGTCTATGTGGACATACATGCATACAGTATCCTTATGTACATATACATTCTAGCTATGGGTTTGTTTTTAACTTGAAAAACAAAAATGATGATAAAGAGGAAAATGAAACAAAGCCACACAAATTGAGCCTTAGGGAGGCTAAGAGACTAAGCTACTTATTTATCAGATTGGCAGAAACTGGCATGGCCAAGGGATGCTGGGATGCCTGCTCACCTACATTTAAAGGCAATGCAAACTCCCAGGGACCCTTAGTCCGTCTGTCTCAAAATCATATCCATTAGCACGTGATGCATGAGTAGGAAACCTAGGATGGCACATATTATTTTAAAAGTGCTGTTCACAAACAAATATTTTATATATATTATATATGTATTTGAGATCATCCTAATGAAATGACCAGGTTTTTGTATTTAATGGCTAAAGTGACATTGAATGTTAGCAATGTAATTTTCTGTTACCAACAGTAGTATCAATAATTCTTCGATGATAAATTGTAAGGGGAAAAACTGAAAGAATGATAAATTAAATATTTTTATGCTCCCTTCATCCTGTAATATTACGTCAAGTGTTTGAACAAAATACAGAACAGTCACAGGGTTGTGCAGGGTGCTGCTCATTCCGAGAAGACTTTATCCCACATCAAGGTTAGACCTTCAATGAGTTTCCATTGGCTGAGTGATTGCATAAATTAATGCCATTCAGAACTGCTTTAACTTGCACAGCTGACTTTGGAAATGTGTGACTAAGCTTCTAAATTGGCATCGAAGGCACATTTACGGGAGCTGCCTTATCTCTGCACCACTTACTGCCTTTCATCCCCCCTCACTTCCTCCCATTATCATCATCGCTTTCATCAGAGGCAGCTGAAGTTTCCCCTTCAAAATCAAAAGCCCTTGGAGAACAATCCTGCCTTAAAGCTATGGGCTGCTGAAAATGTGTTGTCTCTTGCATTTACATTTTGATTAAGTGAAAGTCTCTTAATTTGGGCCATTATCAATACATAAATCTGTAGAGAAAATGAACCAGCATTTATAATGCAACCAACATTACATGATTTACTGACCTTATAATGAGTAAATACAGAAGGGGGAAAAAAAAAAAAAAAGTCCAGCTCTCAGGTCCCCTGGACATGAAACACTGTCAGCGACTAACAGGGCAACTCACATCTCTGTGAAGGCAAGCCTTAATCTTCCCGTGTCTCATCCCCTCGTTATTTCAACTGAACTAGGTCTCCAATTTTTAAAACCATCGCACAAATACATTTGTCTACTCTACTTGACCAATCTTCCTGTGGGAAGGCTTGTGAGTGGTAAAATGAAAGGCTCAAAATGGGTTTCCATACCTGATTGTGGACTTTGTTTGGGGATTTTGGCTACCGCTTGAGGGCTGGAGGTGGAGTGCATTCGCTGGTTGGCCGAGCTGTGGATGCTGCTGGGAATGGCCGCGGAGACGTTCTTGCGAGGCTTCATGTCTTGCAGCCACATGGGCGAGGCTTCAAAGGCCTGCATCCTCCTGGCATGGCTGTTGGCATTGACTTTCAGGTAGGCCTGGGCTTTGTGTTCCTGTAGCTCTCCGTAATTGGCATCTGTCACCCTGCATTCATATAAACCTTCATCCTTTTTCCTCACTTTGGAAATCTGAAGCTTGTGAGAGATGTCATTGCCTTGGACTTTCACTGTCTGAAAAATTGCAGGTGGGGAAAAAAAATAAAGCGCTACATCAAACGATTTTGTTCCCATACTCGCTCCCGAGCTTGCTAATGTTGGAAAATTAAAGGGTCTTAACAGCCTCAAAGCCACAGTCAGAGAGCTATTTATTTTCTCAACAGTCAAATCCGAAAGTCATATTTATCCCATTGCACTAACAACCGGCTTCACAAAATCACGGAATAATTAGTTCAATCCAGTCAGCGCCAGATTCTATTGGCCACGTGGTTCCTGTTTCCCAGGTTCCAGAGGCAGTCCTGCCATTTCCCAACCACGAGATTGACCTCTGCCTGGAGAGCTCCGTCACATGAAGCACAAGCAGAATATGGTAAATGATTTCGTTTATAAAGACTCTTTCCTTCACTGCAGGCTACAACGAACTCTGAGAGATCACAAAATTATTTGGTTGGTCACAACAGAGTTTGAGAGTGTGTTTTGATCCCCACATTGGGATGCCTTACTAAAGGTACTGACGAAATAACTTTGAATATTTATTTATTTATTTAAGATTATTTATTTATTTATTTGACAGACAGAGATCACAAGTAGGCAGAGAGGCAGGCAGAGAGAGAGGAGGAAGCAGGCTCCCTGCCGAGCAGAGAGCCCGATGCGGGGCTCGATCTCAGGACGCTGGGATCATGATCTGAGCCGAAAGCAGAGGCTTTAACCCACTGAGCCACCCAGGTGCTCCAACTTTGAATATTTAATATTCTACTCAAATGTTTGGTGCAGTCTTACCAACAATCATGGGGTGGCATGGCTTAAGGTACAGATTAAGATCACCTGGAGTCTTATGGTCAGAGGACATACCCTCTGCCATGGCAGGGTCTTTATGCCACTGGACCTGGAGATGCCATCAGTCAGACACTGGTCTGATTTTCGAAATTAAAGTTGGCTCTCTTATTTCTTTTAATAGTTTTGATGCCAGATTAATAGCAAAATTATATACAAATATTAAAAGATGATATATAAGTTTGTGTTATGTGTAATATACATATACACATATATATCCATAAGCATCTTTACCAGAACAGTTAGGTTTGACATACATCATATATTATCCATGATTGACAGGATAATGGATTTCAAAAGACTCTTAGGATTCAAGGATGTGCATGATTTTGAAAGACAGAGAAATGAAGTGAAGAAGACATACACTTTCAAATGGCCATAAGTAATTAAGAAAACTTGGGAAGTGGTCATCTGTTTTTTACATACAGAGTTGTATATACAAATATTTATCAATATTTGAACCATAACCATAGCCTGTATTTATTTATATGCAAAATTACATATTAATATACCCATACTCTGAAAATAATGGGAATAAATAGTTTCAAATAAAGTCTCAGTTGAGTTTCCTAATAAAGTCTGAGATAGTTGGAGTAGTTCTATGATGATTATTTTACAGTAGAGTAAACTGAGACTTGGGGATTTGGGTCCTGGATTCTCAGCATTAACTGTACATTAGAATCATCTAGGGAGCTGTTAGAAAATGGTTTCATTTAGGGGTGTCTGGGTGGCTTTGTCAGGTAAGCTCCGACTCTTGATTTCAGCTCAGGTCATGATCTCGTGTGTCATGAGATTGAGTTCTACACCGGGCTCTGCAATGGGCCATTAGGGCCTGCTTAATATTCTCTCTCCCTCTGCCCCTCTCCCTCCCTTTCTCTCCCCCTCTCTAAACTACTACTACTAATAAAAGAAAATGGCCTCATTTGGATTAATGTGGAAACATTAAGTTTGCCTCTTAAGGAGGCAAAGCTCATATCAATATTTGATCAAAGCGTTCCTGAGAATTCTAAGTCAACAACTGTTGGTTTAAGACACATGACCAAGGTCACCCTATTAAACTTCTTTCTATCTCTGTAACTAGAACTTTTGCCGATTCACTAGACTTTATGATCTTTTATAAAAAGAATACTGTTAGTAGCTATGTACATGATCACGTTATCTTAACCGTATGGCTTCCTAGTTCAGGATGTGTGAGGCTCTTCCTTATTGGTCTTTGGAGGATACAGTCATGGCTGAAGGGTGAAGCATGGTAGTCAGTAGACAACCTCGCCCCTATATATCTATAAAAATGGAATATTTAAGATCAGTATTGTCAATAATTGATTTTACCAGTAAAGCCTTTCTAGCACTGTATGAAAACAATAATTTCTGTAATATCATAATAATTGAATTGAAATATTCTAAAAAGTCAGTGAGTTTATGAGTATAAATTATAGTTTTTGTTTTATGTCTTACTTTGTTTGATATTTATACATTTATATCAGAATTTGGTTCTGTTAATACAATATATATTTATACTTTTAGTTGTTACGTAACTCCAATCTTATACCACTTTTTCACTATTGTAATGGCTCCAGAATAAGTTTTCTTTTTTAATGAAGGTTATTAAATTTTTAGATTCCTAAAATGAATAAATAATGGGAATATATATTTATACATATATTTATAGCATATGTACTAAGCAGACATACTTTCTGAATTAATATAACTATTTCATTTCTAATGAAAACTTGCTTATTATTTATGAATTAGTTAACCAGTTCTATCAATATAAAGGGATTCTAGGAGGTTTCACTGGTGGTATAGTAAAAAAATACAATTTTCTTTTTATTTCTAATTTCACATAGAATTATTAAAAGTTAAAATACATCTCTATATTTTCAATAGGCCAACCTCCTCCAATTATGTTTTATATTTATATTGCCTTATGGTTTTATATTTATATGATTTTGAGCATTTTCAGTAGGAATACATTGCATACATTATGAATCACATTGAAAATTCAGTTGTTTTCAATACAATTTCAACATAATTTTTTCCTGCCTAGAAAGATTCTCATAAGCTAGTGTTTTACTTCTTCTTCTTCTTTTTTTTTTTTTTTTTAAGATTTTTATTTATTTATTTGACAGACAGAAATCACAAGTAGGCAGAGAGAGAGGTTGGAGGAAGCAGGCTCCCCGCCGAGCAGAGAGCCCGATGCAGGGCTCGATCCCAGGACCCGATCCCAGCACCCTGGAATCACGACCTGAGCCGAAAGCAGAGGCTTTAACCCACTGAGCCACCCAGGCGCCCCGTGTTTTACTTCTTAAAGGATAATTATTTCTATGGCTTTGAATGAATATTAATATTGCAGTCCTATACTCCTACAGTTATGTAAGTGCTAAGAAGGGTAAGAAAAAAAAATGTCACACTGTTGGCTGGCAAATAATTCTCTAGTAATTGTTTAAATATTTACAATATTGAAATAATTTTATTGTATCCACTCTAAATCTGCTTCAATTTTTGTGTGCCCAGTGAAGTAAGAAAAAGAAAACTGGACCTCGTCCTGCGTTCGTGAAATTGCCTTTTCCCGGGACAGTAAGTTAAAAAGCTCTTAAAAACCTAAAATTCTCCAATTTTCAGCTTGGGCCTGCCTGGCAGCTGACAAAGGCGCGCGTCCCCTGTCGCCTGTCGCTGTGATACTCACACTGATCTTGGTCCCGTCGTTGTCGGGGTCTCGGTCGGGCACCAGCTCCACCTGCGGGAGAAGGAGACGATGCTCAGACTCGGGACCCCGACGGTTCCCGTCCTGATCCGGAACGCAGCCGCACCGAGCCAGCTCGGTGAGGCTCGGTGAGGCTCGGTGAGGCTCGGCGAGGCTCGGCGAGGCTCGGCGAGGCTCGGCGGGACCCAGTCCGGGGCAGTAGGGCCATCTCGGTCGGGGTGATTTAGGAAGGAGACCGACCAGCACGCGCGCAGCCCCGGCCGGCGGGTCCGCAGGTCCCCGGCTGAGGCCCGCGCGGCACGGGGCGGCAGGACCGCGCGGGGGCGCTGCCGAGTCGCGCGCGCTGGGATCTGGATCCCCGACACGCCGGGCCCGGGAGAGCTGGACGGACTCCCGGAGGGGCGCGGGCGCGAGTGGAAGTTTGAGCGGACAGGACTCTGCGTCTTTGCCCGGCCGGCCTCCCCTCCCTGGGGTCTCTCCAGATTTCCTTGTTTCGCTTGGACAAGTCCGCCGCGTCTTTTGCCGAACTGTCCGATCTCGGCTCCGACCCGCTCCCTCCTCCTCTCCCCGCTGCTTCCCTTTCCCAGTCCCTACTCCTTTTCTCCACACCTCCCTTTCCCCTTTCTCCCCTCGCCTCCGCCCCCCTCTCTAGTGTGTTCCAGAGTAGCCCCCGGTACCCTCCTTAGTTCACTCCCCATTGCCTCTACCTTCGCACCTCCCCGCCTCTCTCCGCCGCCCCTCCTCTCCCCCTCCCCCACTTTCTTCTCCCCTTTCCCTCCCTCCAACGCCCACATCCCCTTACCCCTCCTTTCCCAATACCCTCAATCTCTTTTCTCCCAACCTCAGTGGTGAGAAGAACTGACGTGTGTGTGTGTGTGTGTGTGTGATGGAGACACAGAAAAATCCCTCCCGACCCCACCGTCCTGGAAGGAGGACAGAGGGTGTCCTGGGATGTAACAACACAGTAGTCCCCTAATGACAGCTGGACAACAGCTAGTACTAAAAGGAGGAGGTTATTCCCAGTTTTAATCGGGAAACACTCCACACCCTGACTTCCTCCATGGTTTTAACATAATGTCACCAGGACACATTCCGGCTCACTCCCTGGCATCAGTCACGCTAAGAGAGCCAGGCGGGTCCCCAGGGACATCCAGTACCCCTTGGTGCACCTAGAAGACTAAGGGAGTGAGTGGGACAGACGCACGCGGCATTGCGGGCGACGAGACTCCGCTACCTGCGCACCAGCCACCTCGGCCCCGGGCTCCAGGTCCTCGGGCCCCCGCAGGAACCACCACTGGATCTCCAGATACACCGAGGCAGAGCCACTTTGGAAAGCGCAAGACATCTCCACATTCTGCCCCTCGGTCGCCGTCACGTTCCGCGGAAACTCGGTAAATTTTGCTGCAAAACAGAAATGCATTCTTTTGGAATACCCACACCACTCTTGTCAGCGTCTCCTTCCCTGAGAGCTCGCTATTTTTCTTGGACTTAAAAAAAAAAAAAAAAAAAAGGCGACAAAATCCCTCTGTGACTTCTCGGACTTTGCCTGGTT
Source organism: Lontra canadensis (assembly GCF_010015895.1). Taxonomy (NCBI): domain Eukaryota; kingdom Metazoa; phylum Chordata; class Mammalia; order Carnivora; family Mustelidae; genus Lontra; species Lontra canadensis. The sequence continues at coordinate 6,112,002 of NW_022631048.1, forward strand.
CCCCAACCCTCTTTCCTTTGCCTCATTCCTGTTCATTTTTGGTATCATGCCTAAATAACTTTATTGTTGATGAAGTCCAGAATAATGGAAAGGTTAACAAGCTGGCCAAATAACTCATCTCTGTTAGCCAAGATGCCCATGGTTAGATCCATATACCTTTTGTCAGACTGCAGCATTACCCGAAACTTAAAGAGGGATTCAATGAGCTACATCTTTGATAAATCCGCCAAGCTGGTATATAGGGAGAGCTTCTTGCTCTAAGTTTCTAGACAATCTATGACTAAATCATTGTTTCAAGTCATAGAGAATGGATCAGGATTACCTGTCAAAATGCACATGCCTGATCTATCAAAACAATCATTAGCCATTGTGATTTTAAGGCCACAGCAGTGAAACAATTTGCACACTTTCTAAGCTGTGGACATTTCTTTCTTTCTAGATTAACCTTCATATGTGTTCTCATCAAGCTGTATGGTAAATTGCCATACATCATGGCATACGAGAATTACACACCTAGTTTTAGTTCAGAGTAAAGACTGTATTGAAGTCACCAGAGATTCTTTTTTTCTTCAGTCTTTTCACTATCAGTCTTGACACTGCCTGTCTGCAAATTCAGAGTTAAGGTGAAACTCACAAAAATGAAATGTTCCCTTACTCTCAAAGGTATTTCTTTAACATGGAATGCTCTGGGTGGTTGTTCTTCTCTTGTCCAAGGGATACTTTGTGAAGAGCTGATGTTTCCCTAAAAGTAATCTTGGAAAGATTTGTGGCTGATGGAAGTGCACAGTTACAACGCACACTCGTGGACAGGAGGACTGAGGGGCTGCAGGACTGATTCAGGGTGGATGCACTTTAACCCCACTTTTTAAAGAGAGGCATCATCAGTGTGTCTTTTCAAAATTTTAGGAAATATCAAAATGATCTCAACTGGCGTGGAACTGTATTCGTACTTGAAGTAGCAGATGTTAAAGAAGGCATTCTGATGTGAAAAGGACTTTTCTGTTTAAGCTGGAAGGAGGAATATGGCATTTCTGCTTGCAGAAGTGATGCAGTCTTTTGGCAGTAGAGATGTGATCTGTTCATGGTGCTGAAACGATCACTGCAGCCTGCGAAGTCCCCAACAACTGGATTCAGCAGGCTGCCGCGGCTGCTGCTGCTTGGAATGCAAGTCGTGCCTTTTTATGGGTCCTCAGAGGAGTCTGTCCTTTGATAAACACACATGCAAACGAAGTCGCAAGGACCCAGAAAAAGGAAACTAAACCAATTCTGCCTACACTGAGGAGGACTGGCGATGGAGAGCCCCCCGTCCCCAGCTCTGTTTGTTTGCCATGATTATGTATGCATGAGTGGTTACCCAGTGCATGCACACATACACAAGGCGCACACACACACACACACACACACATACACACACCCCTGTGTTTGCGCTTACCCAGGAACCCACTTCATTGTCAGGAACCAAGTAGATTTGCTCTCAAATCTAGCTTGTCTACTATTTAATAAACTTTAAGGAAAAACGCCAAACAGAACACTATTCCACTGTTACTTGCTAGGACTCTCACTACATCTGCTTGGCCGTTCTTTGAATATAGAGAACGCACACACACACACACACACACACACACTGCAAGCAAATGTATATTTGCCAACGAGCACAGACTTACCTTGAGAAGACAGCCCTTGTTGTACATATAAAACGGAAAAGAAAACAAATCCAACATATGCCAAAAAGATCCCCATCATTCCAAAAGGGGGGGGGGGGTCACATCAGTGAAGCCAACAGCCAAAAAGCCCAAAAAGAAAGGAATGCAAACGTCTCAGAGCCCTGCGCACGACACTGCAAACATCCTGCTGCTCGCTCGGCGAGGACTGGCTCTGGGGAGAGGGGAGTGCAATTCGCGAAGGTTACAACCAGCTGCTCGGATTCGGAGAGGCTTCGAGTCCACACTCGGGCTTGCAACGCGGGGAAGTGCCTCCGCGGCTTCGCTGCCTGCTTTCAGCTACCTGGCAGCTCGTCCAACGTCAGCCCGCTGCTCCGGCTTGCGTGATCACTGCCCTCCCTAAACGCCGAGCCAGCTCGGGAAGTGGGGAGTGGGCAAGAGGGGCGGGCTGGAGGACTTCACCGGGCTCGCCGCGCCGCAACTTTTCCCTCTAATGGCTGCGATGATGCCTTTAACTCTCTGCGCGCCGGACAGCTCCCCACCTGCCAGGAGCTCGGGCCGGGCGGCCCGCCGCAGGCTTCGGGCTTGGCGTCTCCGTCTACGTTTTCCTTCTGGAGAGCAGGAGCAGTTATTTTTTTCCAACTTGCCTTTTTTCCCCATCGATTGAATCTTTCTTGCCTCGGCAGACGGGATCGCTCGGCGCTTAAGAGGACAATACAGTTGTAGGGTTGCGGTGTAGGGTTGCAGGGGGCTGGGAGCTGCAGATTTGGGGAGGAAGTTGGGGCATTGTTGAAGAGGAGGGGAGGAATGGGATGGGGTGAAGAAGACTGCTTTGGGGCGATGAAAACAGTCATTTGAGGGAAATGTCGCTTAACCAGTTATTAACTGCTTTAACTAGAATGATCACATGCTATTATTCCTCACGAATTTATTTCCGAACAGCCTCCAATAGAGGAGAAACAGCTCATGCAGGCACCATAGCACTCTAGCTGGCAAATGGAAAAGACAAAAAGTATAAAAAGTCACGCACTGAGAGAATTTTCCAGAAAGGAGAGCCCACCATACTATGATTACTTTTATTTTATTTTATTATTCTTTTAAAAATTCATACACCCCTTTGCCTTCTCTGCTCCCATCTGTATTGTGGAATGGGGGAGGGATTTTAAATACCAGGAAGGTCTTCATTGCACGATTTTTTCTGTTTACTTGCTTTTCTTTTGCATGACAATAACTATTTAATGTTCTTTAGGATATATGAATAAAGAATATTATTTTAGGAAGAAAAGTACAATAAGTTTTAAAATTTGGAACAAATCTACTTATTTGCCCTGGAGAAGGTTTGAGATAGAGATATTCTAGTCTTCTTAAAAATCTACAAACAGTATGTTAAAGACTCCATTCGTCCTTATGAAGTCCAACCATAAGCTAGTGAATTTAAATCTTTTTAACAAAATTAAAATCATTTACTATCTGAGCAGAATACCAGATATTTTATTCCCATTATTATTTCTATGCAACTATACCACAAATCTTCAAAATTATTTCGAAATGTGACTCAGCCTTAACAATGCTGTCAGGAAACCAATGCAGTATACGTAAGTTCATTTTACTGGTAAAGAATTTGTAGTTGGCTAATTCCTTCACTGACCAGAAAGAAATTAACCTTAAGAGAGCTGTTGGATTTTTAAACCACTTAACCTTCTACTGCTGAATGCAGCAATAACGGAAATGATCAGAAAATGTTATAAAATACAATATTATTTATTTTTCTGAAGATATATTTACCTTTCACTGTGAGTAGAGACACAATATAAGATTGATAAGATCTGGAGAAAGTCCTGGGGAATATTTTACATCTGTTTATGTTTAGGCCAAGACTTCATATCCTTCTTGTATTGAGCAAAAGATTCTGAAGTATGTCATTTCAAGAAAATAAGTCTCTTTATCTGCAAATACTCTCTCATGAAGAATGTGTTCAGAATACAGAAACAATCCAAGTTAATATACTTATGCCATACTTAACATTATTTGGAAAATAAACAAAACTTTGCAGGTATTAAATCCCCAGAGGTTAATTCTCTCCAGATATAAATTTTATCCCTAAAAAGATATGCTCAGTATTTATTTCATGATTTTAGCCTTAGTTGAGGCATTTAACATAAACATGAGATTACTATGTCATGAATATGTCCTGACTTCAAGGTTATCTGCTGTTAGAACAGTTTCCAATATAAAGAAAAAGGCATCCATTTTAAGCAAGGGAAGTTCTGAATTAGTTTAGAGAAGCACCTCAAATTCTCTCAAGGGGAACTTGATCTCTGTAACTATAAAAGTACAATAAAAATAAGTTGAAAAAGTATAAAAGTGTGAGAAATCTTTTATAAGACAGATAAACTCTCAAACTACTTTCTAAGCTTTTAAGTGACAAAAGAAAGAAGAAAAGAGGAAGAAATAAAGTAACAAGGAAGACAAAAATTGGAAAAGGATTTTTCTTGTGAAAAATGCCTGATAGGTATTTTATTTTCAATTTTGCCAAGATAAACCAATAATTTTATATTAAATATCATTTATATTGTATGAAATGATACTGTTGTATCATCTCAAGGACTGTAAATAGTGTTGGTAAACACACTTGCATTATTTCTTTTAGAACATTTGCATTATTAAAGACAAAAATGTTTCTATAATAATAGTTTGAAATGATAAGAAAGTTTAATTACAAAGTAAATATATCTAATATATCAAAATGTCACAGTTCTGAGACAAAGTCCCACTATCTTTATAAGTCCTTATAAAACACCACATTCTCCTATAAAATTGGTGGTAACTTACCAGGACAGATTACTTGTTTGCATCCAGAAATGGGAGAGACAGTTTCTTCCCATTTCTCCTTTTCCAAAATGATCATCGCTGGTGCCTTACCCTATAAAAATGACTGCAAATCTCTTCAACAAACAAACAAACAAACAAAGAAAAACCTATCTGTGAACTAATGCTCCAAAAATAAAATCTTAAATCTCATTTTTTAAATTGTTTTCTTGCCTTCTAAATTAACTTTTGTTTTTGTTTTTATATTAAAAATTAAATATTTGTATCACCACACTATTTTTCTTCTAAAATAATATGTAATAGGAATTCTTACTTCAATATGGTCCTTCCAAAGGTGTAAGTCAATCTGTTTGAGTTCATTCCATTGCTTTCCTTTGGCACTTCATTTAGATTGCTTTGTACTCTTTTCTTGTATATAAAAACTTATTTAACTTTATCTTTCAAACACTGTTGACTTATGATGTTCACAATTTTTCCCAAACACTTTCAGAGCCTTTGATCCACCCAAGAGCTAAGCAGGAGAGGGGTTCTTCAAGATCTCTGATTATCAACTGCATTGTCCCTTTCTCCTAAGACAGTTTTGGGGCATTTGTTCACTTTGAACTTGATGGGAAACCATATTTCACTCACAAAGGCTCATGATAAAATTATTTTCCATATTCTACTTGCATAATCTGTCCTAAATTGGGGCTTAAGTGCCCAATGTAAGCTTTTTTTTTTTTTTTTTAAGATTTTATTTATTTATTTGACAGACAGAGATTACAAGTAGGCAAGAGAGGCAGGCAGGGAGAGGGAGGAGGAAGCAGGCTCTCCACGGAGCAGAGAGCCCGATGCGGGGCTTGATCCCAGGACCCTGGGATCATGACCTGAGCCGAAGGTAGAGGCTTTAACCCACTGAGGCAACCAGGCGCCCCCCAATGTAAACTTTTAAAATTATCTCAATAATTGGAAAACACCAAATTAAGTATTTTATTTAGAAATAACCTCTAAAATAAAACCATCTAAGAAATTAGATGATCATCCTTGTGGATCCAGAAGCATAAGCTTAATTTTGTCACATCTCTGGCAAGAAGGTTTAGTTGAACGTCTCAGAATTTCCATCCATGCACCAAGAGGTTCATTCTACTGTGTTCTCAAATATGATCTTTGGAGAAGCTCAAAACTGCATAGGAGAGAATATTTCAGGGCCTTGAGAAATATTTTCACCTGTAACCTTATGCCTAGAGTACTTTTTTTTTCTCACTTGGGGAAATAAAAACAAATAGACCTCTTTAGATATGGAAGCAGTATAAAAAACCCACAGAGAAATTCTTTCAACAGAAGAGAACAAGAGTCAGGAGAAAGTCATTAACTTGTATCAACTGAAGATGAGCTTTTGAAATTTGTTTTCCATTGAATTATAGAAGTTGATACCCTGGTAGTGCTGGGGTATGGTCTCCTCCACATGTCACAGTTTCAAAGATATGAGAGAGTCAAGGACAAGATAATAACAACAGAAACAACACAAATGACATCTTTTTCTGTACATGTATATAGCATGTCTTCCGAAAATGAATGGATTTCAGAAATGGAATCAAGCTTAGTAAGCAATCAATCCACACTGCTCATTCTACATATGACAGGCCAGGGATTACAAAGTGATGGCTGCTCACTTGTGTCCCAAAACCAAATCAAGACTTTCTTTCGTCAAGATCCTAAGATCAAAAATGCTTAAAATGAAAGATTGAAGATTAAATCTCTTAGGACAAGCAAACAAAACTTGTTCGTGCTCTTGACTTATAGGTTATTTTGAAAAAATGACTACTAAAAAGAAAATCAATTGCACCCAATCTCTCTCCCAGATGCCAGAACACAAGTCACCTGAAATTCCAGATGCTGAGAATAGTCCGTGACTTTCCTCCACATAATTTCTGGTTGTCTCTTGCATCTTATAAAATAAACAGTCCAGAGAGGAAGAATAACCAGTGGTCACTGAAAGTGATCAGCTTTGTAAACAGCCAGGTGGCCTATATTGACTAACTGCCCATTTTATGGCCACTGGTCATTTTGGTCTTCACACGTCATTTCTCCCTTTATCTTTTCCTTTAACACATGACCAAAATATAAATTACCTAGATCTAGCTTTTATTCTGTGAGTCTCTATGTAACTTTGTAGTCATAGTTCATGAAGTCAGACCTCAAATTATTCATGAGGTCATGTTATGTCACTATCAAACTGTAATATCAGGTCCTGATGAGACCTTTGGAAATGGCAAAGGGAAGTGTCATATTTTCTCTAAAAGTTAATAACGATCTGCTTAGATGTCCTCCACAAAACTTGTGGAACCTTACCTTTCCCTGTTTTTCTCTTGGGAGAGATTAAAATGGGCTCATGATCAAATATAAGTTGTGTCTGCTAATTTCTTCATTAGCAAAAAAGTTAACATGAACCTAGGTGCTTACCCTTAGTAAAAAATCTAAAAAATCAATAGCTAGAAGCCATCAAGTAAGAGGAGCTAAATCTGCTGTCACTGCATTTACCATCTTTGGAACGTTTCTTCTTGCTTCAAAATTATGTTGCAATTGAAACTTGGGGTTTGTGATATTTTTTTAATTTTAATATAGCCTTTCTTTCATTTAAAAATCCCATGGGTTTGATTAGACATGAATAACTACATCCTACATCTATTTTTGTGCAACAAATAATTTTGGGGAGAAAGAAATCTAAAATACAAGTAAAGCAGCAATTTTTGGTAGAGTCTACAGTTCTTGGCTTGCCCATAATTCTTTGCTTATATTTACAATATGCATGAAAGTAAATAATAATTTATAATAATGCTATTGAACATCTTTCAAGAAACGAAGCAATTTACAAATGTTTAACTAGCCTTACATTTTTAAGTATACATATTTCCTAATTTAAAACATTTTTAAGTATACATGTTTTCCAATTATTGAAAATTACAGACTGGGTTCAAGCTTCCCTGTAGCATTTATTATCTCTATGCCCTTAAGCAAGTGACTTATCCTCCCCAAATGTCACCCAGTTGTCCTGATAACATTTCCTGTTGCATACTTTGTGAGGACAATGTCAGGTACATGGAAAGTGTTCAGGAAATGCTAACTATTATTTTTATTTTCATTTATTCGTATTTTTCACTCACGAGCCTGAGATCTTATCCTATTTATTTATGAATAACAAGGAAAATCTTATTACCCTTATAGTGATCTTTCAGGCGAAATGTATGGGTTTCCGCACAGGCGAATGATGGCAAATTATAATCATTTGTACTGGTGGAATAAAGAACTGATATCTGAGAGAAAAACCGATGTTAGTTCAAAATAATAAGACTAAATTTAAAAAGAAAAAAAAATAGGACCTCGAAACTTGATTCATGAGATGTTTAAGAAGGGGGCCAAGGCAACAGTCAGAGTTCTGTAACAGATTTAGCTGTGTTCTAGCACAGAGTTAGTTATATTTGGAAAAGGGCTTTGGTCTGACTCCACTATGTATGGAAGTCACACTCATCACTAAGTAAACTAAGCGAGGTATGTTAATAAATGGGTATAAGTGATTTTTATATGGTAATAAATTTAACTGGAGTTAGTCCGACTGTAGGAGGAAGGGCTTAATAACTTAAATAATTGATCCCTGTCATCATAAGAACTTGGTACCTTTCCCAAAGGAACATCACACAAGTCCTAGGTTGGTTAAAAATATAGAATGGTCTTGGTTCATGTCAACTGTCTCCCATAATTGTTAATAGCACATACTTTGGCTTTCTAAAGCAGCCCTTTCTGGATGATAAATGAGATGACTAGCCTCGTTTAAGAGGAATATAGAGCCCTTGGTTCAGTATCAAGTTGAGAATCAGGACTGTGTAACTTGCAAGGTATAAGACGAAAGACTATTTAAGACTCCTATAAATGGCCAGGATTTCTTGTGAAGGTATTTGCCATTCGATGAAAGAAAATTTTGATCCCAAGTCAGAATGTTCTAAATACAGAGAGTAGGAGTCCGCTCACATTCTCTTTGGAGAGACCCAGAGGCCCTGTGGGAGTAGCCCCTGATGGCTGGGCTGAATCATCAATTAGTCCTGGTAATTGCTAAGAGAAAGCAAAAAGGCTTTACATTTAAAGAAACATAAGTACAGGAACTATACTTTGGGAAAAATGCTTTGCAGTTCAAAAAAGAGGGACTAGAAAGATAAAGGAGGTCTTTAGACTTTCCTGGGATTTGTTTTATATTTGGAGGGCTTGATTATTAATTACAGAACGTGTGTTCACTTTCTCTATTTTAAAAGGAGAAGGGTGTGTGTGTGTGTGTGTGTATGTGTGCGTGTGCACAAAGCGCTGTGGCAGTAAAGTTCGGGGGTGGGATGGGACAGGCAAAAGGGGAGTAAATTCCAGGATTAAAGGGGAAACTGTAGCTGGCCTTCATTCTCCTGCACTGTTTCAGCCAGGTGACTCTACTCGACCACACGTGTGTGTACCCACTTGCTGTACCCACTTGCTCTCCCCAGAAGATGTATGCCAGCCTTTTCCACTCTGTGCAGCTGTGCTCTAGTCAACACTCTCCTCTGGTTCTCTCTACTGTGCCTTAGAGTTCTATCTTCTAATATTAGGAAACTTCCTACATCTTCACTGTCTTCACCATTTTTGTCTTTTGCCCCCATTCAGTGCTTAACAAAAGCCTGGTTTTGTTCAACTGATACCATACCACAAGAAACTTCTTCACCTGTGTAGACCACTTTTGCTCTAACGCTTCAAATAACTGAAGATCAGAACTTCCCAACCTAATTTCTCCAGTTGAATTTAACTGTGTCCCTTTGGAGCTCATGTTATTCAACTTAGAACATCTTTCCCTTTTTAGTTTATTGAGATTTCAACACTTTATCTTTTAATCCCTAAAGTGTCCCCTGCCCTTACCATTAGTTACTTCAACATTCAGTTGGAAGATGTTTTCAAAATACTAATTTCTCAGTCTTTAATTTCTTATAAAAAGATATTGTTCACCCTACTTCAATCACACAGCTCCTTTGTCTCATTGTGGACTCGGCCAACTCCTAGATCTGTTGTGTCTTAGAAATAGTAAATATACACCCCCCCATCACTTACAAAACCTTGTATCCATTAGGTAATTTGTTCCACAACTCCCACATTGGTTGGTCAACTATTTCACAAAATTCATCCCAGTTTCTCTTCAGACATATCATTTCACTCCTGACTTCATTTCCTCCTCTCACTCAGTTCAGTGTGCTATCATTTTAACTTTTAGCCTTGCTTGTTTTTGCCAAGGAGTCCTATAAGGATCATGAAAACTCCTCAATATATCTTCCTTAACACCATTCAGAAACAAGGGAGCTAACTACGAGGTTGGTACATAGGCTCATCAGATCCAAGATTCTGTGTGTATGGACTGATTTCCATAAGCCTCCAATATGGTAAACTATGGTAGCATTTTAGGTCCCGAGGCACTGATGTATCAGGAGACTTCTTCAAGAGGACCTGGAGGCTTCCATATTCAGGGACTTTTTTTTTTTTTTTTTTTAATGGTGATTTATGACACAGAAGAATAAGGAACTGGTATTTGAGAGAAAAACTCGTATTAGTTCAAAATAAAGACTAAAGAAAAAAATACACTTGGGCCATGAGACCATATTCATGAAATGTATATGGGAATGGGGCCAACATAACGGTCTAGAGTTCCATATTTGATTTAGTCATGCTGTATATAACATGAAGTTATAGAAAAAGGTTTGGTAGAACTCGTCATTTTTTATTTAAATTGTATCTGGGGATGTGGTGAGAAGACTTTTTAAATTTTTAATTAATTAATTAATTAATTTTTGGTACTGACTTGTTTCTGTTCAGACAAAAGTTCTTCCCCCTTCCACTTGTATAGATTGAATAATACTTAGAAACATAGTCATCTATTCAATTTTTAAGTCTGTCATGATTAACCTGCCCATCTCTGAAGGTCAAGGCCCTCTGATTGCCATGGCATTCCTTTGGCTTATTATTTTAACTTTGTCGTTATTTGCAGACCCAAAGTAATCATTCCCATAAAGAACTCATTACAATGATGCCCTACAGAAGACTGACCCCAAAGAGCCAGTTTCATGGAACTTGGTGATACTTGACTGAGGTATTTGTCAATGTCTTAGTGAATGGGGTATCTTCTAGTCCTCTCAGAGGACAGAGAGTGAGTAGGTTAATGTGTCTCAAATAATAAACACATACCACATTCCTCTGTTTAACTTTGAATATCTTCCTTCATATTATGGAAGTTCATTATTTTTACCTCACTGAATGTAGGCCATCTTTAAATCCAAGTTTTAATCACCTAGACAAATAAACTCTTAAGGTCACTTTCAGTTTTGGATGCTGGCTTCTCAGAGTATGAATATCATTTAGTGAACCATGATAAATTGATAAAAATGTGATAAAATTTAATATGCACTAATGATTACTGTAAAAAGTGTTCCTATTACACAGGAAATAGAAGAGAACTTCCTCAACCTTATAAAATACTTTTATTAATTACTAACATTAAATATCATATTTAATAGCAAAACACTAAGGTGTGCCTCTGAGTTTGGGACTTAGACAAGGATGCCCATAGTCTTCACTACCATCCAACATTGTACTGGAGATACTAGTTAATATATTAAGGCAAGAAAAAGAAATAAAAATGTAAGGATAAGAAAAGATTACAAGTTGTCAATATTTTCAGTTGATATGATTATATATGAAGAAAACACAAAATATAAGTTTTTAGATTTTATAAGTAAACTTTGAAAAAAAGTGTTGGGTATAAAGTCAATATATCAAATCAACTTTATTTCTGTATCCTAAAAACACAGGTTAGAATATCAAAATTATTTTTACATTATAGAATTTTCAATAGAATAAAATTATCAAATATTAAGGAGTAAATTAATGAAAAATTTACAGAATCTCTATATGGATTATAACACAAACATATTGGGAGAAGTAAAAGAAAATCTAAGTAGAATGAGTATTCCTATCTTCGTGGATTAGAAGACAAATGAATGTATGTATCTATCTAATTTCAATCAAGTCAAGAGGTTATCTGTGGTAACTGACAAGCTAATTTGAAATTTCTTTTGGAAATTTTTGAATGGAAAAATAACAAAGATTAAAGAAAAAAGAGAAATGGATACCTGATCTGGTAGATATATCAAGACAGTGTAAAGAATTTCCAAGACATTATCACATTGGCAATGATTGTAAATAGAAAGAAATGGAATTAAAATAAAGAAGCTAGAAGTCTTCCGGTGTGTATAAGAACTTTTGTATGTAACAAAGCTGAGATTTTACATACATGGTCAAAAAAAACCCTTTCTGTTAAAGATTCTTGGACTATTAGCTATCTACATAAAAATAAAGGAAAACACAGTCTTTGATTTATGGCACATGGAAAAAAAAAATCCAGATTAACTATGACCTAATTGTGATCACTGAATATTCAAATTTCTAGAGTATAATACAGTAGAAAATCTTCTTGACTTTGGTATAAAGAAGGATTGCTTAAACAGGTTACAAAAACCACTAAGATTGATTAGTAAGTTGGACTTCATTAAAATTTAGAAGTTCTATTCACCAAATGGCATCATTAGTTGAGTAAGAATGAAAGACATAGAGTGGAATAGAGAGTTGGAACACACATAACCAACAAAACACTCATAGCCAGAATATATAAAGATTTCCATAGATTAATAAAAAAGCACATTATTTTTAAAAATGGATGGAAGAACTTACACTCCTTCACAAAAGAAAATAAAGGTCAATAAAAATATGAAGAGATGTTAAATTTAACAGTAATATAAAATGCAAATTAAAGGTATAATGAGATATCCTAACAGAATACCTAATTTTTTTTTTTTTTAATGAAATCTCAATCATTGACCTACACGTGAGGCAACATAGGGGAACTCATGCAATTTGGTGAGAGTGGTGCTACCAGTTTGAAACACTGTTTGACATATCTGTTAAGTTTAAGATGTACTTACACTGTGAACTGCAACTCTACTCTCATGCACAAATGTAATAAGAATATATGTATATGTACTCTAAGAAACTTGTGTAAGAATATTCACAGTAGCATTACCTTTAATCACTCAGAACTGTAACCAAATGTATATCTACCATAGAATAGATAAATCGTGGTGTATTCATGTATCAAACATCAAAGACAATTAACACACACAACTGTAGACTACAAAATTGATACACTGCATAAGCACAAAAAGTCAGACACCGAAGAATATGTACTACAGCATACCACTCAATAAAATGTAAAATGAAACAAAGCAGGTATAGCTAAACTACAGTGCTTAAGACAATATTGGGAAAGAAAGAAGTGTATGAAGCGAGTCAAATGGGAAATGGTCACTTTCTACTTCTTGCCCTGGAAACTGGTTATATCGGTATTCTCTGGGTGGTAATTTACCGATTTGGATATTTATCTTTTCTGCAGTTTTATTTAATAAAAAGCTAGGCAACAAGAAATCCAAAACCATTACCATTAAATTGGCATCATTGAACACTTATTATCACCAGCTTCCAATGGGCCCTTAATGACACCTGTAGCATTATTATTTTCATAATCTTAAAAAATCTATTATTTTAATTGGCTCAATCCACATTCTCTTCAGTTACTATTTCAAACTTTTTTTTTAAAGATTTTATTTATTCATTTGACAGACAGAGATCACAATTAGGCAGAGAGGCAGGCAGAGAGAGAGGAAGGGAAGCAGGCTCCCCACTGAGCAGAGAACCCAATGTGGGGCTCAATCCCAGGACCCTGGGACCATGACCTGAGCTGAAGGCAGAGGCTTTAACTCACTGAGCCACCCAGGTGCCCCACTATTTCAAACTTTTGTCAACTTCCTAAAACCTCCAACCACAAGAGCCTCCTTTCATGATGTGCAAATATGCTCTATTCTCACTCTAAATATTATATAGACAGTATCAGAAGAAAAGCTCATCTAATTTCCTGTCACCAAACACAGAAACGTACCTGCAGAATTAAAGCTAATAATTTACTTTAAAAAAAAAAAGGGTTTATTTATTTACGTATTTGAGAGAGAGGGTAGAGGCACAGGGAGAGGGAGAATTCTGAAGCAGACTCCTGCTGAGTGTGGAGCCTGGAGCAGCGCTCAATTCTAGGGCCCTGATATCATGGCCTGAACTGAAATCAAGACTGACAATTTTGGTAAATCTGTGTACACATTAAAAATCAACTATTTTAAACATCTCTTCGTCAGAGATAGTTAAAATGTTTATCCTTTGTGTGTAAAATGAAATACTGATAATATTGTATCACTGATGAGTTTATATAATAAATTGACATATAATTCACTTTGACTCTTCTTCAACTTTCAGATTTATTTTCCTTTCATTGGGTTTGAAGTAAGGCATATAAAGTTGTGTTATTTTTGTGCGAAATAGAGTTGGTAATGTTTGCCTATTGTTTTTATGGTAGGGAAAGTGTTATAGAATTCAATATGGGGCAACATTAACAGCTGAAGGATGATTTAAATATGTAAATAAATTACATAAAAGAAGTATTTCAATGGTCTTTACAGAGAAATAAAAACAAACTGTAGGGCACTACATAACTTTAGTTGTGTCCTGCCTTTGTTTAACTTATGATCTTGCCAGTGGTGGTCTAAAAAGTATTAGGGAGGGAAAATTTTTCTTTCTACCTTTCTAGGTTCTCTGGCTGGTTTAATAATCAAATTAACATAAGACAGATTAACAGGAGAAAAACAAAGTTAATTACATTAGTATGGGGGCACCCCCATAAGAATGTGAGACCCAAGGGCAAACCAAGCAATTGAGGTTTATATACCATCTGATGAGCTAAAGAATGAGCTAAGGGTCTGGAACTTCAAAATGGGTGACGATGATATACAAGACAATAAGAAAAGCAAGTGTTTGGTAATTAAATGTTTGTCCTACCATACAGTAAAGTTCATTCAGATAAGAAGTTATCTTTTAGAATAGTTTTCTTTTGGGGCCAGATTTCTTATCTAAATTCTTTTATGTAGTTTAAAGGAGTAAAAGCTATTCTTGAGTCAAGTGGGTTTTGATTGCCTTCTGTTCAAAATAATCCGTGTGCCAACGTGGAATATTTTGGGAAGGCTCATTCTGAACCCCTTCAGTTTGGTGGATTGCTGCATATCATTGAACGGGGCTCAGTCCTGAACACAGGTCAGTTCAGTTGAGCAGCTGTGCCTCATCTCAGGAGGTGTTGATAAAGGTGGTCTCCCAAACTTAGGTCTGTGGCACACATTTATATAGAAATAAAAGAAAAACAAAGATTAATAATTGGGACAGATTTTAACCCCAGTTTCTAAATTCTGAAGACAACCAGTTGAGAAGATTTTAAATGTCTGGCTTGGACGATATCTGGACAAAGTGATGGCAAGCAGTGGCAGTCTGATGTATTTTTCTGGTTTATAGTTTGAATGTCTGGTAATCTTTCTAAGTGGCTCACACAGCAACATGCATGAACACTGTCTATACATGAGCTGTTGTGGTGATTTATCTGAAGTGTATATCAGGTTGTCCAGCTTTGTCCTACATGATGCTGGGAGAAGGGCAGTTTTAGTTTGTAATGATTCTGTGCTGGAAGGGTGGGAGAAATTTGGAAATTTGGTTAGTTTGGAGAGTTTGGAGAGTTAGTAGCCAAATATTGTAGGATACTAGAAGAATGCAGACTCTAGTTCACTTTACAAGTAGAAAAAGACAATTAACAGCAGTAAGATTTGATAACCACAAAAGTATACTATGATCGCCCCCATTTTTATCAAAGATAACCCTAAGACTAATTCACCTACAAACCATATCGAGTTTCAATAAACTTGGCCTAATTATTTCCAAAATAACTAGAAGAATAGTGATTGACTTATATAAGTTCTTTTAAATCTGCTTTGTTGGAACTTTTCATAAGGAATCTCAGATTGAACTTTTTTAATTATTCTTGTGTTATGTTAGTCACCATGCAATACTTCATTAGTTTTTGATGTAGTGTTTCATGATTCATTGTTTGCATATAACACCCAGTATTAGATTGAACTTTTAAAAGATTTTCAAAGCAAAGAAGCCGCAGCCAAGACTCTGCCTGCAATACCTCTACATATGGGTGAATTTCTCTCTTTTCAAGATCTCCAAAATATCTTGAGGTTCCTGTGCCTGCTAAGAAGAGACTTTCCTGATTCACCTAGCAAGGCTGACAAGAGCTTTATAAGCAAGGCTGAATTTTTCAAGGAACTTTATTAGTTCCATCAAGCCAGCCTTAAGTTCTGAAGCCCGTCTGGTTGTATCTGAGTCTATTTATATCTTTCTCAAATATGATATTCAGCCAAAGCCTTGGTATTATAACTAATGTTTCTAATTATGTCTTATTACAAGGAAAACAGATTCTTACTGAACTTATATAAATTACCTCATTGCCATGAAAATAAGAATACTCACTAAGAATTTCCAAATTCTGGAACAATCAGGTAGAGGAAGAAAGGTGAATTTTCTATTTTCCTTACAAAAGTATAATTTACCAAATTGTTATAAGTCATGGTTAGTTTAAGAGGAAACGTTTATTTATAACTGGAAAACAAAAGATTAGAGGACCAGTTATATTTTAAGCAAAAAGTCATAAAGAATTATAATCATCTTTTTTAGTTTGTAGTCCCATGTACTTAATACTTGTTTTGCTTGAATCCATTTTTTAATGAGTTCTGGAAATTCTTACCCTATTTAGTTTTACAATCATAAAGTTATCAGAAACCTGTTTTTTCAAAACTCCTTTCTGTGAATCTCTCTGAAGATGAAACACATGTGTGAACACCAGAATAAAACAAATATTTATAGATGACAAAAGACTTAAAAATGCTTGTGATCAAAGATCTGATTGAGTTCATTTTAATACAGTTGACAAGGAAATTTGGTTATTTTTATGACACACAACATGTTGAGATAATAACTAGAATTATGAGTAATAACATTATACCAGGACATATCAGAATTTTAGGAATTTTATAAAATTCCCTGAACACTTACATCAATACTATTGTCCCACATGATATAACCTAGGAATTTCATCATCACTTATTTGACAATCCTTCCCATGTAGCTGAACATAGCAGATAAACCTAATTAGGTAATATCATTTTTTTTTAATAAGAAGAGAGACCAGATCTTTTAAGATGTTCTAGTGACCCTCTGGAATATCTCATATCTTAAAGTTATCTTTTTTTTTTTTTTTTTTTTTTTTAGAGAGAGAGAGAACAGGCTGGCGGGGGAGACAGGGAGGAAGAAAGGGAGGGAGAGAATCTTAGAATCTTAAGCAGGATGCATGCCAGTGCAGAGGCTAATGCAGGGCTCCATCTCATGACCCTGAGATCATGACCTGAGCCAAAATCAAGAGTGGATGCTTAATCACTGAGCCACCAGGTACTGCTATTAAAGTTAGATCTAAGTTAAAAACATCTCACTTAGAAATTGAGTTTTGGGAAGTTTGTCAAAAATATAAAAAAAAAATGAATATTTGATCACATAGGATCAGAAATTATTATGAAATGATTTTATTTACTCAAAGTGACAATAAGAGTTTTTAAGGAAAATACAGAAGGCTACATAGTTGGTAGCAAAGCTTAGCTCTTTTAACATTTATAAGATTTAGTTTTCTGAAATAATCAAAGACCTGATTAAAACATTAAATACAGGGCATTATTTTGTTAAACACAGAATTTTAAAAAAAAATATTTCTAAGCTGCTGACTTTAAGAGCAAAGAAAATACCTTTAAAATCTCTTATTATCAAAAGCAGACCAATAGCCCAAGAAAACTTTGTCTTTTTAACATAGATAAAACGAAATTTTAATCTAGCATGTTTACTTTTGATATTAAAGCCCATTCACTTAATTAAATTCATTTCGACCTTCGCTAAAAAGTAAGACCACATACATACATTAATTTTTTCCAAAGATTCCTTTTCCACAAAACTTTTATAACTTTCTTTTTCTTCGACATAGTATGTTTTACTTTTCTTGAATAGAGATGTTTCCCTTATTATTTCCAGTAGCTTTAACTGTACATATTAATAAGAATTCTTAATCCTTAGAAACCTTAATTTCTAGCAAAATTAAAAAGTAAGCAATTTAAAAATCTCTATTATACCAGCATTGTTTAGATTTAAATTTATAAACACATTTTCATAATTTCTAGAAGCCTATGCTTCCTTATAACAGTATATAACATTATAACAATATTATATTGTTATATATATACAATATGTATATTATAACATATTATATATATATAATATGTATATTATAAATATTATATATATATATAATATGTATATTATAACAATCTTTCAATTTGGCACAAGATATATTTCCTAACAGACACAAACACCTTTAGTTTCTCTGTGATAAGACAAATGTAGACAAACTTAGACACATTCAGCCATTAATGTTTCAGTATTTTACCTTATTACATATAATCTAGACATTAAATGTATTCCCAGCATTTAATTTAACTTAGCAAAATTCTAAGAGTGGAAGTTATCAAAGGGATTCAGAAAACTACACATATTTATAAAATAAATATTGCTGAAAAGTTCATTTATAAACTTTTATCTTACATTTATTTAATTCATTTGTTCTTAACAATTATGTTTAGATTAGTCATGAATTTATCATGAGTTATTAAACAGCTAGCCATTATCTTAAGTTATTTTATCTCTGACAAATTCTATAACAGAGACAACATACAGACATACATAACATATAGACATACATAAACATACAGACAAATGCAAAGAGAGCTCACAGTTACTAGTATTTGTTGAGAAGATTTTTCATTTGCCCAATTTACAAATACTACCTCTGTCTCACCCTTTCTCTCATTTTGTCCCCCCTTCTGATATGAGATCTCTCCCTAGAGTTTCCATTTCAAAAAATGACTCCTAGGTCCTAGAGTAGGTGAGTGTACAAAATTTACCTCACAAAGGCACAGAAAAAACAAACAAGTTTCTCCAAAAAGAGACTTTGGTTTTCTAAGGGCAATACTTAAAAGGCTTTTAAGGTAAAAAAGAGTGTGGGGGATATGGGATTGCTAGAAAGAATAGATTGACTTTGAATTGTCTCTGGGTTTGTGTTTCTGGTTTTGCAAAGATTTGCAAGATAGGAACTTAGTTTTTAATCTCTCAAGGAATTGGGTTACTACTTAGATTTAAGTTGATCTACCCATCTGACTGCATTATCCTCAATTTGTTTCATTTCGTCTGGGTACATAGCTTTACTAAAATAAAGAGTAGAAGGACTAAAAAAAAAAAAAAAAAATTCCTATCAAGCTCTGAATATCAGCTTCCAAACTATTTACCAGTCTGGCGAGGACAGTAAACTCATCAGTCTATAAAGCTGCGTAGAAGAGCAGGCTTATAGGGCTTGCATTTTCCCCTATGGTTTTTCTTCCTATGACAAACAGAGAAAAAGAAAAACAGTGACCTTCTCTGGGAGGAAAAGGATCAATAAAAACCTGGAGGACTCACAACAAAATTTTACAGAGTCACTATATCCAAGGCACTTGTTCCACAAATAATCTCTCCTGATAATCTAAATCTAGAAAAAGAAAAAGGACCCTCACTACTATCACTTCCACTGCAGGTAGAGCTCCAGGAGACTGACATGATAAGAATTCTTACCTCCTGCTGGCACCTGTAAGACCAAGATCTCTTTGCTCTAGCAGCCTCAAAGCGAGCAGTGTCTAGTCAGTGAAATATTTATTCTATTGACTATACCAGCTGTTGGGGAAGGAAAAAATTTCTTCTACTTTTATGAATTCTTTAGCTGGTCTAAAAATCAAGTAACCTAAAACAGATTAACAGGGGAAAAATAAATTGAATTATATAGGTTCAGGGACCTCATAAGAATATGAGACCCAAGGACAAGCAAGGCTATTGAGGTTTATATGTTATCTTGAGATAAGGAATGGGAATAAAAGCCTGAGACTAAAAGAGAGGACGGTGAGTCACAGAATAAGAGGAACAGAGGTTTGTGAATTAGATGTTTGTCCTGCCTTAGAGATAGGCCATTCAGATAAAAATTATCTCTTAGTAATAGCTCTCTTTCTAGGCCTGGCCCCATATCTAATTTATTTTAGGTGGTTTAAGGTTGAGGTAAAAGTTTTTCTCGAGTCTGCTAGGTCTTGGTTGCCTTCAACTCACAAGAATCCATATGCCAAAGTGGCACATTTTGGAGGATTTGTTCTGAACCCTGTCAAAGCACTTGTATTTGTGTTGAAGAATGTGTGGGTGTAATGAGAATTTGATAGTGCAGTTGAGAAGATTTTTTTGAATAGCAAAAATTCCCATTGGTATTTTTTTTTAATTTTTTTGAATAAAAGTTTTTAGTGTGTTTGTGGGCTCCTGATGAATTTTGCACTCAGGTTTTTTTTTTTTTTTTAAAGTTTTATCTTTAAGTATTGTCTACATCCAGTGTGGGGCTTGAACACACAACCCGAGGTCAAGAGGTGCATGCTCTACTGACTAAGCCATCCAGGTGCCCTGCTCTGATTTTTTAAAATGTGGTAAACATTGTTAAAAAAATATACTGGAGGTTACAAAAATTGTACAACTTGTACATTTACATTAGCTTTCCATTAATTTGTCACATTATTGGACAGAGATTTGCGATTCTCTTATTTTTTTAAATATTTTTTTAAGACTTTGGAGAATATTCAGTAAAATAAAATATATGAATGCATAATAGAGAATCTGACAAGTTGAGTGACATTAGGAAATAACCAGTGCTTACTAAATAATCCAAAAAATGTAAGGCATTTATTTAAATATAAATTCATATAAAGGGGTTAATACTCAAAATATATAAGTAACTCATGCAACTCAATAGCAAAAAAAATATCTGATTAAATATTAGGCAAAGGATCTGAATAAACATTTGTTTTTCAAAGGGCTGGGTGGCTCAGTTGGTTAAGCAACCAACTCTTGATTTTAGCTCAGGTCATGAACTCAAGGTTGTGAGATCAGGCTCACATTAGGCTCCATGCTGGGTGTGGAGCTTGCTTAGGATTCTCTCTCTCCACCTCCCTCTGTTCCCTCCCATCTAAAAACAAAAACATTTTTTTTTTTTCAAAGAAGACATACAAATAGCCAACAAATACATGAAAATGTGGTCAGCAGCAGTCATAATCAGGGAAATGCAAATCAAAACCACACTGAGATATCCCTTCTTACCTGTTACAGAACATCTTTTATAAAAAAGTTGAAAAAACTGTTGGTGAAGATGTGGAGAAAAAGGAACACTTTGCACCGTTGGTGGGGTTATAAATTGATGCAGACCTTATGGAAAACAGTATGGGTGTTTCCCCCAAAACTAAAAATACTACTATTATATAATCCAGCAATTCCACTTCTGGGTATTTACCCACCAGAAGTGAAAACACTAACTCAGAAAGCTATATGAACACCCAACTATGTTTCTTGCAACATTATTTATAATAATAAAAACATGGAAACATCCTGTGTCAACTGATGGATGGATGAAGAGAAAATGTGATACATGTACACACACACACACAATGGAATGCTATTCAGTCATAAAAAAGGCTGTCACTTGCAACAGCATAGATAGACCTTGAGAACACTTCACTAAGTGAGATAAGTCAGAGGGAGTGGGACAAATCCTATATGATCTCACTTACATGTGGAAGCTAAAACAAACAAACAAATAAACCACCACCACCACCACCACCAACAACAACAACAAAAGAAACAAGCTCTTAAATACAGAGAACAAACTGGTGATTGCCAGAGGTGGGGGTTGGAGAGTGGTTAAAGTGGGTAAAGTTGGTCAAATATATATGTCTAATTATAAAAGGAATAATTCCTGGGTGTGTAATGTACAACATATTGACTATAGTTAATAATACCATATTACATATTGAAATTTGCTAGAAGAGTAGATCTTAAAAGTTTTTAACACAAGAAGAAAAATTGTAATTACGTGTGGTGATGAATGCTCATTGTGGTGAAATTTTTCAATACATACATATATCAAACCAAAATAAACAAGCAAGTGATTAAATAAATAATGTATATCTCTATCCTTATCAATTGAGAGTTAGATATGGATATAGATATGTGATAGGAAGAATACTATATGCTAAAAATTGGAATTTCTTCTTTTTTTAAGATTTATTTATTTTAGAGAGAGAGAGAGAGAGTGAGTGAGAGGGGCAGAGGGTGAAGAGCGGTATATCCAGCAGACTCTGTACTGAGTGTGGAGTCCAAATGCAGAGCTCAATCCCATGACCCTGAGATCATGACCTGAGCTAAAACCAAGGTCAGTGGCTTAGCTGACTAAAATACCCAAGCATCCCCCAAAATTGGAATTTTCTAAAAGTGTACTGAGAGAAAGAATTTCTTAAACAAATAAGAAAATGCCCAAACAAGAAAATGAAAAAAAAAAAAAAAAACTAAAAACCTCATTCAACTAAAAGAGTTACCAAAAATAAAACTCCATGAATGTGGATGAAGAGTTGCAATTTTAAGGTGAGACATTGTTGAATTCAAAAGTAAAAAAAAAATATTGCCTGAAGTGTATTCAAAATCTGTTTTTTAAATGTGTTTAGTTTGTATTTTTAATAATAAAATATTTAAAAAACATAGAAAAGTGTGGAAAATATAAAACCAACAAAATACTTGTCTGGTAGATGTTTTATCATTTTTACTTTAATTCTCTCTCTTTTCTAAAAAACAAAAGGGACAGCCTGGGTGGACTCAGTCTATTAAGGGTCTGACTGTTGGTTTCAGCTCAGGTCATGGTTTCATGGGTCATGAGATGGAACCTGCATCAGGCTCTGTGCTCAGTGGTGAGTCTGCTTAAAGAATCTGTCTGCCCCTCCCCTCTCTCACATGCTCTCCCTCTCTCTCTCTCTCTCCCAAATAAATGAATTAATCTTTAAAAATAAAAACACAGTTACAATTAGAAGCTAAAAATGCCTACATACCCATGTTATTTTTTAAAGATTTATTTATTTGAGAGAGAGAGAGAGTGTAAGCACATGGGGGAGAGCAGAGGGAAGAAGGAGGGAGTTTCAAGCACACTCCCCACTGAGCCCAATGTGGGGCTCCATCTCACAACCCGTGAGATCACAATCTGAACCAAAACTGAGTCAGATGCTTAACGGACTGAGCCACTCAGTGGCCCCTCCCATCCCATTTTTGTCTTTTATTAATTCTTATTTGAAGACTATAATTTTCATTTATTTTTAATATAATTCCTATACACATGTATTTCAATAATATAATTTAGTTACTTAAAAAATCTTAAACATTATTACATTGAATGCATCTTGTTAGAACTTGTCTTTTCAACCCAAAGCCACAGCCATAAAAAGTTGAGGGACTTGAGACTCTGTATTTTGGAGTTGTAAGTTTGAGCCCCATGTCAGGTGTAGAAATTACTTAAAAATAAAATCTTTACTGGGACCCCCAGGTGGCTCAATCCTTAAATGTCTGACTTCGGCTTGGGTCATGATCTTGGGGTCCTGGGATCGAGCCCCACATTGGGCTTCCAGCTCAATTGCGAGCCTGCTTCTCCTTCTCCCCCTGCTTGTATTCCCTCTCTTACTGTCTCTCTCTCCCTCTCTGTAAGATAAATGGATAGATTCTTCAAAAAATTAAAAAAAAAATCTTTATCAAAAATTGACAATATAAAGTTGAAGAAAGAACCAGTACATATATTAACTCTTTCAGATGGCTTGATTAAATGGATATTACTGGATTGATACAATTTAACAATGGTTCCCTTTGCATATTTGAGTTTAATGGTAACATTTTATAATGTATTTTTAAATTTACTATGATAGATTTTGTTGCTTTCATAATTAAATATGCATATACATTTGAGAATTACAGACAAATCTACATAAAAAGAATTTTAATAATACACATTCTTAATAAAATTATGAATTGCAAAATGGACTCAAAGTAGAAAATGTGAATAACCATGAAAGAAATGCTTACAAATCAGTAATGATTAACTAGTTACACCCTTCTGCTTCTCTCCTACACTACTCTCTAGAGTTATCTCACCATGATAGTTTTAGATCTATTAAAGTATCAAAAGTCAGAAAGTTTCTGTCTCAGAGAATAGAAAAGGCTTAAATGCATCCAAATCATCTCTCAAAATGAAACTAATTTTGTTTCAATCTAATCTGACAGCATAATTATATTACAATTATTACAATTTAATTACAGTAACTGCTCAGTATTATACAAACATTTTATAACTTACTTCTGCAACTAAAGTAGGTTTTAAAGGAGATTTTTTAAGTCTACATGAGCTTGTTTTATAGGTTTTATGTAATACTAAAGTTTACTTCATTTTTGATGTGTTGATGTCAGAAAATAAGAAAAATGTGTTTGTGTGGTATTTCTTGCAGTAGGAACTTCATAATACAATATAGTATAAATGTAACATCTTCTGTTGATCCCTCTTAAACACAGTTTTCAGTGAATAGCCAATCCTTGGTGGACATGGTGATGGCAGTAAAATGAACTGGAGGGGCTCATGATATTGAATGTTTCAAGAAACTATCTTGTGAAGAGAGGTTAAAAAGTTCTTGCAACAATTAGAAAGACTTCCAAGTACTCATTTAACTCATCAAATTGTAGCAAGGAAAGAAACCACTGTATTCCTTAGGGTACCACTAAATAAAAAGTTTTTAAAAATAACTAAAAAGTAGGTAATTTAAATAATAATCCAAAAGAAGACAAGAAAGGTAAAATAAGGAGCATCGACCCTATGACACATTTAGAAAGTTAATGGAAAGATGGTAGATTCAAAACAAATTATGTCGGTAATTATATTAATTCTAAACGGATGAAAAATTGCCATTAGAGGATAAAAATTGTCAGGGTGCCTTGCTGGCTCATCTGGGAGAGTGTATGACTCTTGATCTTGGGGTTGTGAGTTTGAGCTCCATGTTGGGTGTAGAGATTGCTTAGAAAGAAAATCTTTAAAAAAAGATGATAAAAGTTGTTAGAACAGATATTAGAAATGATCTGAACATTGTTGTTTTTTAAAAAGACATGTTTAGGTATAAAGAACTCAGATTTAAATTGAAAGGAGAGAAAAATACACACATGTGATTCCTTTATTTACAGATTGCAAACTCACCTACTTGTTAAAATTTATTTGTAACCTGGAATCAATAGTCTTAGCACCTTTGCAGTCATTTATCAATCTGTGCAGAGTGATGGAATTTGAGTCTTCTAACAAACAGGTAGTGCCCTTTTGCATTCAATTTAGTGACAGTTTTTCCTATTTTTTATTTTTATTTTTAAATTTTTTTTCATTTCGTTTTATTTTATTTCTTTTCAGTGTTCCAAAATTCATCGTTTATGTACCACACCCAGTGTTCCATGCAGTATATTCCCTCCATAATACCCACCACCAGGCTCACCCAACTTTGTATCTCTTTAAATTTGTTTGTTTAAATGGCTCTCACATGTAGCATTGAAGTGATGTCTAGTGTTCCTAAGAGAAGGAAGGCTGTTAGAGAAACAGGTGTGTTAATTTTTTTTAGGCATGAGCCATAGCGTATTGCTCATAAATTCAGTGTTACTGAATCAACAATACAAATTGACCCTCAAACAGCAGGAGATGGGGAGCAAGGTGCCACCATGCAATCAAAAATCTGCATATAACTTTGACTTTTATTAAGTTTCCAAAAACTTAACTACTGATCGCCTCCTGTTGACTGAAAGCCTTACCAATAACATCAACATTTGATGAACATGTATTATTTTGTACATTAAATGTATTATATGCTGTATTCTCACAATAAAGTAAGTTAGAGAAAAGAAAATGTTAGGGAAACCATAAGGAAAGGGAAATACATTTAGAGTACTGTACTGTACCAACACTGTAGTTCACATCATCTATAATTTACAAGATAAGTCACCTGTCAGGACATCAATATTGTCTTATATGATATAAAACACTATAGATGTTATGTGTATTACTAACATTAGACATCAAAACTGAAAAGATGATGGGAAAAAGAAGTTCATATTTATTTACAGGTATAATTATTCATGTATTTGATAACAAAGTAGTAGCAACATGATAGCTTTATGGTAGTTGAGAGTAATTGATATGATTTCAGAGTAGCCTAGCCTACACACTAATGAATAAATCAATATAAGTTTTGTATGGCATATGGTCTTGCAATCATATTCATAGTACAGTATTGAAAGCATTGTTCTGATTTTTTTTTTCAAATACTTGCTTATGATGATAGGCTGATATGCATTTTCTCCAATAGAGAAAGGCATACCATACGGTAACATAATTCTTTGAAAACAAAGTTATAAAATATAAGAAAGCCAACATATTATTAATTTTATATAAAATATCACTCACCTTATGCCTGTGTAAGGGCAGGCTATCCACCTCCATGCAATTCTTGCCCACATGGTGAGCACTTAGGCGATGATGATGATGATGACAAAATATCTCTTCCAGTTCTAGAGATTTCTACATGAAGTCTAGAGATTTCTACAAGAAGTTCTAGAAATCATGAGATTTTTACATGAAGTCATTTAGACACATGCACAATAGATTTATTAACTGTATGATTGTTTACTGTTCTTTAAGTGAAAGTGACTCATCATAAAGGTCTTCATCCTCACCATCTTCACATCAAGTAAGCTGAGGAAGAGGAGGAAGAGGAGGGGTTCATTTTGCTGTCTCAAGGGCTGCAGAGTTGGAAAAGGTGGAGGAGGTAGAAAAGGAAGCAGGAGAGTCAGGTGGAATGTTGCAGAAATACCATAATCATCATTTCTATCCGAATTTTCTGCTTTTCTTTATTTTTCTAAAAATGTTTCTATGTAATACTAATTCTTTTTTCAGTGTTTGCTTTTATTCAGTGTTTGCTTATTTCAGTGTTTGCCTGTGTCCTAAAGGGTCCGTGTCATAAAAGAAGTCAAAAGCAGTCTTGAATAATTGGAACACTTCTGCCAGATTTCATATTTGGTGCCTGTATCAGAGAAGGGTCCATGTCATGAGAGAAGTCAAAAGCAGTCTTGAATAACTGGAACACTTCTGCCAGATTTTCAAATATCAGTTTGTTTTCTGGCCCTGCTTTTTCTATGTCTTTTTCCTCATCATCTGGCACTGGTTCAGAAGCACCCAGTTGCATTGTCATCTTCTGTTAATTCCTCTGGTGTGTTGTCTATTCATTTGTTCTCGAATTTCTCTAAGATCCATACCTTGAAACCCTTCTCACCCTCCACCTTTTTTGGCCATATCCACAATCTCTTCCACAATTTCCTTGACTGGCTCTATCATAAATCCTGTGAAGTCATGTACAACATCTGGATGCAGTTTTCTTTAGCAGGAGGTTATCATTTTGGGCTTGACATGGCTCAGTCTTTTCTATGACAGTGATGGCATCTTCAATTACATAATCCTTCAGACTTTCATGATGTTCTATTAGAGTTCTCTTCCATAGCATTGACAATCCTTTTGAAAGGGTACCATGTATGCTGAGCCTTAATGGTCCTTATGACTCCTGGATCTAGAGGCTTAATTAGAGACATTGTGCTTGGGGGCAAGTAGAACAAGTCAGCATCTTTGATGTTGAGCTCATGGGGTCCTGGTGGCCAGGAGGGTTTGTACAGTATTGAAGAAGTTGTAAAAAGCAGTCTCTTACTGGCAAGGTACTTTCTGACTTCCTGACTTGAGGAACAATGCATCAGTGGAACCAATCCAGGACAAGGGTTCTTGATGTCCAGGCCTTCTTGGTATACAGCCAAAAGACTCGCAGCTGGTATTTATTGTTTCCCTTCAAGGCTCAAGTGTTAGCAGCTTTATAGATAAGGACAGTTTTGATTTCAACCCCAGCTGCATTTACTCAAAACAGGGGATTCAACCTATTCTTTCTTGCCTTAATTCTCAGTGCTTGCTTCTCTTCCTTACTAATAAATGTCTTGTGGCATTCTTTTCCAGAATAGGGTACTTTTGCCTGCATTAAAAATCTGTTCAGACAAACAGTCTTCCAAAGGTTTTCCTAATGGCATCTGGGAAC
Source organism: Lontra canadensis (assembly GCF_010015895.1). NCBI lineage: Eukaryota > Metazoa > Chordata > Mammalia > Carnivora > Mustelidae > Lontra > Lontra canadensis. The sequence goes on from NW_022631048.1 coordinate 6,139,624, forward strand.
TCCTCTGTTGCCTCTTGGTCCTATCAGCTTGACATTTTAAAAACCAAACATTTTCCTAAAATTATCAAACCGTCCTTTGTTAGCATTAAGTTTTCCAGCTTTTAGGTCCCTCACCTTCATTTTGCTTAAGTTGTCATGTAATGAATTCACTTTTCTCAAATTGTATTAGAGTCTATAGGTATGCCTTTCTAATAGCAACCCTGTGCCCATTTAAAAGCTGCATTTTAAACACAAGATAACAAGGTATTTTGCAAAAAGTGCAATGTTTTTGTGTCTGCTGCTGTAGCTGCAGTGAAAGCTTCATAAATTTCCTTTTCTTTCTTTCTTTTTTTTTAAATGGTTTTTATGCTGAATTCATTTACCTTGAAATGGCAGGTAACTGCATCTGCAGACCTCAATCTATAGTACCTATCAAACAACTCAAGTTTTTCTTGTAACGTCATGACTTCACTTCTTACGAGAACTTCCAGCATCACTAGTGCACTTGGTACGGGTCCTGTGACCTTATTTAAGGTTTATGGTATTGCACGAAGCACAATGAAAAAATGCCTGAGACCATGAGACATCACTTTTTACTGTGATATGCAACTTACTGCAGAGGCGGACTGATCATGTGGAGATGATTAGTGTCATATGGCATTTTAAGTAAATGCTCACAATACCATAATAGTAACAGGAGGTGGCTACAAAATTATGGTAGTAATATGTACTACAAATTAATATCACGCAGTTATGTTTTAATTCTGCATCTTTACCTTTGTTTATATTTCTCTCGACTGACAATGGCACTATGCATGCTCAATAAGTGTATGTACAAGTTCTGATGTTTTACTTTTTATAAAAGATTTATATATTTTTTGTGGTTATATGTAATAAAATAGACTAGTATCCACATAGGTTTCATGTATGCGTGACACAACTAGCTTTTTCTTAATTTTTTAAATATTTGTAGACTACAGGGTTTGTGAGTTTTTCCAAATAATTGCGAATCTTCAAAAATGTTTCCAATATGTTTATTGAGAAAAATCCGTTTGTCATTGGACCCGTGTGTTTCAAACCCATATTGTTTCAAAAGTAAATATGTATTAAGAAACGAGTCTTTAAACAGAAGCATACATGAAACAATGAAGTGATCAGTTATGTAGTAATCAGTTGATAAAATTGCTGTGACCAGAGGCTCACAGGAACCTAACTCTGTATTGCCCATAAAAGCAGTAATTTAATATTTAACTCGTATTTAAAGTCACAGTGACTTTATAGAACAAACAGAATTCACTGTACAGGAAATCACTAACTAATAAAATGGTGGCATGTCTACATTACTATCGGAAAAAGCAGACTTTAAGTGAGAAGTATTTCTAGAAATAAAGAGGGAAATTTTGTAATGATAAAAGTGTCAACTTAACGAGAAGGGATGAAATCATAAATATGTATGCATTTAATAGTATCAAAATAGGAGTGTCTGGATAGCTTAGTTGGTCTTAATTTTGGCTCAGGTCATGATCTCAAGGTCGTGAAATCAATTCCCACATCTTGGTTTCAAGTGGGACACTCTTGCTGTCCCTTGCTCACACTCTATCTTTCTTTCTCTCTAAAATCATCATCATTATCATCATCAAAATATATGAAACAAAAAAAGAGAAAGAAAGGAAAAATAGATAAGTCCATAATCATTATTAGAGATCTGAACCCTTTGGCTCAGTAACAGAACAAGCAATTTCAAAATCAATAAAAAATGTAGAAGTTTAGAGCACCATGATGAAACAATTTGACCTAATTGACTCACACAGAATATCACCTCCTACAACTGTAGGTCCACATTTTTTTCAAATACACATAGACACATGGATCTTCTCCCAAAATAGACTACATGAAAGACTACAGAGCAAGTCCTAACAAATGTCAAAGGAATGGAATAACAAGTTATAAGCTCTGATTATAGTATAATTATAGTAATAATCAAAAACTATTCTGTTAGAAAATTCCTAGATGGTTGGAAGTTAAGCAACTTTAAACTTTTAAATGACTTGTAGGTTACCAGGGTAATCACAATAATAATTTGAAATATTTTTAAATAAAAGAGATTTAAAAAACAGAAATATCAAATTTTAGGCATACAGGTGCAGCAGCGATTAAGAGGAAATTTATGGTTCTTAATGCATATATGAGAAAAGAAAAAAGATGTTGAAAACCAACAATCTTAAACTTTCATCTCAAGAAATGTAGGAGGCATCAAACTGAATCATCAAAATGGAATAAAATTTAAAGGTAAAAGAAAAAAAATCAATGAAATGCAAAGAAGACATACAATAGAGAAACTTAACAAAGCCAATGTGTGTTCTTTTTAAAAAATAAAATAAAATTAAGGAAAGTATAGAAGGACTGGTATAGAAAACAACTGAAAAGGAAATGCAAATTGTCAATAACAGAAATGAAACAGAGATATCCCTATAAATCCTGTGGGCATCAAACCAATAAGATAATACAGACACTTATGTGCAAATAAATTTGGTAACATAAATAAAATGGAAAAATTCACTGGAAACACATTTTATCAAAGCCTACACAAGATGAAATAGAAAAATTGAATATACTGTATCTATAAATCAGTTGATTCTCAAGACATTTTCAAGGTTAGTGACTACCTTTAGTAGTAAATTTTTCCCAATATTTAAGGAAGAAATAATACCAATTTTACACAAATTCCTCCAGAAATATAAAAAAAATGGTAATATTTCCATCTCATTTTATGATACTAGCATGATCTTGATATCAAAACCGTACAAAAAAAGAAAAAAACACAAGAGATCTCTCTTAGAAATATAGGGACATAAATTCTATAGAAATCTTTTAAAGATGAATTCTATATGAATTGGTTAACATATCACAATGACATTGGGCTTACAAATAGAAAATACGTTTGGTTTTAAATTTTAGTATCGGTCAATAATCAAGAAAGAAGACCAACTATATGTCCATCTCAATAGATGCACAAAAACTAGGAATAGAAGAAAATTGATCTGCTCTGATTACCAGACTTCCTTACAAAAAGCTACAGCTAACCTTACAATAATTGGCAAAATATAAAGGATTATCCCGATCTTCATAAGCATAGTGCAGATTTGCTTAATTTTTTGATATTTTGTTTCACATGGGTTACTTGTCTTAATCTTTATTTTAAAAACTATCTCATTAAATATTATTTCTCTTGATTACTGAATTCTTAAGGGTTCTTCCTCTTAAATTTTATACACAAGTTACTATTTTACTTGCCTTAGCCTAGCCCTGCTATCAGGGAGACACAAATTAAAACCACAGTGAGATATTGCTTCAGACTCACACGGTGATGAAATTAAACAGACAAAACCAAGTTCTGGCTATGATGTAAAGCAATGGAAATGTTGTACACTGTTGGTAAGAATACAACATGGTAGGACCAAGTGGAAAACTGTTTTCAGGATCACCAACGCTAAGTATGCACCTGCTCTATGACTCAGCAATCTTATTCCTTGGTATAGAACCAGGATGAATGGGTGCAGACGTCTGTCAAAAGGCTTGCATTAGAATTCTCATAGCAGCCTTATTCCTAATAACTCAAAATAGGAAACAATCCAAATGTCTAACATACAGTTGGGGATAAATTGTGGTATATTCACATAACGGATACCACACAATAAAAAAGAGCAAACAGCTGCTACACAAAACGACTTGAATAAACTTCATTGCTGCAATATTCAGGAAAAGAGATTAGACCTAATAGCTTACTAATGAATGCTTGTGTTTACATGAAATTTAGGTACAGGCAAAACTAATCTAATGATAGAAGTCACTAACGGTGTTCTCTATGGTAAGGGGGATGGTTGACAGGAAAAAAGCATGAAGGATCTTTTAGGGTGACAGAAATGTACTTTATCTTCATTGGGCATTGCTTATATATATATATAGATATACATATATATGTATATCTATATATTTGTCAAAATTCATGAATTGTAGTTAAGATTGTGTATTTTCCTATATTAAGCTATGCATCATATGTTTATTTTAAAGATTTTATTTATTTATTTGACAGACAGAGATCACAAGTAGGCAGAGAGGCAGGCAGAGTGAGAGGGGGGAAGCAGGCTCACTGTTGAGCAGAGAGCCCGATGTGAGGCTCCATCCCAGGACCCTGGGATCATGACCCGAGCTGAAGGCAGAGGCTTTAACCCACCGAGCCACCCAGGTGCTCCTGCATCATATATTTATTTTAAAAAGCAGTACATTTATATTTTAGGAAGTGAGGAATTTATTGCTTGGATTGGACCATTCTTTAGTCTTATTGAATTAAATCTATTTTAGAGAAGAGAGATTGAGTGCCTGGTACTTGTTTTCAGCCTGTGTCTCTAAGAAGATTTTGATAGCCCCTAACATGGAAACAAGCATACAAGTTCGTGGGGCTTTTTTTGTCTTTCTAACAGCTGGTTCTACCTTATAATTCCATAAACTCTGGACTTAAGAGCTGTGAATTTAATTTAGAAAAATGATCTATAAAACTAGCTGCTCTACCTATTTGTGCTGATGTTGTGAAGCATAATGGAACAAACAGAAATTGTAAAAAATCTATTAAAGCTCTATAAAAAGAAAAAAAAAAACAACAATGGCACAGTTCTTGAGAAAAAGCGAGGCACATTTAAGGAACCATGACCAAGAGAAAGGAAGAGAGGAACCAATAATACATTAAAGGCTATTCTGGAGTAAACAACCACTCTAAAACTCATTTAAAATGTGCATATTTCACCACGAATGTTCTGTGACTTAATTATTTTGAAGCAATAGATGAAATACTCATGTCTTTAGCCACCTACATATAGTCTCAGCTGTCACCAAAAATAATCATTCATTGTTCCCTCTCCACTTACTTCACAGACCAGAGAAGTACCCAGTTGGTGATCTGTGCTTTCTACTGAGGACAAAACAATGGCAGGGAGTGACCCGAGGTTATTTTACCAAACATATTCTTTGTCATTATTGTAGTAGAATATAAATTAATTTTGATATTTCACATTGTTATAAAGATTTCCATGTATTTCTGTAATGATAAAATATGCTTAGATCTTGATAACAGGTGAAACTTATATATATTCTTTAAACTGGCTCAAAATTGACATTATCTAAATGACTTTGTTCCCTCATTTATGTTTATCTTTTTTTCAACAACCATTAAGAAATGCCACAGATTTTTCTCAGTAACATAAATCCATCCTAATAGGGACAGATCATTAAGGGTAGTAAAATGGCTGAATATATTCCTATCATATTGCATAAGGCTCTTTTTATTTTTTAAGATTTTATTTATTTGATACAGAGAGAGGTCGCAAGTAGACAGAGAGGCAGGCAGAGACAGAGAGAAGAGGAAGCAGGCTCCTTGCTGAGCAGAGAGTCCTATGCAGGACTCGATCCCAGGATGCTGGGTTCATGACCTGAGCCGAAGGCAGAGACTTAACCCACTGAACCACCCGGGCACCCTATGCATAAGGCTTTTGAAATTTATGGGTTGTGCTTTTAAATCCACTCATTTTATGATTTCAAAATCCCTTCTTTACATGTTTGTCTAAAATTAGAATCTAAAAAAAAAAAAGAAGAAAGAAAAGGAAAGGAATTTGATTTTTTCTGTATCTCGGTGTTCCCTTACAGTTCTGGGTCCAATACTGTACCCAAACTGTTTTTATTCTGATCTATCCACATCATTTCTGACACCAATAAATCTTCAGTCCTAAGATAACCGAACTAAGTTTTTTTTTTTTTAAAGATTTTATTTATTTATTTGACAGAGAGAGACACAGCGATAGAGGAACACAAGCAGGGGAGTAGGAGAGGGAGAAGCAGGCTTCCCATCAAGCAGGGAGCTCCATGTGGGGCTCGATCCCAGGACCCTGGAATCATGACCTGATCCAAAGGCAGATGGTTAACGACTGAGCCACCCAGGTGCCCCGAACTAAGTTGCTTCTGCGGTTAATATGAAACACAACTGAATAGGATGAGTATTTTATTTTCAAACATCCTTCTCTCTGAATATTTATCCCTAATTTCCTACTTCTGTTCTCTAGCACATCTCTCAGATACTTTATCCCATCAAAACCTCTAATCCGGGAGGAGTCAAGATGGCGGAGAAGTAGCAGCTGAGACTACTTCAGATAGCAGGAGATCAGCTAGATAGCTTATCTAACGATTGCAAACACCTACAAATCCAACGGGAGATCGAAGAGAAGAAGAACAGCAATTCTAGAAACAGAAAATCAACCACTTTCTGAAAGGTAGGACTGGCGGAGAAGTGAATCCAAAGGGACGGGAAGATAGACCCCGGGGGGAGGGGCCGGCTCCCCGCGAGCGGCGGAGCCACGGAGCACAAAATCGGGACTTTTAAAAGTCTGTTCCGCTGAGGGACATCGCTCCAGAGGCTTAAGTGGGGTGAAGCCCACGCGGGGCCAGTGTGGCCTCAGGTCCCGCAGGGTCACAGAAGGATCGGGGTGTCTGAGTGTCGCAGAGCTTGCAGGTATTAGAACGGGGAAGCCGGCTACAGAGACGGAGCCGAGGAGTGAGCTCACAGCTCGGGCTTACCTTGAACCGGTCGCAGGCTCGGTTGGCTCGGAGCGCGGCCGGAGCCCAGGCAGACGGGAGTAATTGGGCGCTGTTCTCTGAGGGCGCACTGAGGAGTGGGACCCCGAGCTCTCGGCTCCTCCGGGCCGGAGACTGGGAGGCCGCCATCTTCGTTCCCGTCCTCCGGACTCTACGGAAAGCGCTCAGGGAACAAAAGCTCCCGAAAGCAAACCCGAGCGGATTACTCAGCCCGGCCCCTGGTAAGGGCGGTGCAACTCCGCCTGCGGCAAAGACACTTGAGAATCACTACAACAGGCCCCTCCCCCAGAAGACCAACAAGAGACCCAGCCGGGAACAAGTTCACTTACGAGGAGTGCAGTTTCAATACCAAGGAGAGCAGCGGAATTCCAATGGAGGAGAAAGTAAAGCATGGAACTCATGGCTTTCTCCCCATGATTCTCTAGCCTTGCAGTTAATTTAATTTTTTTTTTTCTTTTTCAATTTTTTTCTCTTCTTCTGCTAAATTTTTTTAAACTTTTACCCTTTTCTTTTTTAACGTTTTTTAACTAGTTTATCTAATATATATATATTTTTTCCTTTTTATATTTTTTTCATTATTGGTTTTCTTTTTTTTATTTGTTTCTTTTTTCTTTTTTATTTTATTATTATTTTTTTCTTTCTGAACCTCTTTTTATCCCCTTCCCCCACCCCCTCACGATTTGGGATCTCTTCTGATTTGGCTAAAGCATATTTTCCTGGGGTTGTTGCCACCCTTTTAGTATTTTACTTACTCCTTCATATACTCTTATCTGGACAAAATGACAAGGCGGAAAAATTCACCACAAAAAAAAGAACAAGAGGCAGTACCAAAGGCTAAGGACCTAATCAATACAGACATTGGTAATATGTCAGATTGACTATTCTCAAGGTTCTAGCTGGGCTCGAAAAAGGCATGGAAGATATTAGAGAAACCCTCTCGGGAGATATAAAAGCCCTTTCTGGAGAAATAAAAGAACTAAAATCTAATCAAGTTGAAATCAAAAAAGCTATTAATGAGGTGCAATCAAAAATGGAGGCTCTCACTGCTAGGATAAATGAGGCAGAAGAAAGAATTAGCGATATAGAAGACCAAATGACAGAGAATAAGGAAGCTGAACAAAAGAGGGACAAACAACTACTGGACCACGAGGGCAGAATTCGAGAGATAAGTGACACCATAAGACGAAACAACATTAGAATAATTGGGATTCCAGAAGAAGAAGAAAGAGAGAGGGGAGCAGAAGGTATATTGGAGAGAATTATTGGAGAGAATTTCCCCAATATGGCAAAGGGAACAAGCATCAAAATCCAGGAGGTTCAGAGAACCCCCCTCAAAATCAATAAGAATAGGTCCACACCCCGTCACCTAATAGTCAAATTTACAAGTCTTAGTGACAAAGAGAAAATCCTGAAAGCAGCCCGGGAGAAGAAGTCTGTAACATACAATGGTAAAAATATTAGATTGGCAGCAGACTTATCCACAGAGACCTGGCAGGCCAGAAAGAGCTGGCATGATATATTCAGAGTACTAAACGAGAAAAACATGCAGCCAAGAATACTATATCCAGCTAGGCTATCATTGAAAATAGAAGGAGAGATTAAAAGCTTCCAGGACAAACAAAAACTGAAAGAATTTGCAAACACCAAGCCAGCTCTACAGGAAATATTGAAAGGGGTCCTCTAAGTAAAGAGAGAACCTAAAAGTAGTAGATCAGAAAGGAACAGAAACAATATACAATAGCAGTCACCTTACAGGCAATACAATGGCACTAAATTCATATCTCTCAATAGTTACCCTGAATGTTAATGGGCTAAATGCCCCAATCAAAAGACACAGGGTATCAGAATGGATAAAAAAACAAAACCCATCTATATGTTGCCTACAAGAAACTCATTTTAAACCCGAAGACACTTTCAGATTTAAAGTGAGGGGGTGGAAAAGAATTTACCATGCTAATGGACATCAGAAGAAAGCAGGAGTGGCCATCCTTATATCAGATCACTTAGATTTTAAACCAAAGACTATAATAAGAGATGAAGATGGACACTATATCATACTCAAAGGATCTGTCCAACAAGATCTAACAATTGTAAATATCTATGCCCCTAACGTGGGAGCAGCCAACTATATAAACCAATTAATAACAAAATCAAAGAAACACATCGACAATCATACAATAATAGTAGGGGACTTTAACACTCCCCTCACTGAAATGGACAGATCATCCAAGCAAAAGATCAACAAGGAAATAAAGGCCTTAAATGACACACTGGACCAGATGGACATCACAGATATATTCAGAACATTTCATCCCAAAGCAACAGAATACACATTCTTCTCTAGTGCACATGGAACATTCTCCAGAATAGATCACATCCTTGGTTCTAAATCAGGTCTTAACTGTTATCAAAAAATTGGGATCATTCCCTGCATATTTTCAGACCACAATGCTCTGAAGCTAGAACTCAATCGCAAGAGGAAATTTGGAAAGAACCCAAATACATGGCGACTAAACAGCATCCTTCTAAAGAATGAATGGGTCAACCAGGAAATTAAAGAAGAATTGAAAAAATTCATGGAAACAAATGATAATGAAAATACAACAGTTCAAAATCTGTGGGACACAACAAAGGCAGTCCTGAGAGGAAAATATATAGCGGTACAAGCCTTTCTCAAGAAACAAGAAAGGTCTCAGGTACACAACCTAACCCTACACCTAAAGGAGCTGGAGAAAGAACAAGAAAGAAACCCTAAACCCAGCAGGAGAAGAGAAATCATAAAGATCAGAGCAGAAATCAATGAAATAGAAACCAAAAAAACAATAGAACAAATCAATGAAACTAGGAGCTGGTTCTTTGAAAGAATTAATAAGATTGATAAGCCCCTGGCCAGACTTATCAAAAAGAAAAGAGAAAGGACCCAAATAAATAAAATCATGAATGAAAGAGGAGAGATCACAACTAACACCAAAGAAATACAGACAATTATAAGAACATATTATGAGCAACTCTATGCCAACAAATTTGACAATCTGGAAGAAATGGATGCATTCCTAGAGACATATAAACTACCACAACTGAACCAGGAAGAAATAGAAAACCTGAACAGACCCATAACCAGTAAGGAGATTGAAACAGTCATCCAAAATCTCTAAACAAACAAAAGCCCAGGGCCAGACGGCTTCCCGGGGGAATTCTACCAAACATTTAAAGAAGAACTAATTCCTATTCTCCTGAGACTGTTCCAAAAAATAGAAATGGAAGGAAAACTTCCAAGCTCATTTTATGAGGCCAGCATCACCTTGATCCCCAAACCAGACAAGGATCCCATCAAAAAAGAGAACTACAGACCAATATCCTTGATGAACACAGATGCAAAAATTCTCACCAAAATACTAGCCAATAGGATTCAACAGTACATTAAAAGGATTATTCACCACGACCAAGTGGGATTTATTCCAGGGCTGCAAGGTTGGTTCAACATCCGCAAATCAATCAATGTGATACAACACATTAATAAAAGAAAAAACAGGAACCATATGATACTCTCCATAGATGCTGAAAAAGCATTTGACAAAGTACAGCATCCCTTCCTGATCAAAACTCTTCAAAGTGTAGGGATAGAGGGCACATGCCTCAATATTATCAAAGCCATCTATGAAAAACCCATCGCAAATATCATTCTCAATGGAGAAAAACTGAAAGCTTTTCCGCTAAGGTCAGGAACACGGCAGGGATGTCCGTTATCACCACTGCTATTCAACATAGTACTAGAAGTCCTAGCCTCAGCAATCAGACAACAAAAAGAAATTAAAGGCATCCAAATCGGCAAAGAAGAAGTCAAACTATCACTCTTCGCAGATGATATGATACTATATGTGGAAAACCCAAAAGACTCCACTCCAAAACTGCTAGAACTTGTACAGGAATTCAGTAATGTGTCAGGATATAAAATCAATGCACAGAAATCAGTCGCATTTCTCTACACCAACAACAAGACAGAAGAAAGAGAAATTAAGGAGTCCATCCCATTTGCAATTGCACCCAATACTATAAGATACCTAGGAATAAACCTAACCAAAGAGACTAAGAATCTATACACAGAAAACTATAAAGTACTCATGAAAGAAATTGAGGAAGACACAAAGAAATGGAAAAATGTTCCATGCTCCTGGATTGGAAGAATAAATATTGTGAAAATGTCTATGCTACCTAAAGCAATCTACACATTTAATGCAATTCCTATCAAAGTACCATCCATTTTTTTCAAAGAAATGGAACAAATAATCCTAAAATTTATATGGAACCAGAAAAGACCGCGAATAGCCAAAGGAATATTGAAAAAGAAAGCCAGAGTTGGTGGCATCACAATTCCGGACTTCAAGCTCTATTACAAAGCTGTCATCAACCAGACAGCATGGTACTGGCACAAAAACAGACACATAGATCAATGGAACAGAATAGAGAGCCCAGAAATAGACCCTCAACTCTATGGTCAACTAATCTTCGACAAAGCAGGAAAGAATGTCCAATGGAAAAAAGACAGCCTCTTCAATAAATGGTGTTGGGAAAATTGGACAGCCACATGCAGAAAAATGAAATTGGATCATTTCCTTACACCACACATGAAAATAGACTCAAAATGGATGAAGGACCTCAATGTGAGAAAGGAATCCATCAACATCCTTGAGGAGAACACAGGCAGCAACCTCTTCGACCTCAGCCGCAGCAACATCTTCCTAGGAACATCGCCAAAGGCAAGGGAAGCAAGGGCAAAAATGAACTATTGGGATTTTATCAAGATCAAAAGCTTTTGCACAGCAAAGGAAACAGTTCACAAAACCAAAAGACAACTGACAGAATGGGAGAAGATATTTGCAAACGACATATCAGATAAAGGGCTAGTGTCCAGAATCTATAAAGAACTTAGCAAACTCAACACCCAAAGAACAAATAATCCCATCAAGAAATGGGCAGAAGACATGAACAGACATTTCTGCAAAGAAGACATCCAGATGGCCAACAGACACATGAAAAAGTGCTCCATATCACTCGGCATCAGGGAAATACAAATCAAAACCACAATGAGATACCACCTCACACCAGTCAGAATGGCTAAAATTAACAAGTCAGCAAATGACAGATGCTGGCGAGGATGCGGAGAAAGGGGAACCCTCCTACACTGTTGGTGGGAATGCAAGCTGGTGCAACCACTCTGGAAAACAGCATGGAGGTTCCTCAAAATGTTGAAAATAGAACTACCCTATGACCCAGCAATTGCACTGCTGGGTATTTACCCTAAAGATACAAACGTAGTGATCCGAAGGGTCACGTGCACCCGAATGTTTATAGCAGCAATGTCTACAATAGCCAAACTATGGAAAGAACCTAGATGTCCATCAACAGACGAATGGATAAAGAAGATGTGGTATATTTATACAATGGAATACTATGCAGCCATCAAAAGAAATGAAATCTTGCCATTTGCGACAACGTGGATGGAACTAGAGGGTATCATGCTTAGCGAAATAAGTCAATCAGAGAAAGACAACTATCATATGATCTCCCTGATATGAGGGAGAGGAGATGCAACATGGGGGGTTAATGTGGTAGGAGAAGAGTAAATGAAACAAGTTGGGATTGGGAGGGAGACAAACCATAAGTGACTCTTAATCTCACAAAACAAACTGAGGGTTGTTGGGCAGAGGGGGGTTGGGAGGGGGGGGTTATGGACATTGGGTAGGGTATGTGCTATGGTGAGTGCTGTGAAGTTTGTAAACGTGGAGATTCACAGACCTGTACCCCTGGGGGGGAAAAATATATATATATATATATATATATATATATATATATATGTTTATAAAAAATAAAATTATAAAAAAAAAAAACAAACCTCTAATCCATTAACCCCATCACCTTTTCATGGCCCACCATCCTAATTATCTCCTTATTTCTCCTTTCATCCAGCCTATATTTCACGATCCATATCATAATGGACTTCTTGTATCCCTTCTCCCTTGCCTGACAAATTGATACATCACCGGCAAAATAGAACAAAGAACCTCCCTATGCTCCCATGATTAAATCTACAAATTTATGTGCCTCCAGACTGATAGATTTCGTCTTCTCTTTCTTTCAGTAGATTAATTTTCTATGCTTCTAAATATTGGCAACTCGTGCTCCTGTACCTGAATCCCATCCTTCTCATCTACTCAAGGGCTTTGTTGCTACAACTTTACCCCTCTTTACTCAATAATACAATTTATTCTCTACCGCATCACTCCCAGTAGCTTACAAACACAGTGGATATACCCAACACCCAGCTTAAAAGAATCTTCCCCTGATTTCACATATCCCTATGGTATTTTTTAAATTTGTTTTGTTGCTGTTTTATAGAAGTGTATTTTGAATGAATGGTTTGTACTTGCTATCGCTATTTCCTCAAATTCCTTTTCTCTCTTTTCTTTTTAAAAAATCTTTTGAAACAATTTTAAACTTGCCAAAGAGTTTTAAGAACAGGACAAGTAACATTTTTCCTGAATCATTTAAGAATACCTCTTGACCTGAAGCCCATGACTCCCAAATAATGTAGTGTAATTTCCTACAGGCAAAGATATTCTCCTGTGTAACCCCAAAAGTCCATCTAAATTAGTGGTACACTATGAGCCTCTAATCCTCAGATGCCAACCAGGTTTCCCCAACTGTCCAAATAATATTTATAATGAAAAGATCAAATCCAGAATACTAGGTTGCATTAAACTGTCACATCTTTTCAGCCTATTTCAATTAGGAATAGTTCTTCATTCTTTTCTTGACTTTATGATCTTGACAAGGTTGGCAAGCCTACCAATAAGGACACCCATCCTAGTTGAATCAGGGCCCCACCCTTATGACCTTATAAGGCCCAACTCCAAATGCAGGCACACTGGGGGACGTCAACATATAAATTTGGGAGCAGACACAAACTTTCAGTCCATAACACCCTTCCACTGATACAGTCTTCTTCTGCCACTCTGAATTCCCTCCTGGTCCACTGAAATCTCAGCACTCCATTCTTCTGTGGACATCTACCTGGATCAGCCCTGCTGATAGAATTTTGGACTGATTTTTTTTTTTTTTCAGGAAGAAAAGGAAGATTTTCTCTTCTGTAATTTTTTCTTTCTCTTCTCTTCCTCACTCTCCTCTCCCTTATTTAGCATTCTGAAATTACCACAAACACATAATAGAATATTAATAATAACTTACACCTAAATATATTGTTCTCCTATACTTCATTCCCCTACAACTGCCCCATCAGAGGTAACAGGTATACTGAATTTTGTGTACATTATGTAATAAAAAATATATATTTTAACCTCATTAAAATGCTATCATGCCCTATGCAATACTTTTGGGACTTAACTCTCCCATTCACATATATATTGTGAATTTTTTCTTTATATTATTGTTGATAGCTGCAGCTTATTTTTATTTATTGTTGCTAATGTTTCATTGAACATATGATAATTTATTTGTCCATTTTCTGTCATTGGGTTTTTGGGATTTTTCTATGTGTTTCTATTGAACTTTTTTTTTTTTTAAAGATTTTATTTATTTATTTGGCAGACAGAGATCACAAATAGAGAGGCAGGCAGTGGGCGGGGGGGCGGGGAGCAGGCTCCCTGCTGAGCAGAGAGCCTGATGAGGGGCTCAATCCCAGGACCCTGGGATCATGACCTGAGCTGAAGGCAGAGGCTTAACCTACTGCGCCACCTAGGTGCCCCTTCTATTGAACTTTTATGCCCATTAAGTCACTAAAACTGTTTTTATTAAGCAGCCAATATGTTAAAATTGCCAAATTCTATGATCAATCCTCAGGATGGGGCTTATACACTTCTTAGAAGCCAGTCTTTGACACATGCTATTCTAGAAGCCCTTGTTTCATTTGGCTTCTATGAGACTACACTACAGTTTTGGTTTCTGCATATGATCTCTGTATTGTGGTTTAGTATTTGCCCAGGATTTTTTATTTTAAAACATTGTTATTAGTAATCATATTAAAATTAATTTAAATAGGTTAGTATATCTCACCATCTACTTCTACTTTCTGTCATGGTCTCATTTAGTTGTGTGTGAGATACATATGCAGTGAACATATTTCTCACTTTATCATATAACTAGAACTAAAAGGTGATCAATGGTTACCCATCTCTGTTCTCTTGACCCTTTGCAAATATAGCACAATTAATACCTCCTTTTTAAGGACAGCATAGTGGGTGCTCACTGATAAAAAGGAGTACATTCAGATACTAGAGGCCAGAAATGGCTAATCTCTTCTGATTTTAGGGTTTAGGACAGCAACTGGATGCTGCTACCCTTACTGGCCACTTGGTGTATCATCCAGGACCCATGCCTCAGCCCAGCTCAAGGGATGTACAGCCCCGCCAGGTCACCAAAGTCAGGACCCTTCTGAAGAATGATTGGTTTAGGAATTTATGTGGGAGAAATATAAGCTAGGTAGTCTTTCTGTAGAGCTATAGAGAGGAGGATAAATGTTCTTGCTATAGTAATCTAATCATTAATTACATGATATAAATCTATAATTATTAAATTTATTGTCATGGCCTTACAATCCTTTGCCATAATCCTTATAGCAACAAAAGGCTTTTAAAAAACGCATGTTCAAAGAAAAATAAATACGGAATCTGCATGTCTCAAGGCAGTTGTTTTAAACATGTAAATGCATAACATATGCTGATATTTATACATTCTATGTGCTATAGCCATATTTGTTACATGAAAATCAGAAGACACAGATTCTTTGAGGTTATTTTATTAGAAGTTACTTTAAGAAGATTGTGGCCAAAGTTTTAGTTGCAGAAGATGAACACTTTTCAGAAAATGCCTTTGCTACAACATTATAGAATGAGGCTCTATTTATTCAGACATATGAAAATTATCAAGAATAACTATTTTGCTTATGTTTTTTTATTTTTTTCTGATAATAAATATGTAGAAAACATCTTACATTTTCTTTTAATGTACTTAATATGTTATCTTAAAGTTTTAGAAAGAATTTTATTTTGAAAGTCATTTTGCATAGAATTATTTTTGTATAAACACCTATAAAATGAATTTGCCAGTTAAGAAATAAATATGATAAAATATGTATTTTGAATTATTTTTAGTGTTTTGTTTCACTATCAGAAAGTGTCTCAGTTATGATAATAAATTATGGGGTTCCCTTTCCCATGCTTCAGTTCTCAGAAGTCTTTCCCTCACTTTTCCTTGTTCTTTTCTCTATTGATTTTCACCCAGCCCTACAATTTCAAATACCATCTATATGGTGTTGGCTCACATATCTATAACTCTATCCCGAATCTCTGCTTTGAACTTCAGACTGCATATTTAGTTCCATTTAAATGTCTCGCTGGCATCCCAAATTCAATGAAAACAATACTGATTCTTACTTTCCTCCTTTAAACATGCTCCTCCTTCAGACTTCCTCATCTGAACAAATGCCACTAATACACTGCTTTTCATTCTAATCACCTTGATATCATCTTTCATCTCTCTCTTCCTTTTATACTCAACATTCAATCGATGAAGAAAACATAGTGGGTCTACTTCAAATATATCCCAAACCCAACTTCTTACTTCCTTTTTGGTTACTATCTTAGTTCAAGTTATCATCATCTCTTTCTTGGACTATTAAAATAGCCTTTAACTGAAATTACTATTGCTACTTTGTACGCCCACTTCCGTCTGAATACTCTTCACAAAGCACAGCCATAGCAGTTCTTTCAGAATGAAGTCCCGTCAGACTATTAATAATCTTTGCCTTGCCTTCAAGCCCTGCTCCATAATCCGTACCTGACTCTTTCTCTAAGCCACGAGTTGTCACAGTGCAGTCGATGAACACCTGAGATTCCTCAAGACTTTCCCAGGGGTAAAGGGAGGTCAAGCAATTTTTATAGTAATAACAAGACATTATTTGGCTTTTTCAGTGTGTTGACATTTGCAATGATGGTAACAAAGCAATGGTGGGTAGAATTTCAGACACCTTAGCACAAATCAAGGACACAGCATTTAAGGACATATTTTTAAGTTTCACTGAAGAATGTACTTAATAAAGCAGTTAGCATTATTTATGTTAAATTTCAACCCTTGTGTACAATTATTTTTAATAACCTGTGTGACAAAATGAGAATGTATAAATGTATAAATAACATCTGCTTGCATGTGTTCTTGTTTGGGTTATCAGCTGAACTAGCTACTTTTCATAGAATTTTAATGTAGAACAACTGATACACAGACTATAGTTACTCATTCTTGGCATTTGACTTTTTTTTTTTTTTTTAAATGAGGTGAGCTTGTGACTTTAAGAAAAACAACTAGTACTTTGGCTGCCAATGATAGAATTTGGGCTTTCAAGTGATAACTAGAATTTTGGGAAGCTTATATCCTTAGGATGACAGTTTCTCATTATAGACTTTTCTGATGAGATTAGTGGTGATATTAATGACTATGTCAAAATTTGAGAGATCTGAATAGCTCAATGAATCAATATCTTCCCAAAAACCAATGCATGCTATTATATATCATACTTGAGTACAGGATTCATTCAGATTAAAAGATAGATGAATGGATTTTAATGTAAAAGAGGATGAAACGCTCATTGATCTGGTTACACCTAACTTTTGCAATACTACCACTGGTTGAGTTTTGTTATACTCACAAAAAAAAATGTCCATGATTATCTAAAATTATATAAAATGCTCCTTATATCTATTTATATGAGACTAGATTTTCTTTATATAATTCAGCTAAAACAATGTGTTACAAGAGATGGAATGAAAAGGAGATATGAGAACGAGAATCTAGCTGTCTTCTTTTGAGTACATTATACAGATTTGCAAAAAAATAATGCAACTCTTCTTGTTTTTCATTTTGGAAAACATGGCTATTTCTCATAAGATATTTATGCTCACATATATAACACATATAAAACAACAATAATATTAATGAACCAATTTTTTTTTTCAGTTTTAATGTCTAGGACACTGTATCAACACATATAAAGCAGCCAGTGCCTGGGAAGAAACCTTGCTGGAGAAATGCTCTGGGAAATGAGGCAATGTTCAAATGGAGAACAAATAAGACAGACAAGTTTTTGTACCCTTCGTAGGCTTCCAGGATCACTCTAATGCCTCTATTGACAGAGCCTCACCAAATGTTAGTTAGCAAAACAGAAATGTTTGAGCATCCCTACCTTGGGCATGTAGAGCAGAGTGGAGAAGAGTGGGTCTCAAACTGGGAAAAAAACCAGCAGCTGCACTAATTCTGCCTAATGAATTTATGTTTGTTACATAGGAGCTAAATGTGACACAATCATTGTTGAATCATTATGCAATTATTTAACACCATATCTTCTAATAATTTCTAATAGAAAGAATGCTTTATTAAAAAGACATCATAGGCTCAGTTGGTAGAGTGTGTAACTCTCAATCTTGGGATTGTAAGTTCTGGCCACGTGTTGGGTGTAGGGACTACTTAAAAATAAAATCTTAAAAAAAAAAAAAAGTAGCGGGGTGCCTGGGTGGCTTAGTGGGTTAAGCTTCTGCCTTTGGCTCGGGTCATGATCTTGGGGTCCTGGGATCAAGTCCTGCATCGGGTTCCCTGCTTTCTGCCTTTCTGCCTACTTGTGATCTCTGTCTGTCAAATTAAAAAAAAAAAATCTTAAAAAAAGTAGCAATAATAATAATATAAATATAATATAAATATAAAATAATATAAATAACTAAAATAATAATGGTAAAAATAATATAAATTACATAGACAAAAGCCAATACTTTTTCATTAATACTTACTAAGATACCTCTCACTTTTTGATAGGCGTTTTCCTTTTTATTCATTATCTTTTTAAATACTTATTACATACCTGTTAGTTTAGGTGCCTTTTGTTCTTAACTGAGTGTCAAAGGGAAAAAGTAATTCTCAAAGTGGCAGATGAAGACACTAATCGAGGTATCTGAACCCAAAACTCTGGCAGTTCAATCTGATAAATTTCAATATCTTACATACTATATATATTGTATATATGTATTTTAAACACTCATATGTAATACAAATAATTTATATTTCTCACAATTAATACAAATCTATCTTTCTATGCAGTTGGAAAGAAATCTTGTTAGCAATCTTCATCTCTGGTATATGACATATAATTTCTTCCTTTTTCTTAGGAAGTTTTTATTTCTCACATTTCTAAAATGATCCTCCTCATTATACATAGCATTTATACATTCTCCCATGTCATTAAAATGTGATTTTTAAAGCTTACCTAATACCACTTTGCTTAAGCATGGTTCATTTAACTTCTTGCCTATATTGGACACTTAGGTTGTTTCAATATATTCACTATTATAAATAATACTGTAATGAAATTCTTTTATAGAGCTCTGCATGAATATCTATGACTTCTTTGTGAAATAAATTTCTAACAGTGAAATTTCAGGATCAATGGTATGATCGTTTTAAACACTCATGAAAAAAAAGGCCAAATTATCTCTAAAAGCTTCTCAGTTCACTGTCACTAGCAGTGCATGATATTGCAAGATTTTCTTGATTTTTTTGGTGTATATTCTTGAGTTTTACCTCTAAGTGTAATGCTGGTTGTTTATTGATGTCAATATTATTAATAATTTATTCCTTTATTTCTTATAGTTAGGTTTTATATTATACAAGATTAAAGTTTTGAATTTTAGCAACTATCTTTATGACAAATATTATAATTACAAATATTATGACAAATATTTGAACAAATATTTATCGATTAAAAGGTAATATGATTCTTATTAAATTAATCCCTTTGATGAATGATTTATTGAAATTCATACTAATTTGTATTAAAGAATAAACGTAACTGTAGGTACTAAGGAGAAGTTTTTAAAAATGAACACTGAAAAATACAAATAACCCCACAGAAGAAAAGTATATTGACATATTACTCAAATACTCATTTCAAAAAAGAGGAAAAAATATCCAGTAGGCACATTAGATGGATCTAACTGTAATGGGACATTATGAAATGCATACTAAGTCCACAGTGAGATGCTACTCCATAATACCTAGCATGGCTAAAATTGATGCCTGACAATACTAAGTGTTGGAAAAAATAGGGGGCAACCAGAATTCCTACACTGCTGGTAAAAGAAAAGGGTAAAATCACTTGGGAATTTGGTTGGTACTTTCTTTTTAGTTTTTATTTTATTTTTTAATTTTATTTAGATTTTATTTATTTATTTGAGAGAGAGAGAGAGAGCATGAGCAGGAGGGGCAGGGGCAGAGGGAGAGAGAATCTCAAGCAGATTCTTCGTTGAGCATGGAGCCTGACATAGGGCTTGATCTCAGAATCCTAAGATCATGACCTGAGCTAAAATCAAGAGTCTGATGTTTAGCCAACTGTGCCACCAGAGGCCCCTTTTTATTTATTTATTTATTTATTTATTTATTTATTTATTTATTTTAATAACAGTTTTACTGAGTTATAATTGATATGCAAAAACTGCACATTTTAATATTCACAATTTGATATATATTTGGACATAAGCAAACACCTGTGAAACCATCACCTTAATCATGGTAACAGACATATTTATCACCTCCAAGTTTCTTTGTGTCCCCTGACTCTTTGTGTGTGTGTGTTTTAGTATACATATTCTCTTACATATTTACCAAGAAAATGAGCACACATTCACAAAAAACCATGTACAGAAATATTTATTCATAATGGCTAAAACCCAGAATCAACTCAAATATTTACTAACAAAACACAGATAAATACATTATGGCATATTCAAATAATGGCATTTTAGCAATTAAAAACAACTAATTATCATGACTTATAACAACATGGGTAAAGCACAAAAGCATTATATTGAGAAAAACACACAAATGATCACATTTAAATCTGGTCTATAGTTATGTGACATAAACTGATGTGAAGAACAAAGACAAAGGAAATACAGATAAAATTAAATTTCCTTATAACTTGCAAGCCACTGACATATACTTGAGTCAGGCAGAGTAAGACATTCTTCAGGGACTCCCAACCGGCTTGGTGTTAATGCCTTGCTAGAGGAAAAACCAACTTTAGCTTGACAATAGCTAGGCCTCCAGGATCCTGTGAGTCTTCTTGAACATATGAAAGTCCTTTTGGAAGCTTCCTTTGTCTTTGCCTCTCCCCAGCTCCAAAGTACATAATTTATTGCTCCTCACAATCCCGGTGCAGCTCTATCTGCCCATGGGTCCTGTCCCTACGCTTTAATCAAATCACCTTTTTTGCCTCAATAACCATCTCAGGAATTCTTTCTCGATCATTCACTCATGCTCCCCACTTCCAATCACATCATTTTTGCCCAGTATGGGTCCTGAGTCTTCTCATCTGGACTCTGAGCCTTGGTGCAAACTTGGTGAGCACTTCCTCTTCTCTTCTTTTGCTTTCATTCCGGGGGCTTTTCAAGGAGTAGTGTCTTATTGGAACACTTCTTTGTCAATTGCTCAGGCTACAATCCTCTAGCTCCTGGCTGCTCTATGGGCAACAAAACCTGTCTTTTGGCTGGAAATTAGTACCCTGGCTAGAGTGGCAATAAGACCCAGAAATTCTTTTCGTTTCTGTCCTTATAAAGAATTTTCTTTCTTGGGCACTCAACAGCCACCTAAGTCACTAGGACAGCTACCAATCTTAAGACTCCTGTGTAAGTTTTCCTCCTCATTGGTCTAATGTGATCCCTTCCATATCCCTGGCCCAGCCACTTCTGGCCGCAAGACCTCCATTTGAAGCCAGCCCAAACCAGTATTCAACTGAATTAAAACCCAGCCAGGGACATTTTCCTACGGAAAGTTCACTGTAAGTACTACATATGTTGGAATGTCGCTTTGACCATGATGGATTTCCATATTTACTGTTTTCCATTAATGTCTCCTACTAACTCCTTAAATCATAAAATTGGGCAATCCCACCTTGTAAAACTTGTCTAGCATTTTCCATGGGTTAAAAGTGGCAGGTTCTACACAGCAAGGCATGGTAAGGCAAGCCACAGTACCTCTGGTCCATACATGGGCACCCATTTTTTTTTTTTTTTGTCTAGAATGCAATGGTGAAGCAGAGGGAAGCTGGCAATCTTCCTATAGTACAGGGTGGTGGTCACAGCAATTTCCCTGGGGGTATGCCTCAGGTCACTTTGGCATCACAGCAAAGTGATGACAGATGATCACTTTCACTCTGACATATCCTGCATGGGACACCACCTGGTAGTCAGAGGGGATTTTCTTGGTAATGGGACTTCTCTCTTCTTAAATTCCCAAGGACTCTCTCTTGGTGTCCTTTAACCCACTGGAAACAATTTGGCTTTGCAAGATTTAAAGGGGGAAAATTTATCTTCTTTTGTAACACTGCATGGCCTCAGTACTCCTTAGGAGATGAGGGGAAATGGCCCATTTACGGGACATTAAACTTCAATATGATCTGTCAGTTAGATCTCTTCTGCAGGAAACAGGGCAAATGGATGGACATACCCTAAGTTCAAGGCTTCATTGCTCTAAATCAGGACACTGACCGAAGGGCGTCTTGCATAATATATTTGACCAATAACCTGACATATCTCCTTCTTGACATATTAGATGACTGTTTGCCTAAACAGGTCTCCTCTGAATAAACCCAGGTTGCTGGAGGAAACACAGGGGCAATCCTTAATTTAGTGTATACTGATTCTCTCTCATTGTCCCACTAATGTACCCCGGTCACTCTAGCTGTGTATGGGGGCTTCTCCCTCATTCATTTCCTAGGTTAATGGCTATTATAATTGGAGTCAACTGTCTCTGGTTAGTCTACTTTGGGACAGGGACTTTAAGGAATATTCCTAAGCAGCTGCTGAAACTCCCTTTGTTTCAGGGAAGTTCCCTGTCTTCTCCTGCCCAACACAGACTGCTTAATTCCACTTGTGGATGGGAAAAACAGGCATCTTTTTATCTGTCAATCTGATGACCTTCAAGACCTGGAGACCTCTTTTTCTGCCCTTTGGACTTTTCCACCTCCAGTCTTCCTGGTGACAGCTAACCTCTTCTGCTTTCCTCCACCCCTCCTTTTCTGCACCATCCTGGGTGTGGTCTGCATAACTGGTTCCTATAACAGCTTTGGTGCCTTTGGAACCACTGGCTCTTCTTCCACCCCTCACTGTCAAGGAGCACAGAGCAGCGCCCCCCTCCCGGACTTAACCACCTCCCAATTCAGATTTGCCACCAACAACCCAGGTAAAAATTGAAAATAGGGGCCAAATTGATTGACTTTCATTGGACCCAGGTAGAACATAATTCGATATTTAAACTAACTGAAACTTTTGTTCTTCCAATGTTTACTAAAGATCAAATAAGTTTGTGTTATTTTTTGCAATTTGTCAGCAAAAAGATGACTTAAAATCATGATTAATTTCGCCTGTCTTGGAGTTTTCATGGGCAATTATTAAGAGAGATTTCAAAGTCTTTGGTAACCTGAAACTTTAAAGTTTTGCTCGGGTGATAAGTTGGATTGAATTCAATGGACGTCTTACTCTTCTAAATGAAATTAAATACTAAAGCATTTATTACTGAACATAGGTTTGTGTTTTTGACTTCATATTGATGAAGTTCTAGAATATACGTGAGGTTTGGTGGGGTGAGGTCCAGAGCCAATGACCAAGAAAGAATTCTTGAGACATCTTTGGTGCAAAATGGTGGTTTATTAAAGCATGGGGACAGGACCCATGGGCAGGAAGAGCTGCTGCCCTGGGATTGTGAGGGGTGGCCGGTTTTGTACCATGGAGTTGGGGAGAACTAAGGAAAAGGGAGGTTTCAATAGAACTATCATATGCAAAGAGGACCTGCAAGATACCGGATACCAGAGGCCTTGCCATTGCCAAGGTCGTTTTGCCCTCTAGCAACGTATTAACATTAAGATGGTGAGAGATGCCTAAAGAATGTCACATATATCCCACCCAGGAGTGGAGTGGGATGAGGTTGCAAGGTGTCAGTTTTTGCTTTGTCCTCAGCCAACCTTCTGTTCCTTCATCAATATTGCACAGAAGCTGAGGATACTTGGGTCTGTTGGTAATTACGCTTTGTGCTTTATTAAAAGATTGTACTATATACTATGTACTATTGTAATTTTTAAAAATTTTAATAAATTTTTAAATAATTTTTAAAATTATGAAATGTATTAATAAATTTGCCATCTAGGGAACTCTGGCATAACAGACAGTTTGCAATTAGTTACTACTTGGTTTTCACTTGAGACTAAGGTTTCTAAGAGTTAAAATTCTTCTGCCAAGTGTAATTAAGGCTGATGGAAATAAGGGAAATCTTTGAAAAGGAATTTTATATGTGGTTGGGACTAAGGTTAAGATGAATGGATTTTAAAAGTACGCTGGTATAAGATTGAAATTCTGTTTTTCTCTCTTCAAAATACAAAGTTTTCTTGGACTGTTATCTGCTCTTAATAAGAAAATGTAAACCGAAGTTTTTTTTTTTTTTTTTTTCTTTTTCATCTGCCCAGAAAACCAAAACTTATGTTTTGTCTTTATCAGGTCCTTGATACTTAAATCTCAATGTTAAGGGAATTAGGTTTTGCTTACAACTATATAACCCTGCATATTTGCCTTTGTAATCTCATTGCCACTTGGCTAAATAAATAATCTAATTGCAAGTTTTGTAATGATCTGTAATCCTATTTGGGAATGTGCTTTATAACTTTCTGAGGTTTTTTTTTTTTTTTTAAAGATTTTATTTATTTATTTGTCAGAGAGAGAGCGAGCGAGCACAGGCAGACAAAGTGGCAGGCAGAGGCAGAGGGAGAAGCAGGGTCCCTGCTGAGCAAGGAACCTGATGTGGGACTCGATCCCAGGACACTGGGATCATGACCTGAGCCGAAGGCAGCTGCTTAACCAACTGAGCCACCCAGGCATCCCACTTTCTGAGGTTTTTAAATAACTTTCCAATATTCAAATTGTAAGTGAAGTCTTTTTGACTATTTAGGCCTTTTTATTTGGTATGTTAAGTCATTGTGGAGGTACTGTTAAACAAATAATAAACTTGGGTTATGTTTGGGTAAAACTTGAAACTGTTCTGGAGATTATATGCAATTCCTAAAGTTTTAATGTGTTTTGGTATGAAGTCAACACTTGAAATTATGATTATGGTGTGTCACAGAAATAGCCCAGATTTCTTTGCCAGCAGTATTATGACCACTTATCGATCTTTAACCGATAACTTGAACATTTTGTCATTTATAATTACTGTTCTTATTCTCATGCAAAACACATTTCATTTTAAAGGAGATTCATAAAAATGGGCTTTTGATAAATACAGATTTTTTATATCATGAAAATCCCAAAACAAATTGGTGAGAATTTCCAGAACTAACTCAAAGCTTCACTCAAACTGAACCAAGAATTAGTAACATTGAACTAAATAAATTTAAGGAAGATGACTATAGCTTTTATGACTCCTGTTTAAAACATTGCTGGTTCTCTAATGTTGGCTCTCCCAAATTCTCTTAAGATACCCATGATATATAGAAATAGGACAAAATATTCCTTTGTGAACAATTTGAAGTGTTTCTCTCTACCTGAACTCTCTGAAATTCAGAAACTCTCAGTGCATAGTCTTTCTTTCAAGGCAATCATAGTTATTTGCATAAGTTTAGTAAGGATCGGTTCTTCTCGTAACAGGACACCACTGGAAACATTATTTTACTAAGGCTTTGACTGGAAGGTCATATTTGAGAAACACATAGACTCAAATTTGACCAAACAACTTTAAAGAACTAAGGTTGGCTTTATGAAGTGTAAGTGTACGGAACCCTTGGAAATGTTGGTGTGGTGTCTTGTTTACAGAGTTCCCAGCAGTGTTACCAGATGAGTAAAAAACACCACTTCCTGGCACGTGCAGGAACCTCAGGATATTTTGGGACCATTGAGAAGAGGAATTCACCCAAATTTACAGGTATTGCAGGCAAGTCTGATGGCATGAGGCCATTAAAAGTTCAATTGAGATTCCTTACAAAATATACCAGCAAAGCAGATTACAAAAGATCCCTGTGATCATTCTTGCTGAGTTTATGTAAACAGGCCAAATTTTTAAAAACTGGACCTATTTTACCAATGAATTAGTCTAATTTGACTATCTCTAAAAAATGAGGGATAAGGAAACAGAAGAAGGCAAGCTCAGGATAAAGCAGAAGCTGATGCGCTGTGACGTCCCTCAACTCTCTACTCCTGGGTGGGACACCTGTAACTTTCTTCCAGGAATCTCACAGCTATGTTAATGTTAATACTTCCCTAGAGGGGAAAAACAATCTTACCCTGACAATGGCAAGACCTCTGGTATCTTCTAGGTCCTCTTTAGCATATGAAACTTCTTTTGAAACTTTCCTTTTTCCTTACCTCCCCTGACCCCATAGTCTCTAATCAGCTGCCCATCACAACCCCAGTGCAGCCACTCTTTTTGTCCACCAAAGATGTCTCAAGAATTCTTCTTGGTTGTCAGCTCTGGACTCCACCGCTGTTGAACCTCACTTATATTCTAAAACTTCATCATGAGGGTTTTTATAGACAGAAAACATTCCAATAACACATCTTTGTAGGTAACAGATTTTAAGCACTCAAGACTCAAGACACTGGGTTTGTAATTTGGTCCACCCATTAACTTACCTTTTTCTTTTATTTCTAAAAGGTGTCTCCTATTAATTACCTGATTGCTCGGTAAACAAAACTGTAAGATGGTTAACACCACTTGCTACACAATTAAGGCCTAAATTACTCTTCAAAATGGCATTAGATATTTTAACTGGTGCACATAAGTGCACATATGCACATTTATGTGCTCGTGTAGAAACAGAATGTTGTGTATATGTTCCAGGTATCACAGAAATGTTACCAGATTGCTAAAAGACATAAATAATTCAAATTGGCACTTTAAAAATCTTTCTTTCCTTTAGTGATTGTTTAAATTCCTGGACTAGAAGATTTTGGTTAACTCTCAAAGGCCATTTTTTATTGGGCTTTTTTCCCCTCATAATAATATTAACCTTCTTCTGTTATCTTTTCCTGTGTCTCTCTGCCTAGGCCAAGACTCTTTCACTGCCATAACTTCAAGCCAACAGATGATCCCTTTTGCTCAAGGAGGTTTATATATGTTGTCCACCATGGGTTGGCTGCCTCTGCCTTTGGCAACTGCTGTATATAGAAGTCCCCAACTGACCTATGTTGATCCATAGATAGGGACATCTCTCTGCTCCTATTCAACAGAAAGAAGTTATGGAAAATAAGACTTTTCAACCTCAGACTTTTCAATCCTTAGGTTTAAAGATTTAAGGGTCAAAATTGTTTAGGGGGAATGATGTGGAGAACAAAGGCAAAAGGAAGTGCAGATAAATTTAAATTTCTTTATAGTTTGCAATCCATTGACATACTTGAATCAGGCGGAGGAAGACATTCCTTTAGGAACTCCCAACTGGCTTGATGGTAATGCCTTGCTAGAGGAAAAAACAACCTTAGCTTAATAATAGCTAGGCCTCCAGGATCCTGTGAGTCCTCTTGAATGTATGAAAGTCCTTTTGAAACTTCCTTTGTTTTTACCCACTCCTCCTCCCCAACTCCAAAGTACATAATCTATTTCCCCTCACAATGCCAGTGCAGCTCTATCTACCCATGGGTCCTGTCCCTGTGCTTTAATCAAATCACCTTTTTTGCACCAATAAATGCCTCAAGAATTCTTTTTGACCATTTGCTTAGGGACCCCACTTCAGATCACATTATAAGCTAGTATAGTATTTGCCTGGTGACAGTAGTGTTGACTGAATATGTCACAATGAAACTTTTTGAGTTGTTGAAAATGTCTTGATTGAGTGTTGATTACAAAGGTGTACATATCTGTCAAGTTGTGAACTCTGTAGTTAAAATTTATGCATTGTACTTTACAATAATTATGTCTCAATAAGCCTCATACAATTTATAAAACAAATAGCAAAAAGATTAAAGAAAAAAAGAAAGCTGGGGAGAGAAAAAACCAGAAAAACAAAAAGGATATTGGGTGCAATTCTGCTCATGAATTTGAAGACAAGAACTGGAATTGTCCCAAGAAGGAGTTGAGAAACTAGGTAGTTGAGAAATATGATAGAATTTGAAGAATCATCTAAGAATGAAACCCCTCAGATCTCAGGTCCAGGGTTGTATTTCTCATATAAGAGGTGGTAGTAACTCTTGGGATATTTCAAGTGGTCTAGGGCAGAGAAAATAAAGAACATACCTAAAACTAGAACTGTGATTACTCCACTTCAAAAACAAAAGATAAAGAAACTCTGGAGTACAGAGATTTTATTTTATTAATTAAATAATAATTATTTTTTCAGGTTTTTAAACTCCAGTTAGTTAGCACATAGTGTAACATTGATTTCAGGAGTTGAATTTAGTGATTCATCACATTCATCACTTGCATATCCAGTGCTCATCAGCACAAGTGCCCTCCTTAATACCCAAGTCCCATCTGCCTTCCTTAATACCAACTCCCACCCTCCCCACTTCAGCTACCCTAGTTTGTTCTCTATAGTCAAGAGTCTTTCATGGTTTGTCTCCCTCTCTCTTCTCCTTCTTCTTTTTCTCCTTCTTCTTCTTCTTAAGAAAGAGAGGGAAAGGCAGTTGGGTGATACAGTCATTTAAGAACTGACTCTTGGTTTCAGCTCAGATCACGATTTTATGGTTAGGAGACAGCCCCATGTAAGGCTCCATGTTCAGTATGGAGTCTGCTTAAGATTCTCTCTCCTTCTGCCCTTTCTGCCCATGTTCTCTCTCTCTCTCTCTAAAATAAATAAATAAATTAAAAAAAAAAAAGGGAGAGAGCATGGGAGTTGGGGAGGAGGGACAGAGGGAGAGGGAGAGAAAGAATCTTAAGCAAGCTCAAACTCTGTACAGAGTCTGACATGGGACTTGATCTCATGACCCTGACATCATGACCTGAAGTGAAATCAAAGAGTTAGATACTTAAACAACTGAGCCACCCAGGGCCCCACCTCCCTCTCTTTTTTTACCCCCTTCTCTTGTGTTCATCTGTTTTGTCTCTTAAGTTCCACATGAGTGAAATCATATGGTATTTGTCTTTTTCTGGCTGACTTATTTTGCTTAGCATAATTCTCTAGCTTCATTTATGTCATTGCAAATGGCAAGATTTCATTCTTTTTGATGGCCAAGTAATATTCCATTATGTATATATACCACATCTTATTTATTCATTCATCATTCATCATTCAATATATCTCATTCATCATAAGATATATTTTTGACCCTAGAAAAGAAAGGGAGCAAAACACTAATGAAGTTACCTAGTATTTTGTTAAATGTTCATTCATCAGTATATCTTGTTCATCTTGAGATATACTGTTGACCCTGGAAAAGAATGGGAGCAAAACACTAATTAAGACACTTAGCATTTTGTTAAATGTTTTTTTTTCTAGTAATTTCTGATATTCTTAAAAATACATGGCACTGGGATTTCTTACATTATAAGACCATCCATTTTTGCCACTTCTTATGAAGAATGTCTTCATTATGTGTATGATTTTTACATTACAATTATTCTTCCATTTTGACACTTAGCCAATATTATTTTCTGTTCTCTTGGAGTGGAACTTCCCATTTTTTTTGTATGTAAACGTTTTCTTTCTAAATATTCCTTAAGTTTTTACACTTTTCTTATATTTAGAGAAGAAAAAGAGCTAGAGAGGGACAGGGGAAGGGAGAAGGAAAGGAAGGAGGAAGGAAGGGAGAACAAGAGAGGGCAGAATAAATCAGGAATAGCTTGTAGTTTGTGACAATATGAAGAATTAACATAGACCATTGACTTTTTACACCCAAATATATTCTCCAAGAAGCTCTGACAATTGAACAGTATGAATCTGAAGAACTAAATTAGGAACTCTTGAGGGCTTCCTGGGGTTCCAGAGACAGTCTTAACAGATCTTTGGGGTGAGCCATGGGATAGCTACCTGGGAAAATATGGGCAGGGGTCCACGTCCAGGAATTAGATGAAAGCTTTTTCTTGCTCTCTATGCCCCACCTGTCCTCAGGGGCTCACTTTTTGTTCCTTGGACAGGTGAGGAATTAAGGTAAAGTTTTTGGCCATGCTAATAACCTGTTGCATAAGGAATAAATACAAACAACCAGGTTCAAGGATCCCTATTCTTCTACATTTGCTTGTGGCTTCACACCTGCAGATTAAAAGAAATGTATCACTTCCCAGAGCTCCTTTCTTTAGAGCTTGTCATGAATACAGCCCAGGACTTGTTGATGTGGGGGGAGGGGCAGCCACAATGGCAGCACAGTTGTACCTCTGGTCTTAGGCTTTACGGCACATTCCTTACCCCTTCTTGAGCTCATTTCTTATTCACATGAACTAAATTTCTCAGAGAAATATTCATACCGATGAAGTAGAACCACCATAAGAGCAAAAAAAAAAAAACAAAAAAAAAAAAACCAAAACAACAACAACAACAACAAAAAACTGCTTTGAATAACCAAAATCACAGAAGGAAGAATAAGTGAAACTAACAAAAAAAGGATTAGGAATTTAAATAAGTATAACACATATGCCTTGCAAGGTAAAGGAAAATTTTTGTACTTTGAAGCAAGAACAAGAGTCATAAAGAGAATACAAGTGGAAATACTTGTTATAAAAAGTTAATAATTCAGATAACACATATGTTGGGGAAAAAAGCACAGTATACTTTATTAAAGAAAAATGTAGTGAACTGAAGATCATGTTGAGAATATCTCCCAATGGAAATCGAAAATTATGAAGATATAAAATATTTTTTAGATGGTAACAAACATTAAAAAGTCATTAGAGGATATTAAAGCATTATGCTAATTTTAAATTTAGATGAGATAGAAACATTCTTTAAAAAACAGAGCTTGGCAAAACTAACACAGAGAGAAATAGACAATCTAGACCTTTACCTTGTAAACTGAATCTGTAATTATTAAACCTTCATGAGGTTTAATACAGTACAAGTTTAATACAGTACAAGGTACAAGTTGATACAAATTTACTATGAATTCTTTTAAACATTAGAATGCCAATATTACAAATTCTTCCAGAAAGTAGAAAAAATTGCATACTTCTCGAGTGGTTTTATAATCTTTTTTTTTTTTTTTTTACATTTTGTTTATTTATTTGAAAGAAAAAGAGCACAAGCAGGGGGAGTGGCAGAGGGAGAGGGTGAAGTAGGCTTCCCACTGAGCAGGGGGCCTGAACTGGGGCTCCATCCCAGGCAAGCAATGAAAACTGGTTGTTTGAAAATACAAAGGAAAGTCTCTAGAAAGACAGACCACAAAAAAGAAAACAAGAGAAATCAGATAGAGAATGAAAAAAAAAAAAAGGAAATAATCAAGGGAAACTTTTTTAAAAAATAGAGTATTATGAAAAATAGAACTATAAATTTTTAAAATATAAGAAATAGATGAATTTGAAAATATGAACCTTCTAAAACTGAGATGGGGAAACTGAAGGGACCTCATGAGAGAAAAATCTATTTTTTCCCCCTTTGCTCTCTCCTGGTTTCTATTCTTTGCTAGGATGTGAACCCTGACCCCCATGTTACACATGCCTTGTAATATAAAAAGCTTATGTTCTCCTTTAAAAGACAAGGAATTAATAGAATAAATAACATCTAAGGAAGAACAAGGTGAGAATCACAGGACAAAGCTATCATACGTGCATTCCAGACCACTGGAGCTTGACATATTGATTCTAAGATCCTCCGGCACCAAGGAATCACACGTGGGCCCTGTTCTAGTTGCCATAATTTTTGGGTTAACCAAGAAGATAAAGCTATTTAGAAGCTTCTCTCTTTTGACTGTTTTCTACTTAAGGTTTGAAGAACCTTCCCTAGAATTTGTAGGATAGAAAATTGCCTATAAATGATTTAAGTAGGCTTTGCTTTCAAGCTATTTCAATTTGGTTCATGACTATTGAAAGATGGTCTACTTTTTGCTAGAGAAAGCCATAGTAATAATTTGTAAATTTGTAAATCAGGCCATTAACACAATTGTGCACTTTCAACGGGTCATGGAAAGAGATTCGGATTTGAACAGAAAATAATCTTTTACATGGTATTACATTAAACATTAGTGAACCAGACAACTGGATAGCTGGATGGGGAATAAAATAAAAGCAACTTCAGTCTTCATGATGTGAAACGTTGGGGTTTGGGAGCAAATAGTCAAGAAAGAATTCTTGAGACATTTTCTGTGCAAAGGGGTTTTGTTTTGTTTTGTTTTGTTTTTAATTTATCATGGGACAGGACCTGTGGGCAGTAGGGCTGAAGCAGGGATTGAGAGGAGTGATTGATTATATTTCAAGTTGGGAGGGGGTTAGGGATAGTGTAAGTCTCTAAGGAATTTGGAAGCATGGTTTCAAAGACCTTGAGAGGCTAGCTGTTTTTAGGAAAAGGTCATTTACCAAACTAAGGTTTGGTAAAACCTTAGTCAAGGGGCCCTTCAGATGTGTATCAGTGGGCCCTATGCTTGGAGGATGATTACTAACAAATATAGCTGGGGGGATAGAGATAAAGGAAGTTTCCAAAGGGATTTTTACAGGA
Source organism: Lontra canadensis (assembly GCF_010015895.1). Lineage (NCBI taxonomy): Eukaryota > Metazoa > Chordata > Mammalia > Carnivora > Mustelidae > Lontra > Lontra canadensis. The sequence continues at coordinate 6,171,908 of NW_022631048.1, forward strand.
TCCTGGAGGTTGGGCTAATGTTAAGCTAAGATTGCCTTTTGCCTCTACAAAGTATTAAAATCGAGGCAGCTAAACTCCTCGAGGAAGGTCACTCTGCCTATCTCAAGTGCTTGTCAATGGGCTGTAAGTTATAAGGAAGTTTAATTTTTCTCCTATATTTCTTTTGCCTTTGTTCTCCACATCAGCCCATACATTTTAATGCATTCAAAAAGCTCAGAAAGACTGACAGGTGTTTAGGTCATAAAACTCTGCTGTGGCAGATCAGAGACTGGAACCCACCTTTCAAATCCACTAGCCTTCAAGCTATGGTTTTCTGAAGTGTGAGTGAGGAGTGATGTCAGGAGCTTTGCCTCCTCATGCCTCATTTTATAACACGTAAAAACATCTCACCGGTTGAAGTCATTAGCACCCAAAGCCAAAAAAATCAACATATCCTGACTTTGCCAATTATTCAAACAAGTCTTCCATCAATGGTTTGGATGGGAATAACAATGCAAGCTCTTACAGTCACCCCCTTGGGTGGAGGTTGCGTGGGGGTGGGGGTGGTGGGCAGTGGGAAAATAATGAAGAACAGACTTCAGGTTTCCAGTTCAGTTCCACAAATGTTTACTGAAGTGAGTTATCATGCAGGTACCTGAACAAGGGCTAGGGAAACCAGAGGGAATAAGAGTTAACATTTTTGGCCAAGGATTTCAGTCTGAATGTGCTATAGACATGGAACCACGTGTGGCTGGATCAGTGCAAAGAAAGTGGAGTTTCAAAGGAAGGAGAGAAGAGCAGAGTCTTGTACTGGTGTTGGGAAGCAGGTAAGGATTGGTCTGAAAGAGAACAAGGAGCCAGGGGAAGATGTTTATTCAGAGGGAGGAGAGTGTGCAGGAAAAAAATGCAGTGAAATATCTTGACACACCTGGAATTTCTGTAGTTAGCTTAGTTAAAGGGTAGAATGTCATAGGTAGTGGAAAAGATGATTTTGGAAAATTCATCAGGGCCAAAATTACCAACAAATGTGTTAAAAATGCCAAAGAAATAAAAGAAAATTATTTTGTATGTCATGAGAAGCCACTATATATTTTTTAAAAGGATATTTGCATCAAAGAGCTCCTGAGAGAACTGATCAAAACTGTGGCCCAAGATTTGAATTTACAGAGATTTGTTGGAGAGGACCAGAGTAGCTGTGGGAAAGATCAGATGAGAAGGGAATGTCTCTTATATGAATGTGTTTGCCAGAGCAGGGTAGCCCAGTACAGTTTTCACAGCTCTGTAAGAAGGTCCTTGCATAAGGCCTAATTCTGACTTCTCTTGGTATCATTAAACTCTTAAATATTTTCTTAATCTCGTGTAACTGGTGCTATATACAGAAAACATTCCTTCCGGCTTCTGATAGGCATTTTAGTCCAAATGGCATGATTTGGTGGCAAAAAGGCAATGGCTATGGGATGAAAAACAAAGCTGCTGGCCACCAGGTAGATTATCAAGGTCTTAAATATCCAGAGGGATCACCACTGTGGGTCTGGCCCTTGCCTTCTACCCTGAGAATCTTGGCTTTGTCAGTTAGCTAAGGGAAGACTCATCTTTCACTGCAGGCTCACGTTAAACCAGCTGATAGGGTATGATCTGTAAAAATGATAACTTGTGAATTCATGGTGAGAAGTGCATCTGTCAGGCAGAACAAAATGAGTGGACTGATAAAGACACTTGTGAAATGAGTCCATTGGATGGAAGCCATCATGGTAGAATGTTTGCCTACGTATTTAGGAATGAAGAGTATTAAGTTATTGTAGACCAAAACAAGTTTGAAGTATGTGAGCAGAAAGCAAAGTCCTCATATTTTGTAGAAGGGAGCCAAGAAATACTATTTTTTAACTTTATTATTGAATACATGTAAAACACACTCAGGAATAACTTGTACAACCAAAAGTGAAAGCTTTATTTTTCTACTCATTTCAGACTCTAAAATAAAACAAAAGACGTTATGTATACCAGAATGTGAATGAAGTAGGATGAACCTAAACACAGAAAGTATAAGATAGTACAGAAATCTTTTTATACAGCATTTTTTTAAGAGTTTATTTATCTGGGAGAGAGAGAGAGCAGAAGCAGGGGGAGGGAGAGTCAGAGGGAGAAGTGGACTCCTCCACTGAGCAGGGATTCCAAGACCCTGGGACCATGACCTGAGCTGAACGTAGATGCTTAACCAACTGAGCCACCCAGCTTACCTTTACTGATAATGCCTATCAGTATAATGCCCCAGTATGGAGATCTTTAAGGAGAAGATGATTTCTATGCATCGTGGATAAGAGTATCAACTACCTGTACAAACTGGGGGCTTCTCAGTGTAAGGACAGGAAAGCTCCAAATCGGATTGAGACCTCAAATAAGGTTTGACCAGGGCAAGAATTGGTGGCACCCACCAGAAACAAGGGTCTCTTGTGTGTCAGACAAATGATGATTTCTTCTGCTTCCAACACTGCCAGTTAAAATTTTGTTAAGACTTTTCTATCATTACAATTATTTTATAAAGGCATATTTATTAAAAGAGCATTATTATTTGCTACTGGGAATGGCAATTTCATGCAGTATGAAATATTGTAGAAAAAAAGGTCTACAGTGAAATGTGAGTGACTTTAAGAACATTAGAGTGAAATAATTATTTCTGAAGAATAATGCATTTCAGCTTCTCTCAGTGCTGTTCAGTTAAATGTGATTAACTTTAATTCATTAGTTGAAGAAACAAATGGACCATCTTTTGTTTTGGACATGCCATTGAAGGTGGGGAAAGTATTGTGACTAAAAGAATTTTATGTTATTTTTGTTATTTAATATTTTCTCTTCTTTCTTTTTAATTTTCACAGCATCCCCTGGGAGGAAAGCCTTACAAATACCTACCCCATGCCACTTAAGTTTTGATTGTGAAAATATATTAAAATGTCTGTTATGAGTTTTTCTTTTTAATTAGTCTATCTTTTGTCTCAAATATTTTGGAAAACTCAGGAATTCATATGTGATATAAAAGAAGAATGACACGTGCCTACAAGATTAGCTAATAAATTGTAAATGACTGTGATCTTCTGGGGCACACAGCCTTTATTTATTTCAGCCTCTCCGTTAACATTCACTCTTGGTAAAGGTTTGATTTTTCTGCTTGCCTTTTCTATTACCAACTGTGACACTCTTAGGGCTTAATTTCTTTTCACGATTCTTACAGACATATTTCTGGGCCAACTGAAACAATTTTTCTATGCTGGAGAAGTTAATTAGGGTTGGCAAACTTTTCATCGCAGCATTGAAAATTAGTTACTTCAGCTACTTCATATTTCGAAGTAGAATCTAATTTTAATACAAAGTTAAACTGAAGAAAACTGTCAATTGTCGTCTGAAAAGCTGCTCTGTTGCCGTGGGTGTGGCCCAACCTGGCCGAAGGCAAATCTTTGCGAAGGACTGATGGGGATACCTCAGGAATGGGTGATGCGTGGAAGGATTCTCTTTGCTGTTAGGAATATTACTCGTGTTGCAATCGCGGTATGGATAGGATTTATATGAATGTGATACTACGTGCTCTAGTTCTGTAAGTCAGAGTTCCTTTTGCCTTTCACTTCTTGATGTGTTGTCACCCACGGTCCACTCATTTGTCACTGCTGAGTGCCAGGGCCCTTTTAGCCATGGCCTTGAACGCTGGCAGTGATTGAGAACAGCTGCCAGGCCAGGTGCTGAGCACGCGGTTTCAGAGGGGCCCATTCCCCACTAACTCACCTGTCCAGAAAAAGCGGTTTTGCTAAGGGAGACTGACAGCGTGAAAACGGGTCATAAATCACTGACGGGGCACTTTTGATTACACAGGACTGGCCAGACAGCATCAGGCCAGAAGAAGGGCAGATGTGAGCTTAAAGCTGACAAAAGTCTTTTGAGAAAAGTTTGTCCCTTGATTTTGTAGGTTTCATTAGGCTACACTGCATCTTTGAGTAAAATGTTACTTTTTAGTGTCTGCCATCACAGGGTTTTAACTTCCCGTTACTTTTGGATTTTATTGTGTATCTTGTCTGTGTCTGCTTATTTGATACTGTAAATTATGGTAATGATTTCCTAATTATAATCTATTCTTAAAATAATTTTTTGGTCATTACAAATTGTTTTTCCATAATACTGTAGGCAATTTACTAATATTTTACTTTGAATTTATGCATCTTAAATGACTTTTTTTTTGGGTGTGAGCTATCTCTATTCAGTTTTAGTGTGTGTGTGTGTGTGTTTGTTTTAGTGAAAAACCCATCATGATATTAGAAACTTTAAAAACTGTGTTTGGTGGTTATTGATTTATTCAAGGTTTTTATTTTTTACTTGGATCAAGTTTGTTCATTTGCTTGTTTATTGCTTTTCCATGAAAGTTGAGACAATTCAAATACTTAGGCTAAACAAATAACCAAGTATAATTTTCTAACTCTAGATTATTAAGAAATTTGTCCAAATGGTATGTTAAGATTAGTAAGCCTCCCAAACACTAGTCCCCTGTGTTTGGAGTCAGGATATATTCTTTCTCATGTTCTACTCCCCACAAATAATGGAGACCTATTAGATTACATTGTACTCCATCTAAAATTATTCCAGAGTCCTTTGTGATAAAGTGCAATTCAGTGCTTCCAAGCTTTGGTTCAGAAAACAGACAGCTTTGGTGCAGCTATATCATTTGCAATTTTATTACCTTGTGGGGATAAATATTAGTTTGTCCTGACGTATCCTCTTACTTCAGTTCTGTGAATGGGAATCAGGTTTTAGCCAACTGCCTCTTTTTCCATCCCCACTGGCCCTTCTTTTGTGCATTCATCATACCTGGCATGAATCTTTCAACAGTCTCTTAGAAAGCCTTTATCTCTATTCTTACTCTATTCCAATTAATTATCAACCCCATAACTAAAGAAAATTTTGCAAAAATGTAAATATGATTATGCCATTTCTCTACCTGAGCCATTATACTCCTCCATTATCCTTAAAATAAACTCTGAGCTCCTTAAGATGGTACAGTGCAGGCAGACCTTCAGACCTCTCTCTTCTTCCAGGCTTCCTCCAGTGTGCTCAGTGCCTGCTTCAACCCCAGGCTCTCACCACTGTTCACTCTGCCTCCCATGATTCCTTCAGTTGGCATCTTCATGTGTGATCTCTGTAACACCCATGCTATTTTATTGTAATACATTGTTCAGTCTCTCTATTGTCCAGTAATATGTAACTTGAAAAAGTCAAGAAGAAAGAAAGAAAGTCAAGTCATTTGTGTTCAGAGCCCAGAACTATATCCCAATGGGTGATCCAGAGGTTGGCATACAGTAGATACTCAATGTTTGTTCAAAAATATGTAGTAACAAGGAAGTAAGAGAAACTAAAAACTATAGGATTTTCTGGGAGATATGATTAAAGATGTGGATAAATGGAACATATATTCTTTATATGAGAAAATAATCATGTTTGCTCAAATAAGATTGTATAATAAATGCAGCCACAGAAAATATAGACTGGGTGGTGTAATTGAAAAAAAAAGTCTTTTAAAGTTCATGAATAAACGTGAAAGAAAAGAAAGGAACATTTTAAAAGCAATATGGGGGTGTTATAGTCTAACCAGCCATTAAAATGTGTAATAAAACTAAAATAATTCAAATAATGTGCTTCTTTAACAGAAATAAACAGAAAGATTAATTTAACACAATAGAACTTTCAGAAATAATTCTAGGCACAAATAAATTGGGTGAAGATAGAATGACACCCTAAATGAATGTTATGATAACTGAATAACCAAGTGTAAAAAAATAAAATTAGATTCTGAAGTCCTGTACATAAAAGCTAATAATTTTATTATAAAAGTGGAAGCATTTATAATTGAATTTTCACATTATTGTTGGGTAGGCAAGGGTTTTTTAAGCAAGACACTAAAGGCAAAAACCATATATGTATTTTAAAAAAACATATGAGTACACACATTTTAAAATATGGAAAAATTCCACAAATAAATTTAGAAGACATTTTACCATTTATCTCTCTATCTTTCTATCTATCTATTTATTTATCACCTCTAGCACCACTGCTGAGACCACTGCCACTGGTCTATTGGACCTCAGCTGAACTCAAATTAATAATTTCAACATTAGCACTAGATGCTGGGTTAATAGCCCTTATGGTTAGGTTTATTTCCAAATCACTCAGGAGATGGGGACAACATAAAATAAAAAAACAAAGGCAATCAATTTTCAAAATACACAGGGTTGGGCAAAGAGATCATATTAATTAATTAATTAATGTAAGAAAATTTATCAAAATACTATTCTCCATGTTTTTCCTATACCTAATATTTTACTCGTGTAGCTAAAAATGGAACTAATATGGCAGTTTGGGCAATAATATTTCAGCATATATAGTACGAGGCCCAAACTGTGCTCAGTCAGCACGCAAAGCCGTAACACTTTTGTATTGTGTTGCTGGAATGAATTCCTCTATGTTGAAGCATAGTAACCACCATTTATTCAACCAATCTAGCAGTGTTTTACTTCTTTGTGAATTAACCACTACTCTAGATACTTGGGGGACCTCCAAGAATCAAAGATTGCTTACTTCACAAGCTTTTCAGCTTATTCTTGCTTTCTTCTGCTTTGGAGACGGAAGAGAAATTTCTTACAAAAAGGCAGCCACAATAATTAAAGGGTGGATGTAGAACATTCCCCCAGGTTAGCTGTATGCACCCCTAGTGGTGAGTGTTGGGGATGTACTTGGAGCTCCTCAAGCAACTGCTTCCAGTAGTCTGAGTTCATCTCTTCACCCTTTCCCTGGCTAAGAAGTAGTGGTGGTGGTTCAGCTACAGACCAGTCGCCAGGGGAAAACTGCCAGTTCAGAGGCAGGATCCAAAGGAGCCTAACCAGTTCAGTTCCTGGTACTGCCTCCTGGAGGAAAGCCCTGACTGGGGGTGCAGTGCAATGTGGTTCAAGAAAAATGTTATTCTTTTAGGCTTACAGCTATTATATAATATTTATTTGCATAACCTGGACATTTTTAGTACTTGATTTGATTTTCCCTATGAGGCAGGAAAAAACAGACTCCAAGAACCTCCAGGCATTTTTAGCATTCCTTTTGTGCCCCACACCACTACTAGAACATTACTGTATTGACGTATGCAAAGAATTTGTCTCTTAAAACCCAGGATTGAAGAGGCACCAGTGTGCAAAAATAAAGCTCAATGACTTACCAAGGGCAACAACAATATGCAACTACCACTCAGGGAAATAAGACATTATCGGTTGCTAATATAAAAGGTTTCGAAGACAAACAGTACTATAACAAATCCCTGTTTTATGGGGACAAAGTATGACTACGAATTGATTTCAGGAAAAAAAAAATTAAAAACACACAATGAAGATTTGACTATATGAGCTTCTAGAATGTGCTTTCAATCCTAGGGAAAATAACAGGGTTGAGGGGAAGGGTATGGGAAATAGACCTCAAAAAGATCATCTCAAAGCAAAGTGGGCTTAGAAAATGTAAACTAACTTTGGTTGAAGAAAACTAAAAAATATACACACACATGCACGTGTATATATGCATGTATATACGTATACATATATATATGTGTGTAAGCAACATATACACACACGGGTGTATGTGAAAGTACATGGGTTAAAAGCTTATTTATTTAAAAAAAATTTTAATCTTAAAATTTTAATTCCGTATAGTTAACATATAGTGTTATGTTTGTTTCAGGATAAAATATGGTGATTCAGGCACCTGGGTGGCTCAGCCAGTTGAGCATCCAGTTCTTGATTTTGGCTCAAGTCATGATCTCAGGGTCTTGAGATCAAGTCCTGCATCAGCTCCATGAGTCATGGAGTCTGCTGGAGATTCTCTGTCTCCCTCTCCCACGGTCCCTCCCTAACACTTTATTGAGAATATTTGCATCTGTATTCATCAGGGATATTGGCCTCTGTAGTTTGTTTCTCTGGTTTTGGTATCACAGCAGTGCTGGCCTCATAGAATGAATATGGAAATTTTCCTTTCTTTTCTACTTTTGGAGTACTTTGAGGAGAATAGGTATTAACTTTCCTTTAAACGTTTGGTAGAATTCCTCTGGGAAGTTATCTGGCTGTGGACTTTTGTTTGTTGGGAATTTTTTGATTATTGATTCAATTTTATTGCTGGTTCTTCCTATTTCAGTTTTGGCACTTTATGTATTTCTAGGAATTTGTCCATTTCCTCCAGGTTGTCTGATTGGTTGGCATATAGCTTTTCATAATACTCTGTTATTATTTGTATTTCATTTCTCCTCCCTCATTTGTGATTTTATTTATTTGGGTCCTTTTCTTTTTGATAAGTCTGATGAAAGTTTTTTTTTTTTTTCAGAGTTAAGCATTTGTTTTCTTTTAAGATTTTATTTATTTATTTGACAGAGAGAGAGATCACAAGTAGGCAGAGAAGCAGGCAGAGGGGGAGGGGGAAACAGGCTCCCTTCTGAACAGAGAGCCTGATGTGAGGCTGGATCCCAGGATCCTGGGATTGACCTGAGCCAAAGACAGAGACTTAACACACTGAGCCACACAGGTGCCCTGGTCTGGTGAGAGGTTTATCAATTTCATTAATTTTTTTCAAAGAACCAACTCCTCATTTTATTGATTTATTGCTTTTTTAGTTTCTATATGCTTTATTTTTGCTCTAATCTTTATTATTTCCTTTGTTCTGCTGCTTTATGCTTTGTTTATTGTTCTTTTTTTGTTGTTCTTCTAGTGTAAGATTAGATTTTTTTTTTTTTTTTTTTTTAGATTTTTCTTGTTTCTTGAGGTAGGCCTGGGTTTTTTTTTTTTTTTTTTTAAGATTTTTTTCTTTATTTGACAGACAGAGATCTCAAGTTGGGGAAGAGGCAGGCAGAGAGAGAGAGAGAGAGAGGAGGAAGGAGGCTCCCCGCTGAGCAGAGAGCCTGATGTGGGGCTCGATCCCAGGACTCTGGGATCATGACCTGAGCCGAAGACAGAGGCTTTAGCCCACTGAGTCACCCAGGGGCCCCCCAGGCCTATATTATTATAAACTTACCTCTTAGAACCACTTTTGCTGCATGCCAAAGATTTTGGACTGTCATGTTTTCATTTTCATTTGTTTCCATATAATTTTTTATTTCTTCTTTGATTCCTTCCCCCCCCCATTCATTGTTTAATAGTAACATGTTGTTTAACCTCTATGTATTTGTGGTCTTACCAGATTTTTTTTCTTGTGGTTGATTTCTAGTTTCATATGTTGTAATCAGAAAAGATGCATAGTATGACTTTGATCTTTTTGAATTTGTTAAGACATTTTTTGTGGCCTGATACATGATCTCTTCTGGAGAGTGTTCATGTACATTGAAAAGAAGGTGTATTCTGCTGTTTTAGATGGAATGTTCTGAATATATCTGTTAAGTTCATCCAGTCCAGTGTGCCATTCAAAGCTACTATTTTCAGGATGTGAGGGTGATCTGGCTGTGACATGTGTCACTACATTGATTGCCATGGTTGATTTGGCTGATCTGGCTGGCAGGGGCAGATGTCCCCTTTCCCCTTCACCACCCCATGCGCCTCCCCCCTGAAGCTGCATGCTTGGTCAAAGAGGATGACCTTCTTCAATAGAGAAAGACTGTGTTCTTCAGTCAGGGGTATAGGAGTAGCTGAGCTCCCTGCTAGAACCTCCAAACAAGATCTCAAGTTTCATTTGTAGGAGAACATAAGGTAGTCAATCTTCCAAGACTCCAGACACAACCAAATGAGATGCTGCATGGGGCAGTCTGCCTATTAAAAAAAAAAAAAAAAAGCTGCTGTTTCCATGTTGATTTCCTGGTTGGTTTATCTGTCTGTTGATTAAGTGGGTTTTTAATTTATTTTTAAATTTATTTTATTAAGTTGGATGCATAAATATTTATAGTTGTTATAACCTCTTATTAGATTGTCCAATTTATTATTATATAGTGTTCTCCTTTGTCTCTTGTTTCTTTGTTTTAAAGTCTATTCTGTCTGATATAAATATTGCTAAACTGGTTTCCTTTTGACATCTATTTACATGATAAATATTTCTCCATTCCCTCATTTTCACTGTGCAGGTATCCTTAGGTCTGAAAACAGTTTCTTGTAGGCAGCATAGAGATGGGTCATTTATTTATTTATTTATTTCAATGTTTTTTTTAAAAAAAGTTGACTTATTTCTTTTTTTAATAATCTCTACATGCAATGTGGAGCTCAAATTCATGGCCCCAATATCAAAAGTTGTATGCTCTTTCAACTGTACCAGCCAGGCAAATCAGGGTCTCCTTTTTTAATCTAATCTGTCATCCTATGACTTTTGATTGTAGTGTTTACTCCATTACATTCAAAGTAATTATCAATAGATACATACTTATTGCCATTTTATTACTTGTTCTTTGGTTGTTTTTGTAGTTTTTCTCTTTCTTCTCTTCTCTTTCTAGTTTCCACGATTTGTTGGCTTTCCTAGTGATATACTTGGACTCCCTTTTATTCAGTCTTTGCATATCAATTACTGGTCTTTGATTTGTGGTAACCATTATGTTTATATATAACATCTTCTGCACACATTAGGCTACATGAAGTTGATGGTCGCTTCTGTTAGAATCCATTATTTACTCTTCTTCCCCTTCCACATTTTGGGTGTATGTTGTCATATTTTTTCATGGACACTATATGGTGTCCTTTTATTTTATGCATCACTTGACTGATTTTAAAAAAAGTATTTATTTTTACTACCTTTTTGTTTTTTACTTTTTATACTCTCACTTATGGTCTTTCATTTCTACTCAAAGAATTTTCTTTAATATTTCTTGCTGTGCTGACTTAATGGTTATAAACTCCTTTAGTTTTGTTTTTCTGAGAAACTCTCCTTCTATTCTGAATGGTAGCCTTTCTGGATAGAGTATTCTTCACTGTAGATTTTTAACCTTTCAGCACTTTGAATGTACCTTGCCACTTTCTTCTGGCCTGCAAAGTTTCTGCTGAAAAATCTGCTGATAAACTCATGGGGTTTCCCCTTGTATGTAACTGTCTTCTTTTCTCTTTCTGCTTTTAATTTTTCTTTTCATTATCACTGCTTTTTGCCATTTTAATTACCATGTGTCTTAGTGTGAACCTCCTTTCATTGAATTTTTGGGGTTATCTCTGTGCCTCTTAGATCTGGATATCTGTTTCTTTCCCCAGATTAAGAAAGTTTTCAGTTATAATTTCTTCAAATAATTTTTTCTGCCCTCTTCTTTCTCTCTCTTCTTCTGGGATCCCTGTTATGTGATTGTTATTATGTTTGATGGAGTAACTGAGTTCCCTAAGTCTATTCTCTGTTTATATAATTTCTTTTTCTTTCACTTGTTCAGCTTGATTACTTTCCATTTTCCTCTCTTCCAGGTCATTAATTCATTCCTCTGTTTCCTTTAGTCTGCTATTTATCCCACAAAGTTTATTTTTAATTACACTTACTGAGTTCTTCATCTTTCATTCTTTTTATCTTTTTGTTAAAGTTCTCACTGATATTTTCCCCTCTTTTCTCTAATGCAGTATCTTTATGATCATTACTTTAGATTCTCTGTCAAACATATTACTTATTATTTGTTTCATTTAGGTCTCTTGCTGTGGTTTGGTAATATTTGTTCATTTAGGACATATTTCTCTGTTTCCTCATTTTGTCTAACTATACTTTTCTGTTTCTCTGTGTTAGGAAAGTCAGTTCTATTGCTTGCTCTTGAGGGTAATGACCTTATGAAGAAAAGGTCCTGTAGTGCCCTGCAGTGTAGCATCCCCCATTCCCCAGGCCTGGTGCTTCAGGGAATATCTCCTATGTGTGTTGGGTGTCCTTTTCTGTTGAGTACTGGGCTCTTTCTCTTTCAGTCTAGTTGTCTGCAGAGATTCTGCCTGTTGTGAGCAGTTTTTGGTTCCCAACAGCAGTAGGACACATTTTAACAAGTTTCATGGTGGTCTGCTTGTGAGGTGAAACTTGATGTTCCTGCTGCTGGAACTTAGGTTCTGTAGAACTTATGGTTCAGGAGACCAGGTAGGATTTATGCTGGTCTTCTGGGGGAGGGGTCCTACAGCACCAGGACTGAGGCAAGTATGACTCAAGGGCAGATCTGTGTAAGTAAGTTAGATAGTGAGTGTTGATGGTATCAGGCTAGTTCCCACAGTGGCTCTGCATTTAAGTTGGGGAGTGAGGGAGTAAAATGGCAATTGCTAGCTCCTTTGTTCGTGGAGGTGTCTTCCCATGATCCCTGCCTCTCCAGACCACACTCTGAGATGACGAAATAACTCTCTCTCCCATCTGTCTCTGGCATTTTCCAACCATTGGATCTGTGCTGTATCTCCAGTGGCTATTTTTTTATGTGAGTGTGCAGTCTTTTTAAGGATGAAGACTCTATTTCCTGTAGCCCTTCAGGGTCTTCCAGAGCTAAGCTCACTGATTATTATTATTATTTTTTTTAAATTCTAGGCTTTAAGTCCCTCAGCTTTAAGAACGCTTGAAATTTGGTCCTTCTTGTTTACAGTGCCACATGTTATGGGGATTTATCTTCCCTGTGTGGGCTCCCTGGTATAAAAGTTTGTTTTTTGTCCTTCTCTGCACCACCATCTCCCTCCCACTGCAGACAACCAAGGTCTGTTTTGCTCCTAAACTTCGTCTTCACCCTTCTTACCTTCTCTGATATGGTCTCTTCTCTACTTTTAGATGTGGACTTTGTTCTGCCTGTCTCCACATTGCTTTCTGCATTATTTATGCTGATGTGAGTGTATTCCTTTTGTTCTTGGTTATAATTCCCAAGCCTCAAACAGTGCTTGGTATGTAGTAGCAACTCAATTAATATTCACTAATTTGGTGATTGAATTATAAAACAAATGATATATTTTCCATTTTATGTGGAACATGTTATAGAGACTGTAACATGTAAGACTGTAATAACATTGAAAATACTTCTTATTTACCAATATGTGCAAAATGTAGGCTGCACTGATATCCCAACTTGATATGAACATTGGATAGAAATGCAGGCATATATTTAGAATGATCATTCCTTGGTACAGATGCATTTAAAGTTTTATTTTCCCTTCTATGCATTTCTACATATACAGTATTAGTAAAATAAGTATATTTACTGTTTATACTAAAAATGAAAGTAAATAAGTAATGAATGAATTATTTCTAGGAAAGTTATTCATTTCATGGTTGAGGACCTTTGGGGGGAGACATGAATCCATCAATATGAGTGAAATTCAGTTTCACAAAAACAAAATGCAGTCAAGGATGTTTGACTTAGTCATGGTTAATGGATAAAGATGCAGTCCAATCAAGCTATAACGGAATCATTCTAGAGAACACAGGAAAGTCACTTAATTACAGTAAAATGTGATGATGTTCTGAAGAAAGAAGTTTCAGGAGTTGTAATTCTGTTTCTATTAAACATTAGAATAAAAGAGTAGTGCAAATGTCTACTTATTAATGTTTCCAAGAAAGGCATTTCAAAACTACTTGGGGTAATATTGTAGATTAGAGTCAGAGAGTAATGCTTCATCAGTATACTTCAAATAAATCTTATTTCTATTGGAAAAAAAATATTGCATCTTGGTGGGAGTAGCTTAGAATAGTTTGGACTTTATTTCATAGGTGTAAGAATGTTATTGAACAGTGTTGAGAAGGGAATATGAAATAGATTTTGTTAATTGTGTGTAGAATCACTTTAATTCCATATTTACTTTGCCACTATGGAAACGTATGTATGCATTTCAATGTGTTTGTTATGTGTATGTTAATTATTTTTTATTACTTTCAATTAAGTGCTAATGTTTTAAATCATATAATTGAGATAAAGTAAATTTAATTCCTAATTAAGATTTCTACCCAGTGCCAAATAATTCTTCTGTTTGTTTGCTTCACTTACTATACTCTTGGTTGAAGAGTATCTTAGTGATGGAAGTGATTTATCCATCATTTCCCCTTATGCCTATTGTTATCATCTTCGGTATATCCTGTAGAGGTAATCCTTTTAATTTTTCTCCCAGATTTATTCAATATGGGGGTAATATTAATTGTAAAAAAAAAAAAAAAGTGCTTGATGTGACAGTGATTGTTTCCTATATTAAAAAACAAAAGGAGATACAAAAGATAAATTTGATTTTGTGGAAACATTATTTTATTGTAAAGGTTTTTTTTAATTTAATTTATTTATTTAATAGAGACAGAGAGTGAGAAAGAGAGAGAGAGAACATAAATGGAGGGAGGGACAGAGGGAGAGGAGGAAGCAGACTCCCCACTGAAAGGATAGCCCAATGCAAAGATCCATCCCAGGAGCCTGAGATCATGACCTGAGCTAAACACAGACGCTTAACTGACTGAGCCATCCAGGCACTCAGCACTATCTTACTTATAAACATACTTCTTTCATGACCTATCTTCCTTGATTCTCAACTCACTAAGAGCTTAGCCATCTTTTTTTTTTTTTTTAAGATTATTTATTTATTTTTAGTAATCTCTACACCCAACATGGTACTTGATCTCACAATCCTGAGATCAAGAGTCACATGCTCTTTTGACTAAGCCAGCAAGGTACCCCAAACGCTTAGCCATCTAATATCTTGAAACTAGGTAGAGTCATGGTCCAACTGCACATTTTATTAAATGGCTTCAATTTTCTCTACAAAGAAGTTGTGCTTTGATTGACAGTTAGACCTGATTTACCAGGACTGATAATTAGCTTAATAACCAGTGAATCAGAAAGCAAGATTCAAACCAAGGTGGGGAAAAGTTGAGTTAAATTAGTATCTTAATACTGCTGAACCACCTCCCATTTTAAGTAGAAAAGGGGGAACTGTTGATTAAACATTTTAATTGATGCCTTCACTTATTTATTCAAGTGCTTATTGAATATTTAACATATGAGATACAGGGCTAAATTATTTCATCAGATATTTCACTTTCAAACTATTTTGGGATGATTGTGTAGTAGAGTCAATCAAAAAAGGATATTTTTTTCCCTGTAATATGCTAAAAGATTTTTGACATAAACATTTGTTTACCCAAAAGAAATACACTACTTACATCGTTCTACTGAGAAACAGTGATTATTCTTCACACTTATTTAGATCTCCTTCTTGGGAAGTTCCCTCTATATTTAGATAAATATAATCATAATATGCCATCTGCAAAAGGGGAAATTAACATTTTGCAAGAATCAGTGAATGATCAGGGTATAGTTAGAATAATAAAAATGCTTAGAACTGTGAATATTGAGCAATAAATACACTTCTCTGTTTGTTACTTTCCTCAAAGGGGTAAATCTCAACAGTCACAAAGCATGCTAGGCAGAAAATATTTTCAGCATCTATATTTCATTAAATAGCATATTTCTTCATGGTTATTTTTAAATTCCTTCCTCATTGTATAGTCCAATTAAAACTTTCAAACTTGAAAATATGAGTGATTATGCTCATCTAATTTATAGAAGGAGAGTGAGTCATAGATGGGCAAAATCACAAATCTTACTGATTGGAAATGGTTAAAACCTTAATTTTCAAGGAAGAATGGCCTCCCCCCCCCTTTTACCTTCTAGACACATCTGCTAAAGGTGTAATTCCTATTACATCTCCCTTCCTTAAGTCCTGAAAAGCAGGTGGATTTTCAGATAGAACTTGTCACAAAGATTGTTCAAAAACAGAATGAGATTTGTTGGAAAGGAACAAGCCTCTGCTTAGAAGGTATTCTTTGGTGTTAGAGTAAAATATAAACACGTTCAGTGCTTAGTGGGTTGGATTTCATTGCCTCTGAAGTCTCTTTATCATTCTATAAGGTGACAAATATTGAGATGCTATAAAGAGACAAAGTGGTGGCTGGATAAGTCAGCCTCAAATGATGTCTTAAAAATCATGAACACGCTCTGCAAGGAGAAATGAATGTCAAGAGATCTAAGCCTGGATTGGTAAAATTCCATTTTTCTTCTCTGTCTGTGAATACTGAGATTTTCCCCTTTCCACTTGCAAATGAGCCTGGAGATCATCTGAGAGTGGCAGTGCCTGAGACTGGAGAGAAGAGTTTTGAGATGTGGCTGGAAGATATCACTGGCATGTTCTGAATTGCAGGCCAGAGATCCAGCAGGGAGGCTAAAAGGTAGAGTTACCCCAGAACTTGAAAATTTCCATAATACTAGATCAATGCTCAGGAACAACTGGTGACACAGGAGACAGCTGGAACTCATGCAGGATAGAAGCCTTGACAATAACAACAACAAAAAAATAGGATTCTGAAAATGTGCTGTTAGAATGGCTTTTTGCAGGGAGAAATACAGCAAGGTATTACCAAAAAGAGAAATGGGACCTGGGTCAACTGTAGCAACAAGGCATGATAGGGGCCATCCACTGGAGAAGAAACCAGATTCAGCAGGAACAGTAATACTCTGCCTTTGTGGGTGATCTGAACACCTCGGGAAGTTTTCTGCATTTACCTTTTTGTCGATAATAGCATAGAATGTCAACATTAGCTCCGGATGTGCCAGCACTAACTGGGGAGTTGAGAAACAAAATGTCTTTATCTTGTCTGTCTGTCCTTTCAGATAGCTTCAGGGTCTAGGCAGGATGATAGGTGCACTCATTTTTTATATATTGGAGCAGGTGGCCACTTTTTCAGAATTGTAGGAATTGTAGTTTCCACTTGAAACATTATTTGCCTGTATTTTCTTCATGGGATAGACCAGGGACAAGACATAGGATTGTGGAGAGGGTTGCCACCAGGGACC
The DNA here is from genome assembly GCF_010015895.1 of Lontra canadensis. NCBI lineage: Eukaryota > Metazoa > Chordata > Mammalia > Carnivora > Mustelidae > Lontra > Lontra canadensis. Next base: position 6,188,661 of record NW_022631048.1, read on the forward strand.
AGTGAGGTAGAGCAGTGGTTCTCATACTTCCACAGGCATAAGAACTACATGGAAGGGTCTCCCTGATTCAGTTGTCTGGCCTTTATTTCTAGAGATTCTGATTCAGTGGATGAGGGTGAAGTTCTTAAATACACATTTTTAACAGACTCTCAGGACTTTGAAAACCCCTTCTTCCAAGCACAAGTGTGTCTGAGAAGCACCTGAAGTCCTCTTAAACTCAATGTGCTGGCTTACGTGCAGTGTGTGGGGTGGGGTGGGGTGGGAGAGTTTGCTGGGGTGACGTGGCTATTGATCGATGGGGTCTGCTCACCTAGGGCATGATATCCCAAATAACCAGAAGTCACTCTAATATGAAAGGAAAGTATCCAGCTCTAACCAGGTAGTGCTTCTGATAGTATGACTAGAGCAGAAGTACCCAGGACCTTCTTGGGAACATACACTTAAGCTAAGATTCTGATTTCACTGAGGGTGAGCAGGTGAGCTAACAGGAACCATCTGTGGTTCCTTCAATGCAGAGGTTTGCATTCACGGAATTGGGCCCTGACATGGAAGATTACACAGGCTGGAAATGCAGTGAACCCTTCTCCATGAGTTATGATCCATTTTCCTGACAGACAAGATCTTTAAGGGCCTTCTGGTGATGGAGAGAGACGCCGTGCAACACAGCTGCACCAGATGCAAGGCAGGTCCCTGTGCACGCTCTGGCCTTGAATGTGATGCTGATATTGTCCCCCTTACTTAGCTGATATAGATTCAGCAGGAGTCAAAAAGAGAGGTGCTAATTGCAAATTTGAGGGTGAAGTAAGAAGGGTGGGCAGTAAATCAGAGAAGGAAGGTGTGACACCGACCCTCCAGATGGAGGAGACCAACCCCCAGTGAAGTTTGTGGAGAACACACACCACATACCAAGGAAAGAAAAGAGTTGTCTGGGTGGATAGACATCTACACTGAAGATGTGATTCCTGCATAAGGAAGATGAGAAACCTTCTGAGTTGGAGACAACTTTCATGGACCCTGGGGAAGCTTGCCCAACACAGTTTAGATACACTGAGCATGTGGAAGTCACTGTTCTCAGGAGCTGAACTAGGGAAATATTCAAAAACATCTTTGATATTCTGGGACGCCTGGGTGGCTCAGTCTGTTGAGTGTCCAACTCCTGACTTCAGCTCAGATCATGGTCTTAGGGTCATGGGATTAAACTCTGTGACACTGTTGGGCACTGTGCTCAGCAGGGAGTCTACTTGAGGTTTTCTCCCTTCCTCTCCCTCTTTCTCTGGTCCCCCCATCCCCACCACTGCTTGCTCTCTCTATCACTGTCTCTCTCAAATAGATAAATCTTAAAAAAAACCCAACAAACTTCTCTAATATTTTGTTTACCTTCTACTCACCTATTCCTTTAAGTGTTACCATATGTCCCAGTAATGATAAAAATAGAAATAAAAAAAAAAAAACAGAGTCACTGCCTCCAATGTTCAACCTTGCCTTAATAATATACCATGCATGCTGGCCTCTTGTGAAAAGAAGTGTCCTGGTGCCCATTGTCCTCCTTCTTGGGACCTGGAACTGGGAGTTTGGGCTGGGGTATGAATTTCCACTCCATGGCGGCCTGCTCCAGTTGCTTCTCCACCAGCGGCAGTGACGTCCTGTCTCAGTCATATTTTTTATCTTTTGTTTTATTATTCTTCATCCCTAGAAGCTGTCTTCCCTCTCATTAATGTCAAGATTATAATGAGTATAAAATAATCAACTATTTTGTTTACATTATTATCTGAGAACAAAAGCTGACAGCATAATCTTACTGAAGGAGTCCTATTAACAATCTCCATGTATAACCTGCATTGAAAATGACAAGATAAAACTTTATTCTTTCCTAGAGTTTAGTAATTGAAATTACAGGAAACTGAGTGGAGAGTCTAAATGAAGCGACACTTATTAAGAAGAGGTAATTGAAACCAGGACACTCAAGGATGCTTATCAAATATGTTAGAACCTCATTAATTCAGTTCCTTCATATGAAAAAAAAAAACCCTACAGGGCTCTTAATTATTAATATGTTCAAATATTATTTTTCCCCAAATTAGTCATGATTGAGAGGAAACCTACTTAGAATAAAATCTGTTTAAAATATTCAAACTTAAACATTTATAAGAAGGCTCTTAACTTCTAGGAATAGAAATTAATTATGTATACTATAAGTTCTTGATATTTATTATATGCTGTTTATGAGGTATAAACAATGAGATGTATGTCTTCATGAGTTAGTTACCTGATTTTATTCACTGGGTACGTCCCACATCCCATGTTTTACTTCTAGTAATTTAGTTTATAGTAGAAATTACTAAACTAACTTTGAAATTATCTCTTAAAGTATACATGATTTTTGAAGAACACTTCTTTGCCTAAAACTTCTTCTCTTGTCCAACCTGCCTCCTTTACTGACTTCCCTGCATCTGCAAGTAGCTGGTCTTTCAGTCACTGAAAAGTCACTGGAGGCAGAAACAGGGTTCCGTGGGTCACTTGGTCTCACCTTTGTAATAATCCAATCCCTAGTTCGATAAATTCTGTTACTTGTCGGAAACTGCAAATCACGCCTAAATTTGTGCCCCTGTCATGTCTAATTGTAGTTCTTCCAGTATCCCTCTGATGTGTTTCCACTTGCCAGTAGGATTTTTCATTTTCTTTTTTGCGCACACACCTATTGGATTTATTCATCTGATACCTTTTATCTTCTGATAAGATAATATGGTGCTGCTTAAATTCCAGTAAGTTCTCCCTATCGCCTCCAATTTATATAAACCAAATTCCTTAACATGTTATATAGAATTCTTAATCATTGGCTCCTATTTTATAATTTGCTTTTCTATTCTGATGTGTCATGGGCCCTCTATAACATTCAGTCCTTCTGTCTTTTAGACTCTCTACTTTTCCTAATTATCTCTCGTTGCCCCAAATCTTTGCAAGTGCTTGTCCATTTGTAATGATTTTATCTCATTTGCAAACTCTTTGGCATCTTTCAATAAACAACTCAACCACTACCTCCTCTTACAGATTCTTCTCATCTCCCCCTGAGTCAGGTTAACTGAGTCTAACTCTTTTACAGAGATAACATGTAATATATTTACATGTCTAAATCTCTATGATTCTTAGTTAACTCTCTAGTCAGTACGGGACAAATGACCCACAAATACTGTGGGACAGATGATCCACAAATACTGAGTGAATAAAGGGAGAAAAGAAATTGTAATAGGTAATCTTGGTCTTTTTTCACACTTTGATGGTGTTTTCCATTCTTAATACTGTTCTCTGAGCAGGATGCAGACAAATGGACATGATGGGAAGGAGACTTATAATTGAAGAAGAGTTGAGAGGGGTATTCAGACTGGCCCAAAAAAAGGAACAAAGCTATCTTCAAATGCCTGACAAGGGTGTCAATTGAAAATTTCAGTTTATGTAGCTTCAGAGATTCGAAGAGGATTAATCGGCTGAAACTATGGAAAGGTAAATTATTCACTTTCCCTGTATGTACTTAACTTATAAATGATATTGGCCAATGAATAAGGAATTTAAAACTTTATTTATAGTACATATGTAATACCAGCAGTACACGTCTGTCAGCTGAAGTCATTAATGATGTATGTAAGGAAAGGATATGTCAATAAAAATCAGTCATTAAATTATGGAAGACTGACAGAGAGAGAATTACAGAGACAAAATTTAATTATGCTTATCTAAACTCCTTACTGGGAAAAAGGTCCTTCCCAGGTTAAATAATATATTCAATCAGCCTTGTGGTAGGAGTTTTATTTAGAGAGGTGTACAAAACTATCAGAGACTAATAATATTAACTTTTAATCATATATTTTAGCTCCCACTGTCGAGGCTGTTAATAGTACAACCTCATTAAAATTTATCTTGTTTTGGGGGAGTATGTACTAGTGGAATTGACACAAATACCTAGTTTGCCTTATAATTAAGATTTGAATTTTAAATTATAAATTGATTTTGTCAATGAGTCTCCTATGATTTGGTTAATATGAGTAAGCATCTGGGAATCTTAGCAACCCTACAACACTGGTAAAATTAATTTTCTGAGTAAGAAAAAAGAAAAAGAAAAACATGAATAGTAGAGGTTTAACAAAAAATATGGTACAATAGCCAAGCAGCTTCAGAAGTCTCCCTTTTGTCTTTCTATAGTCTCTACATAGAAAGAGAAACATTTGAATTTCACCAGCAAGGTAACTGGAACTCAGAAGTGAAAAATGGCAACAGTGCCATCCAGGGAGCTATCCCCCTGCATACTCCATCCATGATGGATGTCAGATCATTTGCAGAGTTCCTGTATAGCTCAGAAATGAATGGCATTGAAGTACCAAGAAAGGGGAGGGACTTTCAGCACTCAGAAGTTTAGATATGACATTCATCAAGGAAAAAAGAAATATTTTATGAGTCTTTCTCAACCATAGTATATTAGTTAGTAGATCACTGAATTTTTTACCTGAATGTGCATTCTTATTTTTTGTAAAAAAAAAAAATATATATATATATATATGCCGTCACATAGGACACATTTTTTTAAAAAAATTAAGTATCCTCAAAAATGTAGGAGAAATTCCACAGGAATATTCTTTAGAATACACTCACTCCTTTAAATATGAAAAAAGTTCCATTTGTCTTATGAAATTATTATGATACTCTTAGACCTACAGTACGTGTAAGCTCTGGGATCACCTATTACCCACCCAGAGATAAATTCTTTCTGCAAACTTCAGGCATATCTCAGTCCCAGGTACAACTTTTCTGTCTCTATTTTATTGTTTCTCCCACAATCCTGGTATTGAAATGTAAAGCAATTAAATAACATATAGTGTAGGGGCTGAGGGCAGGTTACCCCCAAAATGAACTACTTTGACATGAAGACTATTTTGGGTGAAGGCAACTTGAGAGCCTGTGGGCTCAAAAGAAACTTCTGCTCCCCTCTTAACTATATAGAAGACTATAAATTGAGGTCTTTCTCAGAATAAGGGTTATTGGAAGAGATGAATTTTATCTGTGTGACTCATCTGTATGGCAGGACAAATATCTAATTACCACATAACTGCTCTTCTCAACACCTTGTGAATTGCATTCTTTTCCTCTGGAGTCCCAGATCCCTTTCCTTTTTTCTTAGTTCAGGTTATACTTCATTTTGCCTGTCTTTGGAATTACCATATCTGTGTGGATTCTCTGTAGGTATGCTACTAAACTTGATTTTCTTCTGTTAATCTGTTGCCTGTTAATTTGAATCTTAGTCCTGCTAGAAGGACCTTGAAGGGAACAGGAATTCTTACTCCCTGACAGTTGACATCATCAGTAGGATACTTTAACTCACTAGACACCTAATACCCCAGACACGGCTGCAGCTGAGGTATCTTTGAGATATCTTATGTACAGCCATAGAAAGAAAGGTTATTTACCTTGTTAGACTCTGGAATCTCTGTCTTTTGAGACTGATGGAAGGAGAGTGGTGAGAGTCCTCTCTTTCTAAATTTAGGTTGGCAGAAGAAAACATTTGTGAAACTAGCCCTTTGAGCGAAGGGACTCTTTGGTTAAATTTGGTAGATTAGTCTTTTGTTACTGATTCTTTTCCTCCCAGAGATCATCTTTGTTTTCCTTTGTCAGTGTCTCTCATGGTGTTTGTCCTCTGTTGCTATGGGACATCCCAGAAGCCAAAGCCACAATATTGGTGGGCACAGGTTGAGCATTTAAAAGCTGTTAGAGTGCTCACCACCTCAAGAAGACTCCCAAGATAGGACAAATTGGTCATGGAATGGGTTTGATTGATACTAGGTCACCTGCCAACCTCAAGAAAACTTCCATGTGGTGAGGTGCACTATAAAACAACACATAGCCCCCAACCTTGTGGCATATACTTCCTAGGTATCAGTTTGGCTCTGAGAGACCCAAGGCCTAGATAAGATTTTTTTCTTTCACCTTGTTCTATGTCCAAAGAGCTTGGTTTTGTGACCAGTCAGAATGTGCTCTTTGTTCTCTACCATTTGGAGTTCCACTTACCAGGGTACACCTTGGTGGTCAGTCAAATAGAGGGGAATCTCAGTCTTTCTCTGTCTGGCTGTGCCAGCTCTCCAGGGATCTTGTCATTAGAGGTCCCAACACAGAGGAACCTTTGTCATCTCAACCTTCCATTGCTTGCCTGTGCTGGAAAGTCCCAGTGTTGCAGATTACTGGATCTGTGACTTGAGGCATCTTATGTTTCCATGGGAAATTGGGGACACTGTTCTTACTACACTATCCTTACTGTTTGTGCAATGGAGACCTTTGCTTTCTTAGACTAATTTTGTGAGCAAACATTAGATCATAAGGCACTACATCTATGCCCTTTCAGAATGCTTCTTACATCTTTAGTTAAATCATTAAAGGCATATTGGTTTGAGACATGTTAACAGATTCCACTCATCAATTGGCAAATGATGGACCCTTTAGATTTGCTATATATTATATATATATATATATAATATTTATATTTTTTATATTATTTTATGTGCTTATACATAAAATATATATAAAATGAAGTGTTCACAATGATCTTATTAGTGTAACATCTACCCTTGGGGACTCCCTTAACAAGATAAAAGAACAGAAATTAGACATAAGATATGTCCCCATCCAATGTAAATTCTTCCTTCTTTCCTTCCTTCCTTCCTTCTTTCTTTTCCTTTTCCTTCCTGTTTCTTTTTCCTTTTTTTCTCTTTCTTTCTCTTTTATTATTAGTATTATTTTGTAAATTTTCTTTCTTAAAATAAAACCTCATTGCCTGTTTAACTTCCCTTTCCTTACAAGATTTACAGATCTCTCTGGCCTCATCTCTAGGTTCAAAGCATAGAGGCTACTCATATACATGGAGGAGGCCAGACAATGAACTTAAGAAGACCACCTGACACTGGCAGTAAGGCTAACCTTGCTTCTACCTTCCAGGACTTTATAATCAGGCTCTGTCAGCCACAGGCATTCCTTTTTTTTTTTTTTTTTTAATATTTTATTTATTTGACAGAGAGAGATCACAGTGGGCAGAGAGGCAAGCAGAGAGAGAGAGAGAGGAGGAAGCAGGCTCCCTGCAGAGCAGAGAGCCTGATGTAGGACTCGATCCCAGGACCCTGAGATCATGACCTGAGCTGAAGGCAGAGGTTTTAACCTACTGAGCCACCCAGGTGCCCCAGCCACAGGCATTCTTATACGATGTCTTTGGAAGGTGTATCTTAGACAGCCCCCCCAACAGACAAAGAATTTGTGCCAATCTTTTAAATTATAAAGCTCTTCTACTTCTACTTTTGAAAAATTCTACTGAATTTAGAAAGTAATTAGAAATATTACTTCACTATATTCACAGTCTTCCTTCTGAGGAAATAGGTGACTGAATTTCTTGGAGGTTCTTCTACAAATGATTTTTAGAAGGTCAATATTCAGGTGCTAATAGAGGCCAAGGTTGAATTGTGTACCCAGAAAAAAGCTTTTGTTAAAATGCTGTACACATACTTTATAAAGGTATAAATCATACAATTGCCATTTTAGTTAAATTTCTCCCTGATACAAAGAAGCAAATTTAGTTAAAATGATGAGCCAATCCTTTGAGATATAAATTGTAATCCAGGTCTTTGGGGAATTTGGAACAACTGTCCTTACCTTATAAATCTTTACAAAATCAGAAATACAACTCTAGAAGCAATTCAAAGCCCACCTATCTTGACCAATCCCCAAAACTTGCCTGTTCCTCTGAAAATGTTTGTGAATGTTACAAAAAACCCCAAAACAAAACAAAGCAAAAAACAAAAAACAAAAAAACACAAACCCAAGATATTGGAACAAAATCATTTTGTACTTTAACAAAAGGTAAATTTTAAATGTCAATTACTCTGAAACTCCAGATATTTTTTTTTGCATCCTTTTTCTGTCTCTTGAAATTATAAGCCTTATGACATTTTAAAAATGTAAACACAGCCCACAACCTCCTAAGACTAGAAAAAACAAGAGAGACAGAAAGAGAGAGAGAGACGAAGAGAAAGAGGTCTTTAACAAATTCACAGTGATGAAAATCTCTTATACCCAGACTCTAGCACCTCTAATAACAGGCTAATATACTCAATGTATATCCACCTTAAAAAACAAAACAAAACAAAACAACTTACTCTCTCTGGGTCTTTGTGATATAATTTTTCTACCCCCATCCACTTTCTGGGCATTCTTATATATTCATATAAATGCATATGTATTCATATATATATTCACGTATACATTATATTTTTATATAAGTGTTTATAAGTGTATAAAAGTTGGGCCTGTAACATCCTCTCCACAAATATTGTTTAACATCTTGCCTCTGTTTTGTGTGTTTGTATATCTCCATGTATGTTGTAAATGTGAAATATTTTCTCTAACTCCAAATGGCATTGCTAAAATTAATTTGTAAAAAGAGCTCTATTTGAAGTTGGTTTGAAGGCAAGCACTTGTAAGGATTGGGCATTCTAAAACTCAGACATATAAAAGCTAACCCAAATGCTTTTCAAGTTCACGTGATCTGGGAAAAGATCCAGTACTAAAGCTAATTTAAGGATGTTGATTTAATTAAAATAGATAGGGGTTTAGAGTTATCAACATTAAATATAAAACTTTTACTCTACTTGTGTTTACTAATAGTCAAATAAGTTCATGGTATTTCTGTTGCAAAATTTACCAGAAAGAAAAAAAACAGAGAATGGTTGACTTAATCTAATGCCTTATGAAGTTTGTGAGTAGTCTAATGGTTAAGAACAAGTGAATTAAATAGATATAAGTAAAAACAAAACAACAACAACAACAACAACTGTAGGTAGACTTTTAAATAGCTTCCAAAATCTTTGGTAACCTAAAAACTTAAAAGGTTTGCTAAGTTAAATGATGAATAAAATTAAATTTATTGATTATCTAGATTATTTCCAAATAAGATAAAATAATGAAACATTAAGTACTGAACATGTTTTATCTACTTTTGTCTTATTACAGAGAAACTAAAGATAAAGTCAGTAAACATGTTTATTTTTATTTTTATTAAAAGATTGTACTATGGGGGCACCTGAGTGGTTTGGTTGGTAAAGCTTTCAACTCTTGATTTTGGCTCAGGTCATAATCTCAGGGTGGTGAGGTGGAGCCCCCACTTGGACTCCACACTCAGTACAGTTTGCTCCTCCCCTTGCTCATGCTATCTGTCTCTTTCTGTCTTTCTTTTTCTCTCTAAAATAAATAAATAAATATATTTTTAAAAAGTTGTACTATGTGAAAAATATGTTCCTGAAAATTGTGAAATATGTTCATAAATTTGCCAATCTAAAGAACTCTTGTATAACAGTTCATAATTGCTTGCTACTTAGTTTTTCACTAGAAAGGAAGGTTTCTAAGCATAAGAATTCTAATAAATGTAATAAAGACTACTGGAAATAAGATAAACAACACTGTAAGGAAAATAGGATATATTTTTTCTTTTTGCTAAGAAAAAGTATGAAGAATAAAAATATATATTTGTTGAGGAAAGTAAAGTAATGGTGCTTGAAAGTGAGACTGGTTATTTAAAGATGGAAAATTTAGGCCAAAATCTGAATGTAAAAAAGAAAGAAATTTTATGTGTGGTCAGGACTGGTTAAGATTAGGATAAATTTAAATAAGTAAATGAGTTTTAATATCAAAAACACACTCGTACAAAGTTTTTGTTTTAGTTTTGTTAAAAGTACAAAGTTTACTTGAACTATTGGTCTGGTCTTCATAAGAAATTATAAACAAGGTTTTTCTTGAGCTTTTAAGTTATCTGCCTAATTAAAAAAATGATTCTGTTTCCAAAATAATTTCTATGGTTATGAGGTCTCTGATTACTTAAGAAAAGTGAGTCTTAATTTTGCTAAATTTGCTCATAACCATGTAGCTTTCAGGATTTGCCTTTGATATTTTTCATTGTCACTTTGGTTAAATAGATACTTAAATGTCATTTCATAATGATTTGTGATCCTATTTAATCAAATGTTCAAAACTTTTGATATTTTTTGACATACTTCTCAAAATCAAATTCTAATACAGTCTTTTAAACAATTAATTAATTAATTAATTAATTTGAAAGAGCAAGACAGCATGAGTTGGTGAGGAGGGGCGGAGGGACAGGGAGAAACAGACTCTCTGCTGACCAGGGAGACTGATGTGGGGCTCAATCCCAGGACCCTGGGATCATGACCTGAGCCAAAGCCAGACATTTAACTGACTGATCCACCCAGGCGCCCCTAGTGTAGTCTTTTGGCCCCAATCTAACTGAAATTTTCCTGGAACATTAAAAAAAACAAAAAATCATCTTTTTGAGGAGTTAAACTAATGAGGCTTATTTGGTATTTTAAATTATATGAAAAGCATTGTCAAATAAATAATATTAAACCCTCCTAGGTTATATTTATGTAGATAGGTTAGTAAAGTAAATCTTCTAAAAATTATATGAAGCACCTAGAAATATGATATCCTGGTATATTATCTTAAAGTGTTGTATGTCACCAAAATAACCAAATCTCCTTGCCAGTTGCATTATAAAGAACTCTAATCAAATCTATAACCATGGCCATTTTTAAGTCTTTTATCACTTAGAGACAGTTATAGTTTTACTCACAGCATCTATAAAAGTTTCCTGCAAATGGGTTGTATCTTCAGTGAGACTCATGGAAAAAAACGATGAGTACTGGTTTCTGATAACCTTAAGAGTATAAAGCTGAACTAGGTAAAAGTTTCCAGAACTAGTGAAAAAATTAGATTCAAGCAGAACAAAAATTAATAACTTGAGACAAAATGGGGGAAGATAATTATAGTTTTTGTTATTCTTTGTTTGAAATGTTGTTAAAAATGTTTTACTTTTTAAGATTTAAGAATACTTTTTCTTTCTTTCTTTTTTTAAAAAGATTTTTATTTATTCATTGCCAGAGAGAAAGAGAGAGAGCCAGAGAGCACAAGCAGGGGGAAGGGCAGAGGGAAAGGAAGAAGCAGACTCCCCACAGAGCAGGGAGCCTGACGTGGGGCCCCATCCCAGGACCCTGGGATCATGACCTGAGCTGAAGGCAGATGCTTGATCAACTGAGCCACCCAGGTGCCTCAAGAATACTTTTTCTCTTAAGCTAACTGACTTACAAAAATTTGATAAAATGTACCTTTGGAAACAAATTGAAACATTTACCTTTCTTCCTGCCTGAACACTCCAGACTTCAGACATTTTCAGTGAGCATTTTTATATTTTTATAACAATACATTTATTTGCATAAATTCAGTAAGAATCTCTCCTTATGACAGAACACAATTGAAAGCATTGGTTTTATTACCAAGACTTTTCTACTGGAATGTCATATTTGAGAGAGACATGCATGGACTCAGATATGACCAGACAGCTTTAAGGAACTAAGGTTGAGTTTATGGAGCCAATAAAGCCCTTTACAAATATGCCTGATAACTTGCTTAAAGAATTTCCAGCAGTTTTACTAGGTGACTAAAGATGGTCACTTACTGGCAGGTGCAGGAACCTCAGGATATTTTGAGGAGCTTGAGAAGAGAGTAATTCACCCAAATCTGTATACATATAGCAGGTGAAATCTGATGGCACGTTGGCTTGGCTTCTGACCTCCAGAGACTATTAAAACTGTACTCTAGAGATTCAGTATGAAAAGTTCCAGCAAAGCTGGTTTTATTTTATTTTTTTTTCTTGCCTATATATATATATTTTTTTTAATTTAAATTTAATTAATTAACATATAATGTATTATTTGTTTCAGGGGTACAGGTCTGTGATTCATCAGGCTTATATAAATACCCAGTGCTCATTACAACACATACCCTCCCCAATGTCCATCACCCAGTTACCCCATCCCTCCACCTCTCTCCCCTCCAACAACTCTCAGTTTGTTTCCTATTTAATCATAGGAGTCTCTTATGGTTTGTCTCTGCCTCTGGTTTCATCTTGTTTCATTTTTTCTTCTGTTCCCCTATGATCTTCTGCCTTGTTTCTTAAATTCCTCATATCAGGGAGATCATATGATAATTTTCTTCCTCTGATTGACTTATTTCACTTAGCATAATACCCTCTAGTTTCTTCCGTATGGTTGCAAATGCCAAGGTTGCATTTTTCAATGGCTGTGCAATATTCATATATATATATATATGTATATACATGTATACACACACACACACACACACACACACATATATATATATATATATATATATATATAAACACACACACACACACAGACACACACACATATATACATACCATATATTCTTAATCCATTTGTCTATTCATCTGTCGATCACCATCTGGGCTCCTTCCATAGTTCGGCTATTTTGGACATTGTTGCTATAAACATTGGGGTGCAGGTGCCCCTTTGGATCACTGTAGTTATATCTTTAGGGTAAACACCCAGTAGTGAAATTGCTGGGTCATAGGATAGCTCAACTTTTCAACTTTGAGGACCCTCCATTACTGTTTTCCAGAGTGGTTGCACCAGCATTCCCACCAGCAGTGTAGGAGGGTTTCCATTTCTCTGCATCCTCACTAACACCTGTTGTTTCCTGACTTGTTAATTTTAGCCATTCTGACTGGTTTGAGGTGGTATCTAATTGTGGTTTTGATTTGTATTTCCCTAATGCTGAGTGATGTTTATCATGTGTCTGTTGACCATTTAGATGTCTGCTTCGCAGAAATATCTGTTCATGTCTTCTGCCCATTTCTTGATTGGATTATTTGTTCCTTGGGTGTTGAGTTTGATAAGTACTTCATAGATTTTGGATACTGACCTTTTATCTGATTTGTCATTTGAAATTATCCTCTTTCATTCTGCTGGTTGTTTTTTGGTTTTTGTCAACTGCTTCCTTTGCTTTGGAAAAGGTTTTTATCTTGATGAAGTCCCAATAGTTCATTTTTGGCCTTTGTTTCCCTTGTCTTTGGAGATGTGTCTAGCAACAAGTTGCTGTGGCCAAGGTCACAGCGGCAGCTGCATGTGTTTTCCTCTAGGATTTTGATGGATTCCTGTCTCATATTTACGTCTTTCATCCATTTTGAGTCTATTTTTGTGTTTGGTATAAGGAAGTGCTCCAGTTTTATTCTTCTGCAATTTTCCCAACACCATTTATTGAAGAAACTTTTTTTTTTCCCCCATTGGACATTCTTTCCTGTTTTGTTGAAGATTAGTTGACCATAGAGTTGAGGGTCTGTTTCTGGGTTCTCTATCCTGTTCCATTGATCTATGTGTCTGTTTTTGTGCTAGTACCATATAGTCTTTTTTTTTTTTTTAAAGATTTTTCTATTTATTTGACAGAGAGACACAGTGAGAGAGGGAACACAAGCAGGGGGAGTGGGACGGGGAGAAGCAGGCCTCCCACCAAGCAGAGAGCCCAACGCAGGGTTCCATCCCAGGACCGTGGGACCACGACATGAGCCAAAGGCAGATGCTTAATTACTGAGGCTCCCAGTACCATATAGTCTTGGTGATTAATGCTCTGTAATAGAGCTTGAATTCTGGAACTGTGATGGCACCAGCTTTGGTTTTCTTTTTCAACATTGCTTTGGCTATTCTGGATCTTTTGTGGTTCCACACAAATTTTAGGATTATTTTCCAGTTCTGTGAAAAAAGTTGATGGTATTTTGATAGGGACTGAATGTGTAGATTGCTCTGGGTAGCATAGATATTTGAACAATGTTTGTTCTTTCAATCCATGAGCTTGGAGTGTTTTCCATTTCTTTGTGTCCTCCTCAATTTCTTTCATGAGTATCCTATAGTGTTCTGAGTAAAAATCTTTTGCTTGTTTGGTTAGATTTATTCCTAGGCATCTTATGGTTTGGGTTGCAGTTGTAAATGGGATTGACTCTCTAATTTCTCTTTCTTCTGTCTCATTGTTGGTGTGTAGAAATGCAACTGATTTCTGTGCATCAATTTTATATCCTGACACTTTACTGAATTCCTGTATGAGTTTTAGCAGTTTTGGGGTGGAGTCTTTTGAGTTCTCAAAAGCAGGTTTTAAAGAGTCTATGTGATCAAATTCTATTTTTGCTGCATTTATGTATATAATTAGACCAATTTTTTTTTTGAAACTAGACTTATTTCACAAATAAATTAATGTTAACTTGGCTATCTTTGGTAAAAGCAAGGGTGATTATAGAGAAAAATATGTTTCAATAATACATCTGTGTAGACATTATATTTTAATATTATTCGTTATAAATTGGACTGCATCCTGATTTCTTCTAGTTTCCTTCAATGTCTGGTGACAACTCTCCAAATTAACATTTTGATTTTTCTCCCACCTTTCTGACTTGGAATCATTTGAAAACTAAAACTGCTTTTTATCTAAAGCCCTGAAAAAGAAATATAAACTGATATAAATTTCAGAGAAATTGACACAATATCTCATATATAGATAATTTTCATTCATGTTGCTCAGTGGCCACTCAAAATGATCAAAGACATTTGAGCTACAAACTAGGAAGGTCTGTCAGATTGCCACTACCTGCCTGCACTCTATCGGACCATGCTCCGAGTCTGATACGTAGAAATCTTAACTGGCTACCTTCAGAACTCAGAAACTGGTTTAACATTTGACCCAATAATTAGCCACTGTTTTTCTTTTGTTGCCATAGAAATGACTCTTATTTAATGTGTGATTACTTGAACCATAGGCCTAACTTTGAGAGTACACCTGCATTATTGCCTCCTGAAGTGAGTTTGACAAAACTGACCTACTGTCAAGATAAGTCTGGTTCAGGGAGACAAAGCAACCTAATAGTTTCACTTTTAGTATATGAAACTTCAGGGGAGTTTCAGAGGAGGGGATTATAGGGCCCGAGGGCAGTTCACCCCAAGATGGGCCACTTTGGCAGGAAGATTACTCTGAGTTGGAGGCAATGGAGATCCTCTGGGCTCATGAAACTTTTGTCCCTCCCTAAAAATACATAGAGGAATCTAAATTGGGGGTCTTTCTCAGAATAAGGGTTATTAGCAGAGATAAATTTTATCTGAGTGACCTGTCTGTATGGCAGGGCAAATATCTAATTACCACCCATCTGCTCAATACCCTGTGAATTGCAATCTTTTCCTCTGAAGTCCCAGATTCCCACTCCCTTCTCCTTAGTTCAGGGTGATACACACACAGCATTTTGCCTCTCTGTAATTTTCCTGTCTGTGTGGATTCCCATGCATATGCTTTTAATTTTATTTTTCTCCTATTAATTTGACTCTTAGCCCAGCTAGAAACACCCTTGAAAGGGGAACACAAATTCTTACTCTCTGACAATAATAGCAACATTGAAAATTGCTTGAACATTTAATTAACAAAGCTATTTTTTTTTTTGCAAAACGTGGTTATTGATTAAGATCACATAGAAAGATTTTGCTTGAGAACAGCTGGAACCACTTTTTTTTGTTCTTTTACAGGAAAATTAAAATCAGAATTCTCAGAGAAAGACAAGAGCCTAGAGTAAGGCTAACATTTCATGTGTTATATGAACACAGATATATATATATATACATATATATATATACATATATATGTATATATATATACATATATATATTTGGATATGTCAGGAAAAATTAAAGAAATAGGGAGGAAACCCAATGGACATTAAGTGGAATATATACCAGTAAACATTAACAATGTATTATAATAATATATTAAAATGATACGTACCAAATTCAGTGGGAACATAGGAAAGGAAGGACCTAATTAGTCTCAGAAAATCAGGGCAAACTTCAGAAAGGAGTTGTTATTTGAATTGAGACTTGACAAGTGAACAAGTGTTTATGAATGTAGGAATGGCTCATTTCAGTCAAATCACAGATAATCTTGTGCAGGGCTAGGGAGGTGAGAAATGCATGAAATGCAGTCAAGAACTAATACTTCAGGACACACTGGATTGGTAAATGTGAATAGAAGCAAAGGAAGAAAGGAAAGCTGTATTGGTTGGTAGGCAGGGGCCAATGCATGAAGCACTTCGATGCAAAAGATTTTTTAGATTTTGTCCGGTAAACAATGGGAATACATTGAAGAATTTTTGGTAGATAGTGGCATTTTCAGATTTTTAAGTGGAGAGACAAAATAAGGAAACAACAGGTTGGTGAATTAGACAGAGGCCTGTATAGAAACACTAAAAATATATTTCTAATAGATCAGACAAGAGACACTGCGACCCTGAGCCAGGAGAGTGGCAATATGGACCAGGGAGAAATGGGAGAGTCACAAGATTTTACATACATTGAACTGACATAATTTAGGGATTGATAGGATTAGAGGCTAAAACAATGATCCTATCATTTCCAACATTTTGAAGGGTTTTGTGTGTGTAATCTCAGATTATTTCAGCCTGCATTATTAATTCTTTACTTTGAACTTCTAGTTACATGTTTGTTTGTTTTTTTCCTGGTAGTTTTAGCTATTTGGCTTACATTGTTTTATACTTATATATATCACCAATGGGTCTACAGCATATTGTTTTATTTTTCATAAATATTCATCCTCACCTCCTATGATAAGAGTATACTCTCCTACCAATCCATGCTGGGTTTACTCTTGCAAAACACTTTATAAAGTGGAGTGTGAACAGATCTGATATATGCTACGTCTACCTAAAACTTTATATGTCATTTCAGGGCTCATCTAAGCATTTCTGTGCCTTTCCTCTCTAGCAGGAAAATAGCATGTTCCATGTAGGGTAGTTTGTTCAACCTGGGTGCTGGATTCAAAAAGAAATGTGTGAGAACCCTCAGACCACTTTGCTACTTTCATGTAACATGAGCAAGAAATTAATGTTTGTGTTGAGGACTGAGATTTTAGGATTGTTTGTTACTGAAGCAAAAGCTGACTAACTCAGGATGATATGGTCTTTTGGCACAGGAAACATATTTCTGCACCCAGACATCATTTTTGCATTGTATCTTAAAGAGTATTTAAAAAATGGGGTACACTAAAATGAAGAGTTGGTTTGAAAGGTAGAGGATTTTTAAAAGAGTGCCCTCTTTTAAATCCAAACCAAAGAACTTGCCCTTTTTCCACAAGACTAGTTCTGAATGACTATCTTGTTGCATAATGGCCCTTTTTGTGTGTGTTCCTTTTGTTGTAGTCCCAGCTAATTACTATAGAATGCCTTCTTCACATTCCTCATAAAGGTCCTCTTTTTAGGAATCTAAACATTCCTGGTCCACTATTTACAATTATCAGAGATGATTTTGGAGAATAAAACATTGTCAAATGTGAAGAGTCCAACATGTTGATAACTTATCAATGTTACTGACCATGTACCTTAGAAAAAGAAATACAGTCACCATCTTCCCCATCCTTCTTTTTTCTCCCCCCCTTCCTCCTGCAACATGGGTTTTTGTGATGATATGAACACTGAAGACCATATGTGAACATTTCAAAGAACAAAAACCTTTGTGGAAAATCTCTTTGATGTCTTGAATTGGACTGCCCCTGATGCCATAATGTGGCAGAATTGTAAAACTTAACTTGAACCCCCCCAACAGAAGGAATTCTGGCTTCAATAACAATATGTTACAAACCATTACGTTCATTTCTTTCACACTCCCTGACATAAAATCATTATTGTTTATTTCAATGGCAGTATTAGTTTTACTATTAGTATGCTAATGCTACTAGTAATAGCTACTATTTCTGAACATACCCAGCACTATGGATTTATGTACATTGATTCATTCAAGCTTTAAAACATTCTTAATGATGAGTACTAATATTTCTATTTAGTAGACAAGGAAACTGAGGTTGAAGGAGACTAAGCAACTGACTCAGTAAGGCAGTAACCAGGCTTTGAACATAGGTTTGCCCGTGCTTTTATGCACAATTACTTACAATACATGCTGTAAGGCATGTATAAGTCTACATAGTTCTAGAAAAGAATATAATTTGTGGTCTACCATTATTCTATCCTCATTTTTTCCCTCTAATTCTATTTTGTATTCCTCCTTGAGCTTACATCTGGGTCATTTAAAAAAAAAAATCACAGCTTATGGTATACATCTTCTGCAGTAACAGATACTAGCAACATATCTAGACCTAAGTTACTACTTCACTGGATTTCCAGATTTATTATGTGTGGACTTAGTTATTGGTATTATTTTCAAATGACTTTTTTCTTGCAATTGAGAATATTTTATGTACATAAGAATTAAATCGTTTTCATTATTTAATATGCAGCACTCTTTATTGAAAGAGAGTCAATATGACCACCAAAGTCTAAATTTTCTGTTGATTGAAAGAGGCCAACAATGTCACAGGACAGAATATAGAGCTGGAGTCATTTTTCAGCCATATACACTAATAAACACTCAGCTATTCAAATGCACACACATAAACATATATGCATCAATAAAAACAACTGAGAATTATTTTGCATATTATATGCTTTTATTCCACACTTGAAATAACTAGTGTGGTATCTATTTTACTTATTTATTTATTATTATTATTATTTTTTAAAGATTTTACTTATTTGACAGAGAGAGACACAGTGAGAGAGGAACACAAGTAGGGGGAGTAGGAGAGGGTGAAGCAGGCTTCCTGCTGAGCAAGGAGCTGGAGGCTGGGCTTGATCCCAGGACACTGGGGTCATGACCTGAGCTGAAGGCAGTCACTTAATGACTGAGCCACCCAGGCACCCCAAGCATGGTATCTATTTTAAAGAACTTTAATTTTCAATACTCAAATTTTAATTCATACCTTAAATGTTTAAAAAGTCAAATCAGAAATTTTAATCATTGTCCAACTTATTATTACTACAAGTTTTATAATTCCTGATAGCAATATATATATTTTTTAAACAAACAAACCAAATAGGATATTAAGCCAACTTTTAAGCAACTTGTCTTGTATTTAGTTACATCACGATTCCATTTGTGTGTGCAGAAAATTTATGAGGACAAGGACTTTTAGTATACCCCAAAGATATGAAACTGGGCTGTGAAATAAGGAAACACAAAGCTGTTTTTCTTAATTGCTAAAATTTTAAAATCTCTAGTCTCTCATTATGTAAAATGGTATATGCATAAACAATTTCTCAAGTTTTGTGCAATAACATGCCCACTATGTGCTACTTCCTACAATTGTAAAAATGAGGAAATAAACCTAGGTTCTTCTTATCTGAGAGAATGGCAATTTGTGTAACATTTCTATCTCCTTTCATGTGTTCATGAGTCCCTACAGATTCTAAATAATATAATTTACAAGTGTTCTAAAAGACTTCCCTCCAAGTGCAGCAATATTCTCCTGGAGTGGGTGGCTTGCTGCGTTTTCTGTATTATTGAATTCTCAAAGCTACCATTCTATAAAAATGCAAAGCAAATTTTAAAAGTCTGTGCTTATTTTCCCTTCAGACTCCTTCTGTGTTATTCCCATTGAGGTGGATTTCATGCAAAGTTAGGGTGAGAGGGAGAAAGGATTTAGACTGAAATAATGAATTTCTAAAAAGGAAGGAAAGAAGTAAGAAACGCAGAAGTATCAAGAAGGAAGAAGTGAAAACAAGGAAGGAAGAAAAAGAGAGAAAGAAAGGATGAAAAAAATAAGCTATATGGACACCCAGTTTGTAAATATTTCTGCATATGTGAAGAGCGTACGCACCCACCTTGCAACATGGGGCTTATAATGTCTGTTAGCCAGAAAGGACCACACCACTGAATCAGCATACACACAACTTGCTGCTTTTCCTGCTGTTTTTCCAAGTCAGGTATAGTGTTTCAGGCAGTAAAACTTCTGAGAACCATTTCAGGAAGGAATATGAGTCCCAGTTGTTATTTGTTAGAAACAAGAAGAGGAGAACATCAAAATTTGCAGAAAGGTGTCGGTGGCTTGAAAAATTTCCCAATGATAATAGTGAACCACTTTTATGAAATGTTCCATGACAAACACTCTTGGTAACACAAAGGACAATATTGTGTGGAATCATGAGTCTATCAACAATATTATGTGTAAAATTATTCAGAAACTTACAATGATGAAGAAGTTTTAAGAATATATTAATAAATTAATTTTGTTTGTATTTTTCTTCTTATATATGTACAAGATTAATTTATGATAGTATTGGTATTTTGTTTGTGTTTAACAAAATATAACATCCTTTCATGATAGAAACCCTTAACAGAGTAGGTATAGAAAGAACATAACTTCAGCATAATAAAAGCCATATGAACAAATCCACAGCTAACATTATACTCAATGAAGAAAAAACTGAGTTTCCTCTGAGATCAAGAAGGAGATGATGTGGCCCGCTCTCAGCACTCCTGTTTAGTATAGTTGCGGAAAATCCTAGCCACAGCAACTGGGTAAGAAATAAAAGGGATCTAAATCAGGAAGGAAAAAAGCAAAATTGCTGCTATTTGCTGATGGTACGATCTTATATATGGATGATCCCAAAGGGTCAAAAACTTGTTGGAATTAATCAATGATTTCAGTAAAGTGGCCGCTTACAAAATTGACTTACAGAAATCAGTGGCATTCCTTTATGCTAATGATGAAACATCAGAAACAAACAAACAAACAAACAAACAAACAAAAAACTGTTCAATCACAATAACATCAAAAAACAGTAAAATATTTAAGAATAAACTTAACCAAGGAAGTGAAAGATCTGTACAGTAAAAACTACTTCTCTGAGAGAAATCAATGAAATGGAAAGACCTCTCTATGTCCATGGATTAGAAGAATTAATATTGTTAAAATGGCCATATTATCTAACTCCATCTGCAGATTCAATGCAATTTCCATTAAAATACCAAAGACATTCTTCACAGAAATGGAAGAGACAATTCTAAAGCATGCTCAAGATTTCTGTGTAATTTGACATTTCTCTGATTTTGCATTTCTAACTGGCTACTAGTCTGTGCACATGTTGCTGAGTCATGGATCACTCCCTAGTATCAAGGCCTAGAGATAGATCCATATTCCTATGCCATCACCATGTTGCTCTTCTGAGCGCTTTGACTCCCATGTTTATTATTTTGATTTCTTGTAAGGATCTACACTCTGGTATTCCAAACTGGTCATGAAATCTTTAGTCTTTCTAAAAGTACAGTAGGGAAACCTGATTATACCTATTTCACAGTCTTTGCTCAATGCCTATCTAGTCAGATCTAGACAAGTGCTAAATATGTAAAATTGATTTTGCTTTATGTCTTGAGAAATTCCCAATAGTAACTATTATGAATTGAATGTTTGTGTCCCCTCAGAATTTATAAATTGAAGCCCTAACCCCAAAGGTGGCTATATTTGGAGATAGGGCCTTTTCAGATGTAGTTTTGGATAGGTGAGGTCATAAGGGTGAGAGGCCTTGATCTGGTGGGATAAGCGACATTATGGAGAGAAACAGGACCAGAATTCTCTGCTTGCACGCCCCAAGGGCAGAGCACACAGTGAATATGCTGCTGTCCTACAAGGCAGAGAGGAACCTTTTTGAGAATGTGGTCATGTGGCACCCTGCACTAGGACCACCAGCCTCCAGATTATGGGAAAAAAAAATTTTTTTCCAGTTTGTGGTATTTGTTATAGCAGCCTGAGCAGACTAAAATAGTGATTCTTTTGGTGATTCCTCAAGAGTTTAGTACCCTTCTAATGTCACTTTTCCTCCACACTGAAACATTCTCCCAATACACTGTTCATAAATTTAAGTAAATTTAAGTGAATCTATTACCTTTTCCAATGGTATCTCCTTGTCCTTTTATTCTCTTTTTTAAATTGTGATTCAAAATGTTTTGTTTTGTTTTGTTTTGGTAGGTAGAGTGTATTTTTGGTCAAATATGCAATATTAAATACCTATATTTATCAAATATTTTTGCAAGATATTGTTTACACCCATATCTCAAATATCTCCTTTAATCCTTCAACAACAGTTAGAGGTAGGCGCTATTATTATCTCCATCATAGAAGAAGAAACTCAGGTTTAGGGACTTAAATAGTATACTAAGACCACTCAGCAAATACTCTGATCAAGATACACACTTAGAACATGACCCAGAATTCATGTTCTTGACTATCATACTTCATTGCCTTTAGGCAAGTCATCTGTTCTACTTCTGGAAGTTGGGTCTTTTATGAATGTCTTAAGGTCTTGAGACATAACTGTGCAGAAATTACAGTCTTATTCTAAGTACAGTGACTTTACAAGAAAGAGAATACACTATATGTCTAGAAGAAAGTCCTTCTACCCAGGCTTATTCCTAGAAAGGACCAAAGCCATCTGCCAAAAGAAGAGGGAAGGCAAATAAGCAGGAAATGCAAAATTTTAGTAGAGTTGGTAATAGGGGAACATATTATTGATCTATTAATTCAACTTATATTTATTATTATTGTATTTGTTAAATACTTATTAGAAGGTAATCTATGTAAAGGTGACTATAATATACTGTCGAAAATGGAAATTTTTGAGTGAGAAACAACACTAAAAATAATTAAATTTATAAATTTTTGTTTATTTATTGAATAAGGTATAATTTTATTATATTACTGAATATATAATTTTTTAAATCAAACTTTTTAAAATTTAATTTTATTTTTTCATTGTTCCAAGATTCAATGTTTATGCACAACAACCAGTGCTCCATGCAATAGGTGCTCTCCTTAATAACCACCACTAGGCTCACTTAACTCCCTACTCCCCTCCCTTCCAAAACCCTCAGTGTGTTTCTCAGAGTCCACAGTCTCTCATGGTTCATCTCCACCTCCAATTTCCCCCAATTCACTTTTCCTTTCCTTCTCCTAATGCCCTCCATGTTATTCCTTGTGCTCCACAAGTAAGTGAAACTGTATGATAATTGACTCTCTCTGCTTGACTTATTTCACTCAACATAATCTCTTCCACTCCCGTCCATGTTGATACAAAAGTTGAGTATTCATCCTTTCTAATGGAGACATAATATTCCATTGTATATATATATGGGCCATATTTCTTTATCCATTCATTTGTTGAAGGACATCTTGGCTCAAACATTTTAAGAAGAATTAATACCTATTCTTCTTAAACTATTCCAAGAAATAGAAGAGGATGGAAAATTTGTGAATTCATTCCATGAAGCCAGTATCACCCTGATTACAAAAGCAGATAAAGACATTATGAAAAAGGAATGTATAAATTTTTAAAAATAATTTCATAAAAGCAACATATATTCCTGCCTAAGTAAGCAAAATAATAATTATTTCTATATTAATTCACTGAACATTCAAAATAATGTGTACAGCATATTTGTTGGTATATATTCACATACTTTAACTTTGTAGCTATATTTGTTTAATATCATGTTAGTTGAATTTTTTTGCTCACATGTCTATAATGTCTTATTTTCAATTTTTTTCTTACATTACCTGATATCTTCAACATTATATATATATTTATTATGTTATGTTAGCCACCATACAGCACATCATTAATTCTTGAGTAGTGTTCCATGATTCATTATTTGCATATAACACCCAGGGCCCATTACAACACATGCCTTCCTTAATACCGATCAGCTGGCTATTCCATCACCCCACCCCACTCCCCTCTGAAACCCTCAGATTGTTTTCTGGAGTCCATAGTCTCTCATGGCGACTCCTCTGATCCCCTCTCCCCTTCAGTTTTCCCTTCCTTCCCCTACTGTCCTCCATGCTATTCTTTATGTTCTGCATTTGAGTGAAACCATATTGTCTTTCTCTGTTGACTTATTTCACTTAGCATAATCCCCTCCAGTTCCATCCATCTCAATGCAAATGATGGGGATTCATCCTTTCCGATGGCTAAGTAATATTCCACTGTGTATATGAACCACAACCTCTTTATCCATTCATCTCTCATCTCTGCTTATGCTTTCTGCTTTCTCTCTCAAATAAATAAACAAAATCTTTAAAAAAATAAAAAAATTAAAATCTTCTAATATTATATACTCAGTGTACCACATTCCTGGGATTTACCAGGAAGATCTGGTATGTTATACCTCAGCATTTACATCATTGAATGTTTAAAAGATTAACTTGAAATTAGGCAAAATTCTGGGAAGTGTCCCAGTGCTTTGAAGTTAGAGATGTTACTTACTGGGCAGATATCCCAGGAGAGCACTTTCCTTCTCTTCCCGATTAAATTTTCAAATGATTCAGATAACAACATGTCACACTCAGCTGAATCACATTCAGGAACAATTCATCTGGAGTAGTAAAGCCCCTAATGCTTGCCAACAAGGAGTTAGTATAAAAGTTAGCTTTGTGGACTAGTTTCTTCTCACTGCTGGCTACCACAGCACCAGAAGGAAAGCTGACCAGTTCTATTCTGAAAGAAAGCACTTCTAAAGACCTATTTATGGTTTAATGATTTATGTAATATCCTTTTAAATTTCCAAATTAGAGTTTAAAAATGTAATATAATTGAATTTAGGAGAAGATGTTTTAACTGGATATGTGTTTATGACATGTATTTCAAAATATTTCCTTTTAACTTAAGAGATTTAACTTCTGTCTCTTTCCCTTTCTCTCCCTCTTTCTCTCTCTCTGTCTCCATGGGTAAAGTTGATAACAAAAGCACACGGGAGATTTGGGTGGCATCCCTCCAATGGAGAGGTAGCAGGAGAACCTCTTGTCAAAAGAAGGTGTGAAATGGAACTTCCCATCTACATGTCAGGTCAGGATACCAGTGATTGGGATGCGCAGGTGGTGTGATGGTGTAATCTCAGAAGGCCATAGGACTTATGTAACCTGCATTTTATATCCCTTATTAGAGATAAAAGACACTGTCTTGGGGACTTCTTGGATGTTCTGTTTTACTCTTCCTTGGAGAGTTACCTTCCTACCCTGCTTTCCAGTGTCAGGGCAGCTGACAATGGTCTGACTCTATTGAGGATTTGGAGACCAGTCAAATGTCGCGCCAGTGTGCACCATGGCTTGGTGCAAACCAGAGGATACCCTACTGCTATCTACCGCTATTTACTGCAGTAAAATTTTCTTAATAACTATGATAATGTTGATGATTATGGGGCTCCCAGGTAATATCCTGTTGCCGTTTCATACTTCATCTCTATTCCCACTGATCCAGACATGAATTTATTGACCTGGCCAACTCTTTCTGAAATCTGTGTTGAAGGCTTTGCTCTCAAAATCTTGCCACACGACCATCTGATGATAACGGCATCTGGTAGCATTTCCTCCTGTTTCTGAATTGGCATTATTAAAGATACAGCCTATATGATTGAAAATAGAGTCTGGTTTTTGTATTTCATTCTCCCTTTTTTTTCCCCCCCAAATAGAAGTTTCTAAGGAAAGAAGAAGCAATAGCAGCTTTTACCACTTAAAAACCAAAGGTCCTGTAACCCGCCTTTACTTTTACTTTTTACTTTTCTGAACAAATGTTCATTTGTTTCCAATATACTGGCACTATACTCCACACTTTCTCCATTGATTTAAAATACTATTTTCATAATTACAAAATTTCTTGTTTTATTCACCTTTATTTCCAGTGATATTTATTATGCCAGCCGCTCATTTAATTAATCTTCTGAATATATTTAATTATCAGAAATGGCAGAATTTCTTTCCAGTGTTCTTATTTTCTTGAACTTTATACTCTAACAAAAACTTCTGTGACCTTAGCTTTCTGGATATAAACATACATAGATGTGATTGCATAACATTTATGGGTGAATTTGGGAAGAAGTACATGTTTGTAATTTTGAGATTTTAGCTACAGATGTAATTAATAACTCCTGTTTTTCAAAATTTACATATTCCTTATGTTCTACTGTAAAGTTTTGTAATTTCCGGTGATAGATGAGTCCAGTTAACTTTGTTACTTGATTTTAAAAAGTTTTTCCTTGCTGCTGTGAACTAGATTTGTTCCTCCATTGCATTCTCATGGACTGTTTTTGCTTTATGAATTTTTGTTGTTGTTGGTGTTCCCATTTTTTTGTTATTATCACCTTTCTGAATTTTTCCTTTTTTTTTTTTAAGATTTTATTTATTTACTAGAGAGAGAGAGAGAGAGAGCAGGAGTGAGAGTAAGCAGTGGGGAGGAGCACAGGGAGAGGGAGAAGCAGATTCCCGGCTGAGCAGGGAGCCCAATGTGGGGCTCAGTCCCAGGACCCTGGGATCATGACCTGAGCAGAAAGCAGATGTTTAACCAAATAAGCCAGGCATTTTTTTTCTAACTTCTAAAAAATCCTAACATACATTTTCTTGAAGTACAAAAAGAAGTACAGAAAAAAAGTATATACTCATTGAAGGATTTTTTTTTCAAATTTATAGAAATACATAAACAAATAAAATCACCCATCCTACCATCGTTTGTGCATTGAGTATTATCACCCTCTTGTTTTTTTTTCACATGTATATTCGTGTATGATTACCAACAACAAAGTTACATTGGATATAAAATTTTGTGCCATAATTTTTCAATTAAGAACGTTTCCCCACATTACTAATTATTCTTCACAAACATAATTTATAAAAGCTAAAACATATTCTAGACTATGACTGTAACTAAGTTATTTTCATTTATCTGGACAGTTTTATTTCTAAGTTTGCTGTTATAATTATTATTTTCCTAATGTCTTGTACATAAACTTTTATTTAAATTCCATAGTTTTCTTTAGTTTCATTTCCTAGATATAAAATTGCTAGATCAAATGTCAGATGAATTTTTGGTTACATGAAAGAATTAAGCCTAAGAGAAGTAAAATATGTGGTTTTTGTATAAAAAGTGTAAGATCTCTCCATACATTCTGGGAAAGGTCATATAAACCATCAGGGAGGGTAAATAGAAGTATCCAGAGCCCATGCTAATGTAGAACCAGGAGAAGGAGAATGAAACAAACCTTATTTATACTATAGCAGGGAGATCAACATCGGAGCCTACAACAGAACTGGGAGGCAGGAATTGGAAGTAAGGAAGTAAGGAATCCCAGTGTAGATAAAATAGTAGCAGTAACTAAGGTTTGTCCACAGTAGAAACAGATGCCACACTGAATGAGGAAACCCCAAAAGTTTCCTTATAATATGGCTTCTTCCTACACTGTGGCACAAAGCTCCAAGAACAGTCATTCAGAGACAGAGACACTCAGGTGGAAGACACAAAACAGAAATTATAAATATATATATATACACACACACTTTACTTTTTAGAGCAGTTTTAGGTTCACAGAAAAATTTAGCAGAAACTATACAGTTCCTATATACCCCTGCCCTCACACACCCATAGCCTTTCCCAACCATACTACCAATATTTCCCATCAGGGTGGTGCATTTGTTACCATTGATGAGCCCATATTGACATGTCATCATGACCCAAAGTCCATAGTTGACATTAAGGTTAACTCAGTGTTCTACATTCCCTTCCATTGGAGGACATTGACATGTACCCACCATTATAGTATCATATAGAATATCAGTACTGACCTAAAAACCCTCTGAGCTCTGCCTGTTCATTTCTTTCCCTAAACCCCCTCCCGTTACCATTGAGATCATATATATATATATATATATATATATATATATATATATATATATATGGTATATAAATGGTAACCTTTTCTAGAAGGTCATAGGGTTGGGATCATGCAGTATGCAGCCTTTTCAGATTGGCTACTTTCACTTAACAACATGCATTTAAGATTCCTTCACATCTTTTCATGACTTAATAGCTCATTTCTTTTTAGCACTGAGTAATATTCCATTGTCTGGATGTGCCACAGTTTATTTATCCATTCATCTACTGAAAGGCATCTTGGTTGTTTCCAAGCATTGGCAGTTATAAATTAAGAGGTTATAGACATCACTGTATGGATTTTGTGTCGACTTAAGTTGCCATCTCCTTTGGGTAAATATGAAGGAGTACAATGCCTGGATCATGCGGCAGAGCATGTTTAGTTTTATGAGAAGCTTCCAAACTGTCTCCTGAAGGAGCCCTACCGCTCTGCATTCTCATCAACATTGAATGAGATGTCCAGTTGTTCTACAGCAAGAAAGGTGTACTGAATATTGGCCAATCTGATACATGGGTGGTAGGTGATTGTTCCTTTAATTTGCATTTCCCAGATGACATATGATGTGGAACATCTTTTCATGTGCTTACTTGCTATCTGTATATCTTCTTTGGTGAGACTGAATGAATTTTATGAACCAACCTTGGTAGTCACAGGGTCATATCTGTGACGAAGCTGTCAAAAGCATGCCCAAATCGAAGAGGAGGAAACACAGAGCCACTCCTGGGGTGGAAGATAACAAGGTCAACAGTAGAGGAGCATGTAGGATGAGAGGTACTGATGCAAACATCTTTGGGAAATACAATCTGCTGCAAACAATCTGTCTCAAATGAGATAGAACAGAGCATATGAAGAATGCTTAGAGAAACCAAGCCAAAGTGTGGAGAGGACTAAATGTATTTGGAAGTATATCTTCTGAAGAACCAATTAACGTGGTCTGGGATTTTGGACAGATCACCATTAAAACATTGGCTATTAACCAGAGAATAGTGTGATTGACCAGTCTGTCCCCTTCTCCCCCCACCAGCAACTGGTTAGGTTTTAAGTCCGTGACACTAAAAGTGATGCATTGAGAAAGTCAGAGAATCTATGTGGGTCTCCATGATCTTATTCTTAAAAAGTGGGTAGTGAACGAGATTCTCTATAAGATTTATCCCAACTCATCTAAAGCTATATATTTTTGTAGCTACGTTAGCAGGAGACAAATTTCTCCTTTATGTAAAGATGAAAAACACCTAAGGATTAGGGTCATTTAGAAGGTGATAGTGAAGGTTACCTGACACTTTTACTCATTTTGAGGGAAACCCTAGGGAAATGAAACAAATATACCAAACTGTTCAGTATTGGCTTTCTGTTTTGTCCTCCTGCCCTGATTCTGATTCTGGAAGAAGGGCCTCTTCCCACAGAGAGCACAGACACTGGCAGATAAAGAGAAGGAATAATTCTTCCAATCCTGGTTTGTTTAAAGTGTTCCAGAGATGAGCAGTTCCAAAGATAAGCATTTCCTGTAAGTTCCTCACCACATAAAATTGTATTAAAAAGCTCTGAGGATTCTTCTTATAACCTGCAGGTCAAAGTTCAAAAAGAAGGGAAATAAATAGGAAAAATCTTGTGACATCATTTTCCTATGTGGCTCTCATTTCTTGCATTACTTTTCTTTACTGTCATTTCCACTGCCTCTTCAGGTCCAAATGTCAGGTATCAGAATTCAAAGTGAAACACTTTCCCTTACTTATGTGTGCTTCTCTTCCCCAGAGTCCTAAGGCTGAATTTCAGATTCTATTTTTATAGTTCTCACAGTGGAAAGTGATGTGGACCATATTGATTGTAGCCAGTAAGGTGGTAAGGAATTTCTTTCGCTAAAAGCTTTGCATGGCTGGAAAGAGGAGAGAGTCAGGCAAGCAGTTAGCCTTAGTATTCAGGAAAAGTCATTTCCACAGAGCACCGGCAATTGTTCCGTACAGCCTAACTTTCCACCTGCGTCCGATAGTTACAACAGGAGATGCGGATATCCCTGAGTCAGCCCCTCTGGTGTTACCTTCACTTCCCAGGTGATTCATTAATGCTATAGGCTGATTGCTTCCTTTTCTTGTACAAAATAAAGCATTTTTATTGAGCACATAACTAATGGCAGGTAACATGCTATTTACAGGCTTTTCCTTTGCTTTCGATTTCATCTCAAACAGCATTTCTTTAGAGAAAACCTTCCCTGCTCCTTGTTTCACAGCTTTAAGCCCAGTCTAGGCCAGAGCCTCTTTTCTGTGGTATTTTCTATTACATTTTGACCATCTTTAGAGTATTTATGTGCTTATTAATTTTATCATTTGACGAAGGTGCTTTCTGCCCAGCTCCAGAAAGTTTTAGAGAATTCCCTTGCTGATTTTCCTAGCTCAAGTGCATGCCACGATAGATACAATGTAGACACAGTAGATAGAATTTGACAACAAATAAATAAATGGGGAATTTTCATTACATTGTTTTTCTAATCTCCATTTCTTCTGTCAGAAAAACAAAACAAAACAAAAAACAAAACAAAACAAAACAAAGTAGTCAAGTAATCTCTCTAGGGTCACGTGATTAATGTGTGGCAGAGGCTGCAATGGGATTGAGGTCAACCTGCCAGTCCCCACTCAGTATCAGCTACTTTTAAACCTGTATGTCTGGTTTAATTTTGGTTAAAACCAACCAAAATGTTGCAACTTGTAGCATGTTAGTCACGGTGAAACAAACAGAGGAGTAGTCTCTGAATCAGAATGGGTCTTCTGAGTAAAAGATGCCTCTTCCTGTTGAAATTGCCACTCACACTGGTTGCAGTGCCACAGTCTTTTCTGAACATCCTCTCGTGAGATCATTCTGACCCACCCAGTCTCTTAACACAGACACAATGATGCTCCTTTGATGGGATATTGCAAATGCATGTAGTTTCTTTATTAGAAACTTCTAAATGTCTTTGCACAGGGATAAGATAAAAATATTTAAGTTGTTATAAACCCTTAAGAGTTAGCATAAAAAGAGTACAGTCATAGTACAAAATATTCAAGTATTTTGCTATACCATTGACACTATACATGAGTGTGTTTCTCAATATAATTTTAGAATTTTTTGTAATTGTTTTTATTTCATTTAAAAATATTGTTTTATGCCTTACCTTTTGATATTTTCTGCCTGGTGAATATTTAGATTATTACTAAGTTTTATTGGAAAAAATTAAATGATTTTAAATCTCTTCCATATGCATTTTTATTCACATGTCTGATTTTATTATTAGGATAATGCATTAATTTTTTTTTTAGTACTTAATTTGTTCTGTTTTTAGTTAAGGTATATTTACATGGCGTAAAATTCAGATTTTTAAACATAAAATTCTGAGAGTTTTGGCATACATATACAGTCTGTTAACCACCACAATAATTATGATTTAAAACAGTTCCATTATCCAATAAACTCCTCAGAGGCAACCTTCACACTTCCCGCCCTGCTTCCAGCTCTGACATACACTCATCTACTTTTTGCCTATAGTTTTGCTTTTGAAAGAATGACAGCTGAATGGAATGATGTAGTATATAACCTTCGCACCTAGCTTCTTTTACTTAGCACAATTCATTTGAGATTCATTTATGCTGTGGTGTGTATCGGTAGCTCATTCGCTGTTATTGCTCTGGTTCATTCCGTTGTATATGCCTACCCCACACTGAAGTTGAGGAACTTATGGGTGGCTTTCAGTTCATGAATAAAATCATTTTCATACAGGGTTTTTTGTTTTGTTCTTATTTATTTATTTATTTATTTTTGTGAACACAAGTTTTTATTTCACTTGGATAAATGTCTGAAAGTGGTAAGATTGATAAACATGTTTTCAATTTTATAAGATATTGTTAAATTGTTTAACAAAGTCACTATAGCATTTTGCAATGTATGAGGCCAGTTACTCAGCAACCTTAGAATTGCTTGCTTAAAAATTTTATTCAATACCACAGATGTACAGCAGTCCGATATAGTTTTAATTTGCATTTTCCTAATGATTAATGATGTTGAGCAACTTTTCATAGGTTTGTTTGCTATTTGTATGTATTCTGTGTGAATTGTCAGTTCAGATATTTTGCCCATTGTTAAAAATTTTTTTTGGCTTCCTGTTCATGGGTTTTAAGAGCTTTTACTAAGATTACAAGTCCTTTATCAGATATATGATTTACAAATATTTTTTCCTA
The DNA here is from genome assembly GCF_010015895.1 of Lontra canadensis. Taxonomy (NCBI): domain Eukaryota; kingdom Metazoa; phylum Chordata; class Mammalia; order Carnivora; family Mustelidae; genus Lontra; species Lontra canadensis. The sequence goes on from NW_022631048.1 coordinate 6,220,402, forward strand.
ATTTATGGCTTGTCTTGTATTTTTATTCTGATAACACCAAACTCCACAGATCAGAATTTTTAATTTTGATGGTGTCCAATTTATCTTTTTTTTCCCGTCTCTTTATGGATTTTACTTTTGGTGTTGTATCTATAAAACCTTTGCCTAATTCAAGATCACAAATATTTTGACATGTTTCCTTCTAGCAGTTTTAGAATTTTAGGTTTTATATTCAGGATTATAATTTATTTTGAGCTATCTTTCTTTCTTTTTTTTTTTTTTTGTAAAAGGTGTGAGGTATGGATTGGGATGTTAAAAATATAATGCTTTTATTTATTTTTAAATTTTTTAAAAAACATTTTATTTATTTATTTGACAGAGATCACAAGTAGGCAGAGAGGCAGTCAGAGAGAGAGAGAGGGGAAGCAATTTCCTTGCTGAGCAGAGTTCCCGATGCGGGGCTCAATCCAGGACCGAGAGACCATAACCTGAGCTGAAGGCAGAGGCTTAACCCACTGAGCCACCCAGGTGCCCCCAAAAGATTATCCTTTTAAAATTTTAATTACCTTAAATCAATCACTGTGATATACCACATTAATAAAAGAAAGGATGAGAATCATATGATCAATTCAATAGATACTTGACAAAGTATAACATCCATTCATGATAAAAACCCTTAACAAAACAGGTTTAGAGGGAATATACCTTAACATAATAAAGGCCATACATGAAAAATCCACAGCTAATATCATCTTCAATGGGGAAAAACTGAGAGCTTTTCCTTTACAATAAGGAACGAGACAAGATGTCCACTCTCACCATTATTATTTAACATAGTACTGGAAGTCCTAGCCTCAGCAATCAGACAACAGAAATAAACAGCTTCCAAATCAGCAAAGAAGTAAAACCTTCACTATTATGACATGATAGTCCATTTAAAAAACCTGAAGACTTGACCAAAAAATTGCTAGAACTGATAAATTCAGTAAAGTCACAGGATACAAAAATAAATGCACAGAAATCTGTTGCATTCCTATACAACAATAATGAAGCAGCAGAAAGAAAAATTAAGGAATCAATGCCATTTATAATTGTAGCAAAAACAATAAGATATCTAGAAATAAACATAACCAAAGAGGTGAAAGACCTATACTCTGAAAACTATAAAACACTGCTGAAAGAAATTCAAGATGACACAAAGAAGTGGAAAGACATTCCATGCTCATGGATTGGAAGAACGAACATTGTTTAAATGGCTATACTACCCAAAGCAATCTACACATTTAATGCAACCTATCAAAATGCCAAAACCAAGCTAGAACAAACAGCCCTAAAATTTGTATGGAACCACAAAAGACTCCAAATAGCCAAAGAGACCTTGAAAAAAGAAAAGCAAAGTTGGAGGCATCACAATTCTGGACTTCAAGTTACATTACAAAGCTCTGGTGATCAAAACAGCATGGTACCAACAAATGGTATTGGGAAAGCTGGACAGCTACATGTAAAAGAATGAAACTGAACCGTTTTCTTTTACCATATATTAAAATAAACTCAAAGTGGATTAAAAAGCTAAATGGCTTTTTATGGAAGCCATAAAAATCCTAGAAGAAAACACAAGGAGTAACTTCTTCGGCATGGGCAGTAGTAATTTCTTTCTAGATAGGTCTCCTGAGGCAAGGGAAACACAAAAACTCAAATAAACTCTTAGGACTTCATCAAAATGAAAAGCTTTGGCACAATTAAGGAAAGAATCAACAAAACTAAAAGGCAACCTACTGAATGGGAGAAGATATTTGCAAATGACATATCTGATAAAGGGTTAATATGTAAAATGTATAAAGAACTTATAAAGCTCAACAGCCATAAAATTAATAATCAAATTAAAAATGGGCAGAATACATGAATAGACATTTTTCCAAAGAAGACATACAGATGGCCAGCAGACCCATGAAAAGATGTTCAGTATCACTGATCATCAGGGAAATACAAATCAAAACTACAATGAGACATCACCACACACACGTGAGAAGGGCTAAACACAGCACAAGAAAGAAATGGCAAGGATGTGGAAAAAGCGGAAACTTTTGCAGTGTTGGTGGGAAGGCAAACTGATGCAGTCATTCTAGAAAACAGTATGGAGGTTCCTTGAGATGTTAGAAGTAGAACCTCCTATGATCTAGAATTGTGCTATTTACCCAAAGAATACAAAAATAACTAAATCAAGAGCATATGATTTCATTCATATGTGGAATTTACGAGACAAAAGAAATGAGCAAAGGAAAACATGGAGAGTGAGAGAGGCAAACCAAGAAATAGACTTTTGACTGTGGGGAAAAAACTGATGGTTGCCAGAACAGAGATGCAGTGGGGGGAGGGATGGGTTAAATAGGACATGGGGATTAAGGAGCACACTTGCTGTGGTGAGCACTGGGTATTGTAAGAAAGTGTTGAATCACTGTATTGTATACCTGAAACTAATGTTACAGTATATGTTAAACAAACTAGAATTTAAATAAAAACTTAAAGAACAAAACAAAACCAAAATTTAATTGTCTTTGCATTTTTGTTGAAAATCAATTCACCATAAATATGTAAGTATGTTTCTGGGTTTCTCTTCTGTTTCATTTATCAATATGATTATTAATTCTCTATTCTAATATAATCTTGACTACTGTAGTTTAAGTAGGTTTAAAAACAAGTATCAGGTGCCTGGGTGGCTCAGTGGGTTAATCCTCTGCCTTTGGCTCAGGTCATGATCTCAGGGTTCTGGGATTGAGCCCTGGATCAGGCTCTCTGCTCAGCAGGGAGACTGCTTCCCTTCTCTCTCTCTCTGCCTGCCTCTCTGCCTACTTGTGATCTCTCTCTCTCTCTGTCAAATAAACAAATAAAATCTTAAAAAAAAATTCAGGTAGTGTGAGTGCTCCAAATTTGTTCTTTTATATGTGTCTTTTTCTTTTCATATAATTTTAAAATAAATTATTTTATTTTTCTAAAAATTACTCCTGGAATTTTTATTGTAATTGCATATAGAATATGTGGGACAATTTTAGGTGAGTTAATATCTTCACAACACTGACTTTTCCAGTCCATGAATATGGTATATATCTCCATGACTTTTTGTTTTAATAAGATTTTATGATTTTTATTAAAAAAAAAGATTTTGCAATTTTTAGTCTACAGGTGCTACACATATTGTATAATAAACAGGGCTTAGCATTTTATATTTTTATCACTATTGTAAATTATGTATTTTCAAATTACAGTTTCCAACTTTTCATTGATATTATGTAGAAATGTGATGCATTTTTGTATATTGATTTTTATCCTGTGGTCTGCCAACTCACAGATTTGTTCTAGTGTCCTTTTTTTTTTGTTTTTGTTTTTCAGTAGATGCTTTGGAATTGTACGTAAGCGATCAGAATGCGTGGGAAAATAAACAGTTTTATCTTTGTTTTCTTCCCCATTCTTACACCTTTACGTTTTGCCTTATTACATTGTCTAGAACTTCTAGTACTATGCTGAGTAAGAGTAGAAGGGCATATTATCTTTGTCTAACTCCTGATCCTGGGAGGAAAGCTTTCTTCTTTCACTATTCATTTGATGCCAGCTGTTAAGATTTTTATAGTTTGTCATTATCAGAAAAAACATGCTCCTTTCTTTTCCTAGTTTTTATAATAAATAGATATTGGCTCTTTCTACATTTATTGAGAGGTTCATGTCAATATGTTTGCTATCTGCCCTATTTGATGTTCTGTGAGCTTGGATCTGTAGTTTGATGTCTGTTAATTTTGCGAACTTCTCAGACATTGTTCTGATGCTTGTTTTGCAGTGTTCTTTTCCTTTCTACTCCTGGTTCCCAAGGGTTGTAATTGCACACTTGTTAGCATTTTTTAGTTTCCTACATCTCTGTTTTATCATCTTTTTTTTTTTCTCTTTGTGTTTATTTTAGGTAATATTTATTGATCTATCTTTATGTTTAGGGATTCTTTCTTTCACTGTGTCCCTGGGTCTTTGAGTGGGGATTTCACAGTCATCTCAGCTGTAGACGTGAGCTCCTCCTGTGTTCTTTTCTGTCTCTGAAGAGAGTCAGTACTCCCCTCCATTTCAGCTGCAGCAGGTTTTCCCTAAGCTCCAAGGGCAAGAGAGTTTGCTGCCCTTTAACAAACAGCTGAAAGTGTATTTTCCCCCATAAGAATAGAGGAGAAGATCTAGTTGAAATTTGTGCATTTGCAGCAGTGCCTACAGTCCCTCTTCCTTGGGTTTAATCCATGAGGAACACTTTTTCAGGACTCTTGCCAGTCTTAAATTTTTTGTAAGCATCCAGTGAGGTTCATGGAGAAGAGCCTGCACATCGGGTTAAATTGAGCTTTTGTCTATAGTTTCCGTGTGTTCTGTATTCTCTTGCTAGCTCATCATCAACCTTTTGTGATTCACTACAAATTCCAGATGAAGTTTTACTTGTGCCCACCAGCATTTAACCTAGGAAAACCATTGCTTACATCTGATCTCTAGGAAAGCCTATCTTTCCTTAAATTTCAGGTTAATTGGCCACTCAGTGAGCTTGGCTGTCTGATATGTTCAAGAAAAGTTGTGAATTGGCAGATTTTCTAGCATTATGTTATTGTTCCTGTGAGGGTAGGAGTGATCCTCTTTTCATCTAATCAAAATTCAAAACAGAAACTTGCATGTATTGTGCAAACTTAAATGTATTCAATATCAATAATATGAAAAACAAAACATAGAACTAAATGAGAAATATGAATAAAAATAAACTCTGATAGTTCTCTAATATAATGATTACTATTATTATTGGGATATATTCTTAGGACCCATTTTTAGAAGGAGAGTTTGAGCATCATGATAAATTAATTTAAAAAAAAATTGTACTTTCTAGTTTCCAAATTTTTGGCTTCTTTACCAACATCTTTCTACAGGTCTTTCTTACATTTTTGCCATTGTTATTTTTCATTCACAGTTGACACCATATTAATTTATTTCATTTTTTCCTATGTAGTCATCACATTTTAGATATTTCTCATGTCAGTGTAGCTGTGGCAAGATTTAGCAAGGTTTGATAATGTTCTCATGATCTTTTCAAATAAGGGGCTATTGCTTTATTATACAAATATCAAAGTAGTTAATGTCTACATATGAGAATAAACAGTCCTGAAATGTAAGTTGAACCTATTTGTAGATGTTTTCTGGGAAAATATGGCATAGCTACCCATCTGTTCTCAGAGGGTTATGAGATTTCATAACACTGTTGTCTTAAATTTACCTTTATTTCAAATAGAACCCCAGTGTTAGTGTTCTTTTCTTTTTTGATGCAAATTAAATTAAAACCTAATGTGCCTTTTTCCTCCCTTTTACAATTCATATATGGGAAAGAAGAGATCTATGTCTGCTTGTAAATTTATCCCAAATAAATAATGGGGGGTAAGTTACTTTTACTACTTAGTTTACCCAGCCTCCCCAGGAAGGTGAGGAAAGGTATAGATCAAGATCTCTTCAAGAAGGGATTCTTGGCCCTAGGTGTCTGTTTTTTTTTTTTTTTTTTTTTAAACTGAATTTCCTGTAGTCATCTTGACATTGACTAACTTTCTTTACCTAGCTATTTTTGGGACCTGGCCTCCACTAGTACTACCACCCATACAACTGCTTGCATTTTAGTGTGGCTCTCTGTCTCTCTTTTGGAGAAGAGCCTCTCCTTCTTACAGAGAACCATTGCCATAGAGAAGGCCAGTTCTCTGCAAGTTTGATCACTGATGCTTTGAGTCTATTCGGGAAGCTGACAGAGTTCTCCAAGTAGTAGACAGAGTGAGAGAAGAACAACACCCTTTCTCTAGCAGCTCACTAGCATGTTCTGCTTTTCCCTTTCCATATTACAGTGTACAAGCAGAGTTCTAATTAAAGCTGCCCTACTTACTTACTGCAACAACAAACTACTATCTGTGTTACTTTGACAGGCTCTTACGTTTCCCTAGTAGCTGGTAAGCTGCTGCCTACCTTTTAAAATGTAAATTGAATCTGCATTCCCCTGTTCCAAAAACTTTAGAATAAAATCCAGAGGCTTGACCTATATGATCAGACCCTAGACCACCTTTCTAATCCTGTTACTTTTAAATGTCCCTTGCTTTCCCCTCTTTCGCTACAGTGAGAACAGGCTCCTCACTGTCTTTAGAAAATATCATGTGGAGAAGCTTTGATTCTGCTCTTCTTTCTGCCTACCCCCTAAATATCCATTCAGTTAACTCCTTTCCTCTCTTATATGCGTCTGCCCAAATACTCTTGTTCAAATGTCATTAATTCTCCTCTTCCTTTCCATCTTAACCTCATTTTTTTCCCCATCTTACCTCATTTTGCATTATTTTCCTTTATAAAACTTGGTGCTACCTGATACTATCACAATTCACTTGTTTTCTATTATCTTTCTCTCATAACTCAACGTGGGTTCTTTTAGAGGAGAAACTTCATTTTACTCGCTGTTGTCTCCAGGAAACTCTGTTAGGTGTGGGGGTACTCGTTAAGTATCTGTTGAATGAGTGTATGAATGAATGGATGAACAAACACCAGAAAAAAGAATTTCAGTGCATTGGGTTGATTATAAACTAGGGAGAAGTTTTGAGTTTTCTGTGACTCTTTCCCTCAGGCAAACTAGCACACTTTCCTACACAATGACCTACAACAGCAAGTGAGATTCCATGTGAACTAGTTCCTTTTTTCTCCAGGTAAGCTTTTCTTGCCATGTTTGCTCATCGAATTCAGGCTATATTGGGGTGTTCTGCCCATATCTTCCTACTGATGCCTTAAATTAAATCTGTGCTTCATCTAGAAGATGAAATCTGATGAAGTCTGAGTGGGATTTTTGAGTGCTTCTCCAATTAACTCTCTTCTATCAGATTTGAAAGAAAATACAGTTGGCAAATATTCTGGATATTTGCTATTGCTGAAGGTGTTTTAAATTTCAGTTAGTGTCTGGGTAGGGAGGTTTGGGTGCTTAGGACAATATTTTTATGATTCCCAGAAATTTGCCTATGTCATTATGGTAGGCAGAGTAATGATCCCCAAAGATGTCCTTGAACCTGTGACTATATTACATCACATGGCAAAGATAATTTTATTGATGTGATTAAGGATTTTGACATGGGAAAATTATCCTGTGTTATCTGGTAGGCCTAACAGTGATAAAGACTTTTGTAAAGTGAAAGAAGGAGTCAGGACAATGACAATCAGAGGAGATGACAAGAGAAGGAGAGGATCACAGTCCTAGGAATGCAAGCAGCCTCTAGAAGTTGAAGAAGCAAAAACAATGGATTCCCCCAGGGCCTCCAGAAGGAACACAGTCTTGCCTATACCTTAATTTTAGTCCATTGAAACCCATTTTAAGTCCCTGGCCTCCAGAACTTTAAGATTAAAAAAAAATTGTATTGTTTTTAAGAGACTAAATTTGCAATAATTTGTTCTAGCACTGATAGGAAATCAATGTACATTTTGATACCAGATAGAGGGTACTGATGTGATAAATACCTAAAAATGTGGAAGCAACTTTGGAATACAGTAATGGGTAGAGGCCTGAAGAATTTTTGAGAAACACAATAGAAATAGCCTATATTACCTTTAATAGATTATTAGTAGAATTCTAAATCTTGACTCCTCTGCTAGTGAAGACTCAGAGGGAAGTAAGGGGCATTGTAGAGAAAACCAATATTAAGAATATTTAAATTATTATGAATAGGTTGTTAGTAGAAATGTGGACACTCAAGGTACTGTGGATCAGACTTCAGAAAGCAATGAGAAACATGGTATTGGAAACTCGAAGAAAGATGATTCTTGTTGTATAGGGGCAAAAGCTTAGCTAAACTGTATTTTGTAGCTAAGTAGAAAGCAGAAGTTGAAAACAATGAACTTTGACATTTAGCTTAGATTTCCAAGCAAAGTGTTGAAAGTGTGGCCTATTTTCTTTCTTATTGCTTATAATAAACAAGAGATGAAAGAGACGGATTGATGGAACAACTGTTAAGCAAAAAGAAACCAAAACTTGATGATTTTGGAAATTCTCAGCCTCTTTAGATTGCCAAAGATGATAAAATTGGGAAATTTGCTTTCTGGAAAGCTTGCTCTGGGTAGAAACCCATGGTATGGCTGATGGTTTTTCTTTTGCTAGAGACTCAGAAAGAACAAAAGGGCACTGTAGAATTCTGTCACACAGAGAGTCAGGGATGTGGTCATGGATCCCGTTAGCCTCTCCAAAGGCGCCAAAAATAGGGATGTGATTACCTAGAAAGATCTGAGGTGGAGTCTCTGATCTAATGAAGTAAATTCTTGCCACACACACAGGATATCTACAAGGTTTTTTAAAAATTTTATGCCTGCAGAAACACTGCCATGTGGTCTGAAAGAGCACAGAAAAGAAAGAGGACTGTCAGATGCCCAACATTCTATAGATAGGGAATATGGTGATGGAACTACTGAACTGCAGGGCACCTGGGTGGCACAGTGGGTTGAGTGTCCAACTCTTGATTTCATCTCAGGTCCTGATCTCAGGGTCCTGGGATTGAGCCCTGTGTCTGGCTCCACGCTCAGTGTGGGGTCTGCTTGAGATTCTCTCTCTCCCTCTCCCCTTCCACTAGTGCTGGTGCTCTCTCTCTCTCTCTCATAAATAAATAAATAAAATCTTAAAGATACCCCAAAACACAAAACACAAAACAGAACCACTGAGCTGCAAACATGTGAAGCCACAGACTGTAGAGAATTAGTCCCAGGTCTGGAAAAGGGTGGTTGTTTGCCCAGCTGTATTTCAAAATTATGTGGGACTGGTCACACCTTTTTTCCTTTAGTGTTCTTCATTTTTGAATGGTAATGTCTGTAACTGTCATCTTATGTCCATCTCAGACTTTTATTTTGGGAACATATGACTTATTTCTAGAGTTACACAGCATCCCAGATGGCAAGGAATGTGTCTCAGGATGGACTTTTTACCCAGAGCCACACCCATCCTGGATTTAAATAATTTACATGCTGGGATTGGGGACTTTTGAGCTGCTGAGATGTAGATGATCCTTGGGACATGGGGGTGATGCTGTAATGAGTTGAAATGTTTGGAATGGGATGAATGCATTTTGTACATGAGAGGGCATAAATTCGGGAAGATCAAAGGGAGGATTGTGGTAGGCAGAATAATGGGCTCCCCAAGATGTTTATGTTCTAATCGGTGAATCTGTGAGCATTTGAGTTTACAAATAAATTGTTTTTACTTACCACAATTCAAACACCAATCATGATTATTAGGTACTGCCCTTTTGTCTGAACTTGCTGCAATGTCAGAAGTTCCAAAACACCGCTCTTTTCTTCAGATTTCATAATTACTAGAATGGCTCACAGAACCCTGGACCTCTCTTCACTTAATGCTTATCAGTTTATTATAAAGATAAAACTCAGAAACAACCAAGTGAAAGAGATGCATCGTGGAAGGAGCATAGACTTTCCAGGCTCCCAAGGGCATGTCACTCTCTCAGGGCGTCAGGGCATTCATCATCTTGGAAACAATCTGAACCCTGTTGTTTGGAGTTTTTATGGGGATTCTATCACATAAGCATGATTGATTAAATCATTAACCATTGGTGATTAACCTGATTTCCAGCCCCTCATCTCTCCTGAAGGTTTTGGGGCAGGACTGAAGGTTTCAACCCTCTAGACTGTTATGATGGTTTATTTCACATGTCAGCTTGATTGGTCTAAGGGATACCCAGATAGCTGGTACATTATTGCTGGGGGTTTCTGGAAGAGAAAAACATCCTATTCAGTAGAGTACAGACCTATTGCTAGTAAAGTGAGTGGGCGTCATCCAATCTACTGAGGGCCAAAATAGAACAAAAAGTTTAATGAGGGGTGAATTCCCTCTTTCTCCAGCTGGAATGTCCATTTTTTCCTGACCTGGGACATTGAGGTTCCTGGTTCTCAGGCCTTCGTACTCAAACTAAATAGTACCACCAGCTTTTCGAGTTCTCCAGCCCGCCGATGGCAAACTGTGGGACTTCTCAGCCTCTGTAACTGTGTGAGCCAATTCCTGTAATAACTCTCACTTTATATGCAGATCTTCCTCAACTCGCTATGGGGTTATGTCCCAATAACTCATCTTAAGTTGAAAATACAATAAGTCAAAAATACATTTAATACACTTAACCTACTAAACATTATCATTTAACCTAGCCTACTTTAAACATGCTCAGAACACTTACATGAGTCTACAATTGAGCAAAGCCCTGTAATACAAAACCTATTTTATAACAAAATGTTGAGTATTTCATATAATTTATTGAGCACTGTACTGAAAGTGAAAAACTGAATGGCTGTCAGTATTTACCTTTGTGATTGCTTGGCTAAGTGGGAACTGTGGCTTGTTTCTGCTACCCAAGATCAGGAGAGTATTGTACCACATATTGCTAGCCTGGGAAAAAATCAAAATTCAAAATTTGAAGTATGGTCTCTATATAATGTGTGTCAGTTTTGCACCATCATTAAGTGAAAAGATTGTAAATCATAAATAAATAAATATATATTTATATTACCTATATACTCTGTAAATACTCTGTGTTTCTGGAGAACTGTGATACACATGCTGCAGTCTTTCTGGGGACCAGCCCCTATCCTGAAGCTCTCTAGGTGCCTCAGGCTACCAGTCATCTCATTAGAATAGCACCACAATCTTATAACTCTAAAGATTCCAAGGGTTTTGGGAACTGTGTGCCAAGAACTAAGAGCAAATGTTTATTTTATTTTTTATTTTTAAAATTTTATTTATTTATTTATTTATTCTATTAATATTTATTTATTTATTTTAATTTTTACAACATGACAAAACAGAATATGCAGATGTGAGCAAGTGAGGGATCTTGAGACAGAGGAAGTGATTCTGGATCATCCGGGTGGGTCCAGTGTAGTCATGTGGGCTCTTACCAGGGAGCCAGGGAGTCAAAGAAACAGAGATTGGAGAGATGTGTGAAAGAGGGAATGAGCCAAATGATGTGGGTAGCATCTAGAAGTTAAAAAGGCAAGAGTTAGTGTTTTCTTCCAGAGCCTTCCAATCTGGTCTGTCCTTTGCAAACCCTTATCCCCAGGACTTGGTAAATCATGATTTTTACAGTCCCTTTCACTGACTTGGGTCCTGTTCAGGGTGAACCAGGCCCAGGATCCCTATGTTTATCACAGATTCAATTTGAATTTCAGCAGAATAAATAAATATTCTTATAACCATATCTTATCTGTGGGATTAAGTCATCCTGAACATTAGGTTATAATTAAATTAAGTCTGGATTTGTCTGATTTCTCTTGTCACTGGAAATTAGACTTCTAGTCAACTCCCTCGTGGCTTTGTTGGTGAACAACTCATTGGGTTAACATAGGAAATCCTTGTGTCACTTTCCTGTTTCACACTTGAATCATTTTGCACTGATCTAGAATAAACTGAAAAATTCATAATGGAGCCTTAAAAGCTTAAAGGATCTAGGTCCTGCTGGCTCTTCAACCTCATCTGGTTTCACTTTCTTGGTGGATTTTTATGTACCAACCGCACTGCCTCTCTTTCTTTTCTTCTCATATACTAAGACCTCTCAACATGTAGCTTTCCCTGTCTGGGATATCTTCTCCTCATTATTTTCTCTGGTTTACTCCTTTACCTTTCAATTTTCTGAGGAAAGCCTTCCATTATTGTTCAAACATCAGACCCAGTTATATTCTCTTTTTGTACCACATGCTTTTCTTTTGAGGCATTGATTCTAACCGTAATTAATCAATTATTCTATTTTATTGTTCTCATCCTCCATTTGATAAAGATACAGACTGTGTCTTAGTTTTTTATTTTCAGCAATTAGCAAAGTACCTGGCACCTAGAAGCATTCAGTAAATATAGGTCATATATCCTTTCTTTGTGTCCTGTTTCTTTGAATTTAAAACTGGTCTGAGCCTAACCTAAGTAATGACACTTATTACTAAAATATTGTGCCTTAGATTTCTTTTTTATCTCAAGACTTTAAATTCCTCTGTTAATTATTGCATCCTGTTATCCCATTACAATAACCACTAAGCAATGCTCTCTTTTTATAATTAGAATTTGAAATGATAGAAGAAAATTGAAATAGAGGCAAAAAAAAATCTTTGAAAGCTGTATGAGGAATGATCTAGCTCATGCAGTTTTAAAATATAGTTAATTCATTCTTTGCTTCAGTAGTAATTATTTTCTTTTCTATATTTACCTAATGAATAAATGTACCTTTTTTCTACACAAAAGACTATTCTACACATAATAAATCTTTTATTTCAGCAATGGATCGAAAGGAGACATCTCTTAATTCACCCTATGTAGCCAATGATTTTTTAAACTTATTTTATTTTTTAAAATATTTTATTTATTTATTTGACGGAGAGAGATCACAAGCAGGTAGAGAGAGAGGAAGGGAAGCAGGCTCCCAGCAGAGCAGAGAGCCCCATGTGGGACTCAATCTCTGGGAGATCACGACCTCAGCCAAAGGCAGAGGCATCAACCCACTGAGCCACCCAGGCGCCCCCTCCCCATGTATCCAATTTTGTCATTACCTAATTATCTTGGGGATAATAGAAAGGGACTTTTATACCTTCTGCTATAATATCTTACATATGTACCATGTTTTCTCTATACCAAAAATGTTGTTTATTTTAATTTTTTTAAGTTTGTATTTAAATTCCAGTTAGTTAACATACAGTGTAATACTGGTCTCAGGTATACAATATCACGATTCACCACTTCCGTACAACACCCAGTGCTCTGTACAACAGGTGTGCTCCTTCATCCCCATCATCTGTTTCACCCCCACCCACCTCCCCTCTGGTAACCATCAGTGTGTTCTCTATAGTCAAGATCCAAAAGTGTATTTTAATGTTATTTTTTCCTCATTAAACTCTTGGCTTTTAGAGCTATGGTAAACATTTGAAATTAAGTTGAAAGAATCTTGGAATAAGCCAATTTTAATATCAAATCATATTTAATTAGATTAAATCTTTTGTGATAGTATGAGGAGCCCTCAGAAGCTGTTTGGTACAGAAAACCAGCAAATTAGTAAACAATATCATTTAAAAAAGCTTTCTGAAAGAATGTATTACTGGATCTGAAGCCAATTTTAACTGTGATGAAAGTAAACTTCCCTTGCCAACTGTTTCATTACTTAACTTGCCTTATAATTAAAATATATTTCTTTATACTCAATCTACTCTTTCTCTACCACACATTCAGTTATTTTTATTTCTGTTACAAATCTAATAATAATAATTGGTATCTTTTATCTGTTCTAGATATTAATGGTAGTTTGGTAGAAATGGTAGAAAATTTTTATCACAATAATGTCACTGTTCTCCATCCATTGGAAATTACTCTGAGTTTCCTTGTCTTGAAATACAGCCATATAGTTTATCTCATTTCATTTCATACATAGCTTGCAAAGATAGATTGTATTTTTAATGATTTATGTATATTCATAGTGTAATTTTCTTCTGATACTCAAGATATAATTTATGGCTCTGATTGAAGGGCAAATTCCAGTTAGTTATGCCTCAGGTGAAATAATGTAGACATTTGCTACTTTACCACTGAGTTGAGATACCTTCTGATATGTAAATAGAAGGGTCTGAATTCAAATATCTTACTTATTTTTTAAAATTAAGTTTATTTTATCATATAAAGGTATATCTTTAATAATTTTGCCCCTTTGGATGAAACCAAATCAAAAGAAGCAAACCAGAATGGGAGAGGGAGAAGTAAAATAGCTAACATTTATACCTCTGACTTACTTCTCAAGTGTGAGAAAATCTCGTAAGAGTTTGAAAGAGATTTTTTTTTAATTAATGCCTTCACTTGATTTATAGTTCTAACAAGCTCAAGGAATTCTTCCACATGGCAGCAGTATGCTGTGTGGTTTTTAAAACTCCAAGTGAAAAACCACAAACCCCTGGAAAAAGTGACTCTGGATTTTAATAGAATCACACCCGAGGGTATTCATTCATGAAACTTTTACTAATTCTTAAATTATTTTCAAGGCATGTTGATTGGTGATATGTTCCCTTTCTAATCACTGCTGATCACACCATTAATACGTAACTGATCTTCCCCCAAGTTATAGTCAGTTGGCACCAACTAGTGTCTATCTGTACATAGTAAACAATGAAGAGATAATCTGCACAAATTAATGATTTCTGAATGACTTTTATACACAAATTCTATTCATTTCACCAGCAATCAGAATGTATTTTTCCTTTTTTTTTCTGCCTGATATATAAAATTGTGGGTTACTTCTTCTTAAGTAAACTGGCAGCAGTGCTCCCAAAAGCACTGTTTTGGGAAGAATTAAGAATTATCTTTCAGATTTGTGTGATACCTCCAGTCTTCTGCTGCTGATTGAAACCAAAAAGAGAGGAGCAGGGTCCCTTTCCTGGGAGGTGGCCATCTTGTTTTTCCTTACTTAGCTCTTTGCCTCACCTGTGTCCCCAAGCAGCCCCTGTTGAACTCACCCAAGTCTTTGCACGAAATACTTCATCTGCTGGGCTTGGTTTAGTCTCAATTTTGTGACAGGATCTGAAGCAAAAGTATGAAGAGCTTTTGAGTGGTTAGAATTTTTATTTCAACATTAATTTGAATTTTAAATTTAATATATAAGAAGGTAAGTTCCAAACTTTGGAAAGCAAAATTGTTTCTAATTATTGAGGTTTGTAAAACATTGAAATTTATTCTTATACGTAAAAGTAAGAAGGGATTTTATTTTATATATTCTGCTCTATACTCTAATATTTCAATGGAGGATGAAGGTCTTCCTGAATGTCTCTTTAATCTGGTCTGAGGTTGAAAAATATTCAAGGAAATCGGATATTGAAGGTTGAGGAAAGGCATTTTGCAAGAAGCTCTGTATCTGTGTCTTTTGGACACTCCTTGGCACAGAGCACAGAACTATGCACTTTTGACAAGCACCAGCTGAAGAATTTATTAAATGTATGATGCCAGACTACATGGAAATTTAGAAAACAGATCTTTCTTTTTCATTTAGTCTTCTAAATTTGTAATCAGCAGGTTTTAAACGATGTCTAGTTTGGTTTGTGGCATTTTTAAAGTTTCAGTACAGTAAAAGGATTGTGAGTATCTTTAATTGTAAACATGACAAGTATAGACTTCTGGAATTCAGCAAAATGTGGATGTAATGGGACAATAAATTACTACTAAGTGGCTGGATTTTAAAAAAAGAGCACACACACAAACAAAATGAAACACTGCATTGCAGAATCCTACTATGATCTCTTCTTTTTTCTTTCCTTTCTTTTTTTTTTTTTTTGAATAATATATGTGCAATCATTCTCCCCAGAACTATCACAGCTTGAGTTGAAATAATCGCTCTAATTTGTATGGCAAAAAAAAGCACCCTTATTTGTGCTGATAAAATGCAACTCATGGCAACTCCAATCCTGTGGTTTTAATGTGATTCAAAAAGCTGTCTGCAATAAAGAAATGTATTAGAGATGCTAAAAGCTGATAAGACTTTGTTTTTGTTAAGTTTTGGAACAATTTAGCTGATGGAGTAAAATGGGCGCTAGATTTTCTGATAAGTAATTTTCCATTCACCTAAATTTATTTGCAGATCCAGAAAACTTGTTTTGCGAAGACTCACGAATGCATGGAGTACTCATGGGCTTATGGCGCCATGTGTTGGATGAAATTGGTTGGCATGAACCTCTTACAAATGGCAGTGCAAAGTTGTCAAAAGATGGCACATAAAGAAGCTGGTTTGTTTGACTATAGTGAAATATTTCTGGGTGGCCTAACTCACCTGTTTCAAAGGACATGCGTAGAACAGAAACCATGAAGTGGGTTTATTTCCCAGACACTAACATCTATACTAAACCCCAGAAATAATAGCTTAAGCAAATCTGGAATTTCAAGGTCTTGGGGAATTTGAAATGCATAAATCCTTGTATTCTCCTAGAAGCCCTTTAAGTCAGGGATGTCACTTAAGATGTTCAGGGCTTTGAAAAGTCAAATTGTTCTAATCATCTAACAAAGTTCTGTCCTGATAGCAACATTCAACAGTTTCTATTTCACCGCCTCCTCCCACTGGCTTACCCCATCCCTCCTACAGTAATTTCCCCCATATCTCTCATCTCCTATAACATTTGTGTAATCTACCTACTTTTTTTTTTTTAAGATTTTTTAAATTTATTTGCTTGACAGACAGAGTTCACAAGTAGGCAGAGAGGAAGGCGGTGGCAGGGGGGAGCAGATTCCTTGCTGAGCAGAAAGCCCTATGTGGGATTCAATCCCAGAACCCTGAGATCATGACCTGAGCCGAAGGCAGAGGCTCTAACCCACTGAGCCACCCAGGTGCCCCCTAATCTACCTACTTTTATGCATATTGCTGATTCTCTGTCTTTCCTACCAGATTGTAAGCATACAAAAAGGACCTGGGCTCTTTTGGATGCCCTAGCTGACACCAGCCTCATATGACAACTGCTGTTGCTCCAAGCACGCTACTCGGGAAAGCACCAAAGCTGACTTGTAATGTGGGATCTTCCACTAGATAGCATTGCAAATACACAAGTATTTAGAAGTAACTTTTTGTTTTTCTGATTAAAAAAATGTGTTTTAAAAAACTAGCAAAAGGCAAAAACATAGTAAAAATAAAAACAAATAGTAATAATAAACCTCTAATTAAAAAAATACTTAAGCATTGTTAACACACAATGCTATGTTAGTTTCAGGTAAACAACAGAAAATTCAGCTTCTCTGTAAGTTATAATATGCTCACTGCAAGTGTAGCTGTCCTCCATCACCATCCAACCCTATTATAATACCATTGACTATGTTCCCTATACTGTACCTTTTATGCTCACGGCGTATTCATTCCATAACTGACAGCCTGTATCTCCCACTATTACTTCACCCTTTTTGCTCATCCCCCATCTCCCCTTCCCCCCTCTGGCATCCATCAATTTGTTTTTTTGTATTTATCCATCCAATTCTACTTTTTGTTTATTTATTTATTCCTTTGTAAAACCCCTAACTTTACTTCAGACATTTGAGAGGAAACATGATTAACATTTGGGGACACACAAGATAGTTGAGATTATACTAACTATTCTCCTACCTTGGAGAAATATTATTAAAATATTATTCCTGAATCTTTAAAAAAATATACATTTTTAAAGATTTTATTTATTTGAGAGAGAGAGAGAGCACACATAAGTGGGGTGGGGGGGAGGGAGCAAAGGGAGAGGGAGAGGCAGACTCCCTGCTGCATGGGGAGCCTGACATGGGGCTCACTCTCAGGACCTTGAGGTCATGATCTGAGCCAAAGTCAGACACTTAATCAACCGAGCCCCCCAGGAACCCCTACTACCTGAATCTTCAACTATTTATTTCCTTAGGGTAGATTCCTCAGAACAATTATATAATAATTTCTCAAACACTTTTGGACATTTGCTATGTACTTCAAAAATTTCATCTAATTACTGTTTTAGTTGCATCCCACATGCTTAAATATGAACTATTTTTATTTTTATTGAGATCAAAATATTCTCTAATTTCCCTTTTGATTTCTTATTTTACTCATGTGCTTTTTTAAAAAATATTTTATTTATTTGACAGAGAGAACGTGCACAAGCAGGGGAAGCTGCAGGCAGAGAGAGAGGGAGAAGCAGGCTCCCTGCTGAACAAGGAGCCCAATGTGGGGCTCAATCCCAGGACCCTGAGATCATGACCTGATCTGAAGGTAGATGTGGAACCTACTGAGCCACCCAGGTGCCACTACTACTGTGTTATTTGAAGGACAGTTCTTTGTTTCCAAACACGTAAGGATTTTTAGCAAACTTTTAGCTTAATTGCGCTATAGTCAGAGAACATGCTTTAAATTCTAGAAGTTGTTGAGAATTGTTTTACGTCTTAGCATATGGTGAATATTTAAATGTTGTGTACATATTTGGATAAATACGTATAAATCAGTGCAGTTGCTATATACACAGGTAATTCCTACACACACAAATTAAGTTAAGCTTGTCTATCATATTTTTCAATATTTTAAATTGCTGATTAGTATTGCTTGTTCAATTGATTAAGAAAGACTCATAATTTCCAAGTATGAATATAGATATGTTATTTTCTCCTTTAATTCTATCAAGTTTTGCTTTACTACTTAAAGGCTAGGTTAATAGATGCATAGGCATGTAGAATTGTTTTGTCTTCACACAGGGCCAGGACCAGGATGAATCAATTGAGGTGCTTAGGGTACATCCTTTTAGGGAGGTTCTCATGCTCATAGTTATACAAGTGCAGGATTGGCACCAGAGATTGGGTCCTTAAAATGATGTGCCCACATGCCTCACTTGCCTCACCTTGTCGCAGCCTAGTCTTCTAGTAAATTGAAATGTCATCACTATGATGTTCTTTTGTTCCTCCTTCCATCTGCTGTTATCATTTTCTTTCCTTAAAGGCCTTTTGATTACTTTTCTTTTGTCTTTTTAATTTCTCTCTTCTTTTATTTTAGGTGTGTTCTATAAAGTAAAGCTTTGCTTTCTGAAAGTTTTGCTTTCCATTTGACAAATCTTTGACTTTTAACTGGAGTACAGAAATCATTAATGGTCAATAGATCTCCTCATGATTTGGGTCACAATTGACCCTCTTATTATTGGTTTGCTATTTATGTCATTTGATCTATCTTCTCATTTCTTTCCTTTTTTGTCTTCATTTGTATTTTTCAAGTCATTCTATTTCCTCCCTTAACTAGCTTTGTAGTTGCATTATTAGTCTTAGTCGCTCTTTTGAAGTACGTAACATGTCTCTTTCTCCACCTGCTTTCAGACTTTTCTTTTGACTTTGTTTTTCACCATTAGATGTGCTTTTTAAAAAAATTTATCCTGCATGTTGTTGAATACGTAGTATGATATCCTTTTCCATGTTTTCAATTATTGCTTCTGCTCCAGTCTCACTCCTCAGACTCCAAGACTCCAATTTATATGTTTTACGTGTATTAGGTCTTTTCTGTATTTTTCACCATATGTTTCTCTGTGTTTTATTCTGGAATTTAGATGAAGAGTAGATGGACCACACTTTGAAAACTGGTCTCCTATGGTGCTACCCTAGAAAATAAACAGCTCTCCTTTCTTAGTGGGTTCTGAAACCTAATGGTTTTTCTTCTTGGCCCCATGAGTCTTGGGAACACAATGTTCATTTTCTTACCTTCTGGATGAGAGCTTCCATTACAATGAACAGATTCTGCTATGAAAAGACAAAGACAAAAGTTTTATTTCTCTGGATATTTTTCTTCTTGAATCTCAACTACTTAATACCTCACCATCTCTTTAATTCTACCAGCTTTGCATATGTTTAATTATTTTCTTTCACTTGTCCAGTTGTTCTTTTGGGGAGGCCAGTTCAAATTCCCTGTTTTGATAATACTTATAGTGGATCTCCATCCATTTCATTTTGACGTAAACTTTTTGCTGTCATCTTGAAAGCAAGGCTAATCTGAAAGTTAAAATGTGATTATTTTTAAATGTTTTATTTAGACCTTTAAATATGCACAGCTTTGTAAAACAGAATTTTCATTCTGGACATTTGTGTAATGAAGGGTACACATCATCTCCATGGTTAAATTTGTCAGTAAATAAAAATGATTTAATTTTCTCCATTGGGCAATTTTTGTGATCTGCCAAAAATGCAAAATAAACAAAACTCTCTTGAATATTAATTTTTAAAGATAGCACAGAGTTTGATGATATATGGAGAGATACCACCTATTTTTGTTTCAATAAAACTTTCACATATTTTCCCAGACCAGTGAAAGGGACTTCCTCAGAGGTCATTAGATTGTTCCCCAGATACACATTATGACCTTCATCTAGTTAAGGACTGCTTTCACTTCCTTGTCATAGATGCCGCTCAGATTCTGATGAAAGCTCTGAATCTTTCTCCAAAAATATAAATAAATAAAAAGAAAAGAAAAAAAAAAGAAAACAAAACCAAAACCCAAAAAACAAACAAACAAACAAAAAAGGATTATAACCCAAAATATAAATATAGCTTCAGGGATTCAGAGGATAAGGCCTATTCATGGACACCAGGTTAAAAATTCCTGACCTGGTTTGAATAGTCAGAGAAAAATTTCTTTTCCATCTAAATTTAAAAAATATCTTTATTCATCTAATTGGGAGAATCCAACTGTATATGTGCACACACATACTCTACATATTCATATATTGAGAAGCATTGCTTGAATTTCTTTCAACTTGCTGATTGGTGTAAATCCAGTTAAATGGTTTGAAACTGGCTATGCAGAAACTCACTTTCATAAACAAACAAACAAGATACATATATATGAGCAAAATAAATGCTTAAGAGTATCCATTTTTATAAGATTATGATTAGCAATAACTACTTTAAAAATTACATACATATCTGAAAATTTATTTAAAAACTTTCTATTTTTTCTTTCTTTCTTTCTTTCTTTCTTTCTTTCTTTCTTTCTTTCTTAAGTTAATTCCTAAGGTTTTAATTTTCTTTTTGTATGGTCTTTTTGTATGTATACATCACTACTACTCCATACCACTTTATATGACCCGGGTTTATATTTATATAGCATGGGCAAGGTTAAGTCTAAAAAAAATGATTTTAAATATCACCTTTATTTCATTACCTTGCAAATTTATTTAAAAATGTTTTCCTGCTGAGAAAAAATGAAAATGGAAAATTTTACACATATAACAGAAAGATATAAGCCTTTTTAGAACAGTTTCTATCATGGTGCCTAAAAAATCAGGAAAGTGATACCCTAATATAGCTAAATTGTATTAATGTTTGCTATTTTTAGTTCTCTCAAGATTGAAAGACTTTAATTCTAAGCTGATAAAAATTGCTAGTTTAATTATGGAATAGCTGAAATACAGAAAGCCTTATTAATTTAGAGTCCATTAATACAGTATTTGAGATAATTTGAATAGCAAGAGTGCTATTTATGGAATTTACAGATAAATAATTTTCACAAGTAAGTTAACTATAAAGATTTTATAGGGACTATTTACTATTCTAAGAGAAGGAATTTTTAGTCATATTAACAACATCAATTTGCTGAGTTAATTCAGAGAGATTTTTATCTGTACAATACTGAAGATCCATTAGGTCCTCTGCTCTCCCACAGTTTATTAGCATAGTTCATTACGCCTTCTACATGTAATAGAAAGGCTCTTACTTTTAATATTCTAGAATTTCTTCTTTTCTCCATGTAGAGAAACCATGCACCTATTTACCTCAATAAATGTGCAAACCAGTCTTCTATATGAATTGCATTAGAGAGTCTAACAGATTTAATGCCAAATAAAGTGACATATGACCAAAAATAGTCAAGTAAATGTAAAAAAGTAAATAAAGGCACACTTACAGTTATATGTCATCATGTGGAAACTAATTCAAAAAGTAAATCAAAATCATTAGCTAATCTAATTAGGTAAACACGGAATCTATCTCAGCTCTATTTACTTACATAAATAAGAGAAGCTGGAGAAAGCTAACAGTGAGTTGAAGGTTGAGGCTTGCTGGGCTATACTAGATTCCCTTTTCAGTCATTATCATTTTTTAAAAAGATTTTACTTATTTATTTGACAGAGAGGCAGAGAGAGCGCAAGCAGGGAGAGTGGCAGGCAGGAGTCTGCGAGACGCAGGCTCCCTGCCTGATGTGGGGCTCTATTCCAGGACCCTGAGATCATGACCTGAGCCAAAGGCAGATGCTTGATGGACTAAGCCACCCAGGTGCCCCCTTTAAGCCATTATCAAGGAGTTTTAAATCTCATCTACCCATGTCATTTATGTAATCAACTAACTACATAAAAGTATATGGATCATTGTAGTTTTAGGCAATGTAAAAAGACCAGTTTAAAAAAAGAGCAAATTAAGAATAAGAAAGGAAGAAATAAGGAAACTACTTACAAAATAGTATAATTATCCACAAAGAAAGACTTAAGAAAGTATAAGCATAAGTATATTAAAACTCATCATATTGTTTTATCAGCCTAGGAGGATAATAGGTCAACACAAAATAAAATGTGTTTATATATATATATATATATATATATATATAAAATCACCAGTAAGTGGCAGATTAAAATGTTCAATTATAAAATAAAATTATAAAGTAATTAAGAATAATTAAAAATTGGCAATAAATATATTCATATATATAAAGGACATATAAGAATTTAAATTTTTAAAAAATATTTTAATTATTAATTTGAAAGAGAGAGAGAAAGCAGGGAGATAGGAAGAGGAAGAGGTAGAGAATCCCAAGCAGATTCTGTGCTCAGGGCAGAGCCTGACACAGGGCTTGATCTCACAATCCTGAGATCAGGAGCTGAGCTGAAATCACAAGTCAGATGCTTAACTGATTGAGCCATCCAGGTGACCCCACCTAAGAGTATCTTACAAAATGAAGAGATCAGCTATTTTTCTATACAGGGAAACTCTATAATAAAATATAATAAAGTTTTATTTGGGTAAACTTTACCCAAATAAAACTTTAAATTAAATACTAGTCCAATGGATATTCTAATTCTAATATTATTTATTGTTTATGCTTACATAGTCATATTGTTTTTATACACTAATTAACAGCATCCCCCCAAATTTTATTTAGGACATTGTATATGCTAGTCACTTCTCGGCATGCAAAGGATATTATTAATGAGATAGAAAATGTTCTTGCTTTTACAGGAATGTTTTTTTTTTCTGGAGATAAGACGACAAAACATCAACCGTGAAAAAATAAGCCAGAAAACAGACAAGAAAGTAACCAGAGGTGGCAAGTGCTACACCAGGAACCACCATCTTATGATGTGCTAGAAACTGGGGTTGCTTTCAGCTGGGGAAATCAGAGGGATCTGCAGGAATACATCTCCTTGGTGAGATGGTACAGGATTTGACACTTGGAATTCAAGTCATGCAGATTCCTCACATAATCATAGGGGATAGTTAAGAATGGGGATGTATTTTGAGGGTCAACAGATCTTGTTGATCAAGTGGATCACGAGGAAAAGAGAGAAATCAAGGAGAGCTCCTAGAGTTTTGTCTTGTGACAATGGGTGGCTAGTACCTACCTAGACTGAGTCAGCCATTTAGTATGAAAACATCTACCTACAATGCCCCTGCAGGTACAGCCTCGTTACTTTTGTCCCCATTGCAAAGAGCTTCTAGAAGGAGTTGCATGTACTTGCTCTCAATATACTCTCATATTCTCTTGAACCAGGCTATGTCTCCATGGCGCTGTTATGCCTAAGGTGAGGAGAGCCCTCTCCAGTGCCAAATCCAAAGGTCAATTCTCTCTTGTCAACAATGGACACAGTTGGATACATCTTCCTTCCAGAAACTTTTTTAGTTGGTTTTCAAAATGTGACTGATCTGGTTTTCTCTCATCACATTGACACTAAGAAGGGAAAATCTATAAAGGGTTCCAAAATATGGGAAGCAGAACCATGTGCTGGAGAGAGATTCTTGAAAAAAAAAAATGTGTACACATATAATAATTTGGATAATGAGTAGGTTTGGGAGGGTGGAATTTTTTTTTTTTTTTGGTCCTTTAAATTTTTATGGAATGTTTATAGCTCAGAATATGGTTCTGTCTTGGTGAATGTTCCATGTGACCATGAAAGAATGTATATTCTGCTCTTGTTGGGTAAAGTTATTTACAGTTGATTGATGGAGTTGTGAGTTAAACTGTGTTCTTACTGATTTTCTGCTTCTGGGATATGTCCATTTCTGTTATAAGGGTATTGAAGTCTCCACTATAATAGTGGATTCACCTATCTCTCCTTACGTTGTATAAGATTTTACCTCATGTATTATGATGCTGTGTGTTAGTTACTTACGTATTAAGGACTGCATGTCTTTTTGGAGTATTGGCCATTTTATCATTATGCAATGCCCCTCTTTATCCCTGATAACTTAATTTGCTTTGAAGTCTGCTGTGCCTGAAAATAATGTAACTCATGTTTTCTTTTGACTAGTGTTAGCATGGTGTATCTTTCTCCATGTACTGCCTTTAATCTGTATCTATCTTTATATTTACAGTGGGTTTCTTATAGACAACTTGGAGTTAGGTCTTAGTTTTTGATCTGTTCTGAAAACTTCTCTCTTTTGATTAGTGCAATTAGACCACTGGTTTTCAAAGTGGTAATTGATATAATTTGAATAATAACTACCATATCTGTTTCTGTACTATATGTATTTTTTAACATTGCTTGTTATTTCTATTTTTGTCTTCTACTCTCTTTCTGCCTTTTGTGGGTTTTTTGTTTTTGTTTTTGTTTTAAGATTATTTATTTATTTATTTGACAGAGAGAGAAATCACAAGTAGGCAGAAGTAGGCAGAGAGGCAGGCAGATAGAGAGGGAGAAACAGGCTCCCTGCTAAACAGAGAGCCTGATGGGGGGCTTGATCCCAGGACCCTGGGATCATGACCTGAGCTGAAGGCAGAGGTTTAATACTGAGCCACCCAGGCGCCCCAGCCCTTTGTGGTTTTAGGTGAGTATTTTATATGATTCCATTTTCTTTCTTTCTTTTTTTTTTTTTAAAGATTTTATTTATTTATTTATTTGACAGAGAGATCACAAGCAGGCAGAGAGGCAGGCAGAGAGAGAGGAGGAAGCAGGCTCCCCGCTGAGCAGAGAGCCCGATGCAGGGCTCGATCCCAGGACTCTGAGATCATGACCTGAGCTGAAGGCAGCAGCTTAACCCACTGAGCCACCCAGGCGCCCCATGATTCCATTTTCTTTTCTTTCTTTATGTATCAGTTATACTACTCTTTTTTCCCCTCTTTTTTTAGTGATTACTCCAGAGTTTGCAATACTCTGAGCTAAACAGAGTTTAAACAGAGTTTAAATGGATCAAAATTCATTTTTATTTTTAAAGATTTTATTTATTTATTTGAGAGAGAGAGTGAGCATGAGGGGGGAGAAGTTCAGAGCGAGAAGCAACTCCCATGGTGCTGGGAGATAGATGTGGGACTTGATATTGGGACTCGGGGATCATGACCTGAGCTGGAGACAGTTGCCTAACCAACTGAACCACCACCTAGGTGCCCCAAAATTCATTTTCAAATAACATTATACTGCTGCTTCATGAGTAATGTAAGTTCTTTCTAATAATAAATAATCCTAACTCCTCTTTCCTGTCCCTTGTGTCATTGCTTTTATTCATTTCACTTACAGGGAAGCATATATGTATATACATAAACATACATAATCAAGTATATTCTTGACATTAGTATTTTGAACAAACTGTTACTTATTAAATCAATTAATAATAAGAAAAGCATATTTTTAAAAATTTTACCTTCACTTATTCTCCCCTCCCTTCCCTTCTCTTCCCTTCCCTTCCCTCCCCTCCCCTCCCTTCACTTCTTTTTTTCCCCATAGATCTGAGTTTCTAACCTGTATCATTTTCCTTCTCTCTAATGAACTTCTTTTAATATTTCTTTCAAGGCAGTTCCATTGACAAGAAATTCTCTCTCTCTCTCTCTTTTTGTGGAAGAGCAGGGAGACAAGTCAGTGTATTGGCCCTTGAGCACCCTCCAAATTCTCTCAATTTTTTTTCTCATCTGAAAATGTCTTTATCACTCCTTCAATTTTTAGGCATTATTTCACAAGATGCAGAGTTTTCAGTCAATGTGGATTTTTTCTTGTTTTTTGTTTTGCCCCCCACACCCCCTCTTAACACTTTCAAATATTTCTTTCTATTTTCTTCTTGCTTGCAGTAATTTCTGAAGAAAAGTCAGGTATAATTCTCATCTTTGCTTTTCTATAGTTTTAATCCTCTGACTTATTTCAGATTTTTTAATCTTTGATCTTCCTTAGTTTGAAGATGATATGCCTAGTGTGTTTTTTTTAAAGCATTTATGCTGCTTGGTGTTTTCTGAGCTTTGTGATATGTGGTTTAGTGTCTGATGTTATTTTGGGAACATCTCTCAATAGATGGGAATCTATTATTTTGGGAAATTCTCACAATATTGTTTCAAATGTTTTTTTTCTGTTCTTTTCTCTCTTTCTTTTCCTTCTTGTATTCCTATTACTTTATCCACTGGATCCCTTAGCATATTAATCATGGTTGTTTCAAATTTTCAGTCTGATGTTGAGGGAAGGGAAGCTTTCTGTAGCTTTATTATTATTATTATACTATGAACTACTATTATTATTATTACTCCAGTTCTCAGTCTTTTAGTGAGCCTATACCTCTGGGATGTGAACTCCAGATGTGTTTCTCGGATTCTTCTTCTCCCCTTAGGTGGGACAGGATGGTTAGAGTGTGCTACTGTTCACTATTTCCTTTCTGTTCCATGGAAGGCTAAAGCTGGCTAGAGTTGATATTTTTCTTCCCTCAGGTCAGTGAGGCTCTGATAAAACCCCAAGAGGTGGAATAGTTTCTCCTGAGGGTGCCTTTATTAAGAAGAATAGAATATGGGTTGCCAGGGTGGCTTGGTTGGTAAGCATCTGCCTTTGACTCAGGTCATGATCCCAGCATCCTGGGACTGAACCCTGTGTCCAGTGGGGAGTATGCTTCTCCCTCTCCCTCTGCTCCCCTCACTACTCTGTGTGCTTTCTCTCTTTCTCTCTCAAATAAATAAATAAAATCTTCATTCATCTGTTGAAGGGCATCTTGGATCCTTCCACAGTTTGGCTATTGTGGATATTGATGTTATGAACACTGGGGTGCATGTGCACTTTCTTTTCACTACATCTCTTTGGGGTAAATATCTAGTAGTGCAGTTGCTGGATCATACAGTAGCTCTATTTTTAACATCTTGAGGAACCTCCATATTATTTTCCAGAGTGGCTATGTTCCCCTTTCTCCACATCCTCACCAACTTTTGCTGTTTCCTGTCTTGTTAATTTTTGCCATTCTCACTGGTGTAAGGTGGTATCTCATTGGGGTTTTGATATGTATTTCCCTGATGGCTAGCGATGTTGAATAATTTTTCATGTGTCTGTTAACCATTTGTATGTCTTCTTTGGAGAAGTGTCTGTTCATGTCTTCTGCCCATTTATTGACTAGATTATTTGTTTTTTTGGTGTTGAGTTTGAGAAGTTCTTTATGGATGTTGGATACCAGCCCTTCATCTGTAATGTCATTTGCAGATATCTTGTCCCATTCTGTGGATTGTCTCTTAGTTTTGTTGACTGTTTCCCTTGTTGTGCAAAAGCTTTTTATCTTGATGAGGTCCCAAAAGTTCATTTTTGCTTTTGTTTCCCTTGTCTTTAGAGACATGTCTTGAAAAACGTCACTGTGGTTCATATATAATGGAATATTACTCAGCAGTAACAAAGAATGAATACCCACCATTTGCATCAACATGGATGGAACGGGATGGGATTATGCTAGGTGAAATAAGTCAAGCAGAGAAAGACAATTATCATACAGTTTTACTCATACGTCGAACAAGGAATAATGTGGAAGACCACAGGGGAAGGGAGGGAAAAATGAATGGGAAGAAATCAGACAAGGAGACAAACCATCAGTCTCTGGACTCTGGGAGCCAAAATGAGGGTTGCAGAAGAAAGGGGAGGTGAGGGAATGGGGTAACCAGGTGATGGGTATTAAGGAGGGCATGTGGATGATGAACACTGGATGTTATACGCAACTAATGAATCATTGAACACTACATCAAAATCTAATGATGTACTATATGCTGATTAACTGAATATAATAAAAAATAAATAAAATAATACTTATAAAAATAAAGAAACCCATCATTATTTTACCTTATAATAAAAACAAACAAACAAATAATAAATAAATAAACAAATAAGTAAATAAATAAAATCTTTAAAAAAAGAACAGAAAGCTCTGGCATATTTCAAAATGATTCTTTTCCCTCCACACTGCTGGAAGCACAGGGGGATTTCTCCTGTGATCTTCACGGTGAGAACCTGACTTAGCTCTTGGAAGTAAAACTCACAAAAGTGTGGGGGTGCCCCTATGACTGGGTCCCCATGAAGTTTTTAACTCTCAGACTTAACCATTCTAAGCTACTAACAATTAGTCTGCTACAGTTCAGGTTTTCCTACTGCAGCACTGGTTCCTGTCGAGATTTAGTTTATAAACTTCTGCTCTGGTAACTTGTGATTCTCTGCATTCACCTGTTGTTCTCCCCAATCTTGGGGACATCAGTTTGCCCTGTGATCTTGTTTCTCTTATGGATCTAAGAAGAATGATTTATTGTTTCAGTTTGTTCAGTCTTTTACTACTTATTGATAAAACATACTGGCGATTTCCAAGTTCCTTATCTGTGGAACCAGAGGCCCATTTTTTTTTTAATTTCCTTACAAAAAGTGGTGGCATGTTCCAGATTTGATATCCATGTGCAATAAAATCATAAAGTTTTTTTTCCAAAAAAAGTTACAGATTTTTTTTTCTTTAGTAACTATAGGATGCAATGTCTTAATCTCATGATAAACAGAAATCATCAATACTTCCAAGTAATAATGGCTAAATGCATGATAAGTAAGTAATAATAGCATCAATATGAATAATAATAGCTAAAAGGTTTTAGCCTAGTAATGCAAGAATGTTAATATAAAAGCACTTAGAAAAAAATATAAAAGCACTTAGAAATATCTTGTAAAGACTCTTTAAAAAAAAAAGATTTTATTTATTTATTTATTTATTTGACAGAGAGAGATCACAAGTAGGCAGAGAGAGAGGGGGAAGCAGGCTCCTCGCTGAGCGGAGAGCCTGATGCGGGGCTCGATCCCAGGACCCAAAGATCATGACCTGAGCCAAAGGCAGAGGCTTAGCCCACTGAGCCACCCAGGCACCCCAAGACTTTTTTTTTGATGTGGGAACATTTGGTATGTATTCTTATCTTAAACTTAGTTAAATAGAAAAGAAGAAGTAGTTGCTCAATGTAACATAGGTATCATATCTAAAACGTAAATTCAACATACATATTTTATAGGAAATATAGGGAAAAAAGAGTAAAGATACATTAATTTTGGATAAAACAAATCATAAATTTAAGATTATTATAAAAATGATCTTAACATGTGGGGGAAATTTGATTTACCATGTGGTATAACATCATGACAATTTTGAAAGGTAATACTTGTTACTGCATTAGAGGACAAGTGATATTTTCATAAAGAAAGGTTAAAGGACAAGTGATTGATAACATTGGAATAAGTGGAAAAAAGTTTTTATATATCTTAAATATGAAAATAAATATAATTTACATCATGGATTAAATATAAGTAAGCAAAAAAATTAGGAGACATAAAATATTTATCATTCATGAGGAAATATTATTTACCTACCTTTGTTATGTTAGATGGATCAGAAAAGCAAATATTATCACATCTGAACATATGCATTGGGGAATTTATTTAATAGATTATTATCATGCAATCATTAAATGCAAAGGTTATGAAAACACTATAGCTATGTTTTAAGCAAGCAGCAAAACGCAAAATAACGTGTAAGCAGTTGTTACAACTATGTGAGA
Organism: Lontra canadensis; assembly: GCF_010015895.1. Classification (NCBI taxonomy): domain Eukaryota; kingdom Metazoa; phylum Chordata; class Mammalia; order Carnivora; family Mustelidae; genus Lontra; species Lontra canadensis. The sequence continues at coordinate 6,249,921 of NW_022631048.1, forward strand.
CATATTACTCAAAGTCGTAAATAGATTCTATAAGTCATAGGTTGGCATTTTAGTGGATGGTTTTGTTACAGTTACAGCTGGTTTCAACCCTTCATCTATAGTCATACATACCCATGTATTTATCTAGGTCTATAGTTATGGAAAACAAAACCTAGCAGAAAGGGTCAGTTATGCAAATAGACTTATAAATTAAATTTCAATTGTTTTCATTACACAAATGATGCATATTACTTGTAAAAGAATAAAATATAATAATCAAAGAAAGAGAGAAATGGATTGGTGGAGGAAAAAGAGTGAGAGGGTGGAGAGGAGAAAGAAGGGAAGAGAAAAGAAGGCGTTTTTTGTTTGTTTTTTAAAAAAACAAACATACCCAATGTAGATATTTTGGTAAATATGCTTCAAAATGTTTTTGGTGTCTCCTTCTATGTCAGCAAATATCCATATTCCCGTTACACACTGCCTTGAAATTCATTCATTTGCTCCGTGATTTACCCACAACATTTCACTGCTGCACAATTAGACATACATATGAGTACAGATGGGTTTGGATGAACATGTTTGCACACGGACCTTCATGACTTTTGCTTTGCATACATTTATGGAAGAACAATTGCTGATTCAATAGGTCTATATTTTTAAGGATTTTTATACACAATGCTAAATTTATGAGACCATCTGAGAAGGTCCCATGAATATTTTTAAGAGTATCAATCCCATAATTAACTTTCCCCTTTTCTGTCATTCATACCTTATTCTTCTTTATATTTTGCATGTCTGATTACTTATGCTCACTTTGGTCTTTTCTTAATTATGGAATTTTGTGTATAAGAATGAGTTGCTTTGCTAATTTCTTTTCCCCATTTTGGAGCTTGTTTTTTGTTTTGTTTTGTTTGTTTTAACCTATTGATTTTAGCTTTATATTTCTGAATTAATATTTTATCCTTCACATATATTAAAAATATTTTTTCTGCCAACTGTGTATCTTGTAGGTGATATTTCTATCAGAATTTGCCTAATTTTTTTACTATTTGTCATACTGAGCAAGAATAGATATTCTTTGTCACAAGACATTTTCACATATGTGTTCTTCTAGCACATGAATGGCTCCTTCCTTGATACTGAATTTTTAGTGCATCTGAATTTCATTTTCTTGTCTGTTATTTGCAGTTTAACTTTATTCACCTTACTTAGGAAATACAAAAGCTTTACACTTCTATGTAAGCAATTCACTAATCTTCTGGTTTCTGGCTCAGGTGCTCAGAATGCCATCTGCCATTGTCATTATGAAGAAAGGTGAAAGATGGTTTGCCTCTTGAGGAGTGCAGACTGCTGGTCTTACTTTAATATGAACTTACTGATTGGTAACATTGTTCTCCTATTAGCGTGCAAACTTCACGAGCATCTGGACTCAGTGCTCTATCCAGGCTGGGCAGAGAAACCCAGATTTGTGACGAGGTTTCAGGGGGAGAACACGCTTGGCCAAGCAGGACGGTAGTGGAAGGCACAGGGTTGGTGGGAGGGAGACAAGGCTCAAGACCAAGGGTGCACTGAGTGCCCCCCACCAGACAAACGCGCCATTGGATTTTGGAGTGGATAGGAATCTTCAAATATTAGGGATGGTGTTACGCAGGACTATTACAGTTTTCCACCAAATATTCTTTGTGTTCTGATCTGTTTAATCTATTCCTTAGTGCAATTTGCCCAATTAATCTATTTTTAAGGGTTAATTCATTCTTGACATTGAGGACCTAGCCATTTTTCATATGTATTTTCATTGAAACAGTGGCTACCCTATCAATTTCTAAGCTGCTTTATAAATTTTTTTTGTTATTTATTTATTTATTTATTTAATCTTTGGCAAGGTGACCAGTCATGGTCATCTTAATATAGAAGTCATGACATCTATTAGGGAGACCGACCAGAACAAGAAGGAGAGAAGTTGCATCAGTGTGTCTTTCTCCAGTGACCAGCCACCTGGATTTTGTTCAGAGGAAGTTGTTATGAAAAATAACAATGCAAATTCATAATCTAACGTAAGACTTTGACGTCTAAGAGAACTGTACTTGGAGAAGGAAAAAGGGACAGGCTTGCCAGGCCAGAGGCTGTAGACTACTGCATCTCTGTCCCTCAACACCTCACAAGGACTATAATCTTTGTCTAAGTAGCATCTAAACCTCTCCAAGAATAGTCTTATGCTTAGCAGGGGAGAAAGAGCCAGATGGGGGAGACAGAACTTTAAATAGGAAAGGGGATATATGAAAAGACAAGAGAAGGCAAAGCAATTTTTAAAATGAGCAAAGTTGGAGGAAATATACTACCGGATTCAACATTTGTTATAAAGCTACAGTAATAAAAAAAGTGTGGTTTTGGTAAAATAATAGATTTATGGAACAGAATAAGAAATTCAAAGAGGGGCAAACACAGAGTGAACTGATTTTTTAATGGAAGTTACAAAGTCAATGTTGTGGAAGAGGAGAGTTTTGCAATTGAGACAGTTTTATACACTTACGTGAGAAAAATGAACCACAGCCTGAATCTCATACCTTAACCAAAAATTGAGAAAAAGTAAATCGTATACACTAAAGGTAAAGTGTAAAACAAAAGAATTTTTAGAAAGAATCACAGGAGAAAACCTATGTGACGCTTCAGTGATGCAGAGATTTTAGATACCACACCAAACGCCCAGCCCATGGAAGGAACAAGTGTTAAAATGGACTTTATCAAAATTAATTTTTTTTTCAGCTAAAGGTGTTGTTAAGACAATGAAAAGACAAACTTCAGATTAGAAGAAAACATTGCAAACCAAATTTCTTTTTTTTAAAGATTTATTTATTTATTTATTTATTTGACAGAGATTGCAAGTAGGTAGAGAGGCAGGCAGAGAGAGAGGAGGAAGCAGGCTCCCTGCTGAGCAGAGAGCCCGTCATGACCTGAGCTGAAGGCAGAGGCTTTAACCCACTGAGCCACCCAGGCGCCCTGCAAACCAAATTTCTGATGAAGAATTTGTATCCCAAATATGCACAGAATCTCAAAACTCAAAATGAAAAAAAAAAAAAAAAGGAAAAGAAAACTTAAACCCATTTTTAAACTGGGCAAAATATCTAAACAAATGTTTCCCCAAAGATATGCAAATGTAAATTTTGTACACTAAGAGCTCCTCAATATCATTATTCTGTTCCATTAGTCTATATGTCTATTGTTATGACAGTACTGCACAGTTTTTTTTGAAGTATTTATTTATTCATTTATTTATTTACATAATCTCTACACCCAACGTGGGGCTCAGACTCGCGACCCTGAGATCAAGATTCGCATACACTGCTCTTCTGACTGATCCAGTTAAGTGCCACCAAGGAAATACAAATTAAACTCTGGTGTGATCCACCACAAACTCACTATAGTGGTTGAAGTTTTGAAAAAGTAATGATAATATCTGTTGCTAATGAGGTTGCTGAGCAATTGGAAACACTCTTGTCCATTGCTTGTAGGAATACAAAATGGCACAGACACCATGGACATGAGCTGGTAGTTTCTTGTTGAGTTAAATGCATGCTTACCATGTGACCAGCACCCAGGGCATCGCATATCTACCGTGAACTTGCCCAGTTGTTGATCAGATACTTATTGGTAGAAACAGAACTAGAACTGAAGGCATCTTTGAGTTATAATGACATTTGTATTGGGATTGGCATCTGATAATTGAATATTGCCACTTCCCAGCAGTGTGCCTTCGGCACATTATTTAGTTATTGAGCTTATATGTGACTTATAGGTTACATGGAGGTGTACCAGTCTTGCAATAACACATCAGTATGAATATATTTAAGGTTGAGTGCCCTCTTCTTTATAAGATAATGTTTAAGGAATTTCATATGATTACTATGATAATCACCATTATGATCCATAGTTTCTTGTTGCCATTTTAAAACTTTTTGGTCACATTGGAAAAATAGAAGGATACAATGAATGTCATCAAAAAGTATTCTACAAGGATGTCATATAGCTTTTACTGACATTTCTCCTGGTAGAATACAGATGTTCAGACTTGGGACAAGAGTGATGGCTAGATATCTGCATAGATGAGTCTTTCCTCTATTTAACCAAAACACAACTATAACTACCCCCTCAATCTTTGAAAACAAAAAGGACTACATTGGGATAAGTCAGTAGTGTATTTTAATTATCAACTGTTTTATTTCTCGACTAATTATATAATAAAAAGTTATAATGAAACATGAATCATTTGATGATTATGGCATTTTTATTGCTAAAAACTGTTTTACTTAAAGTTTTATTGAACTGAGTGAATTCAGGATATCAAATCCATTTCCCCCTGATCATTTTTTAATTATGAATTTATCCTGATAATTATAAAACATGTAATAATGATGTCACATTTTATTTGTGTAGTTGTACAATTTGATACACTATTTTGCCCACTTTTACATTCCTATATTTTTTGAATAATGCATCCTGTTGCTTATTTTATTTATTTATGTATTTTTTTTACATCAGATACCTGCTTTTTTATTCTTTTAAATCATATTAAGGTTTTTATTCTAATTCCAGTATAGTTAGTATATAGTGCTTTATTAGTCTCAGGTGTACATTGTAGTCATTCAACAATTCTATACATTGCTGCATGCTCATCATAAGTGTTCTCTTAATTCCTTTCACCCATTTCACCCATCCCCCCACCCACTTCCCCTCTGATAACCATCAGTTTGTTTTCTGTAATTAAGAGTCTATTTCTTGGTTTCTCTCTCTCTCTTTTTCTCTCTCTCTTGTTTCCTTTGTTTATTCTGTTTCTTAAATTCCACATAGAAGTGAAATCATATGGTTTTAGTCTTTCTCTGACTTATTTCACTTAGCATTATGCAGTCTAGCCCCATCCATGTTGTTGTAAATGGTAAGATTTCATTTGGCTACTGTATATAATGCTGTAACAAAGATAGGGGTGCATGTATCCTTTTGGATTACTATTTTTGTATTTTAGGGTAAATCTCTAATATTTGTGATTACTGAATCATAGGGTTCCTTTTAACTTTTTGAGGAACCTCCACACCGTCTTCTGCAGTGGCTGTATCAGTTTGCATCCCCACCAACAGTACATGAGGGTTCCTTATTCTCCACATCCTTGCCAACACTTGTTGTTTCTTGTGCTTTTTATTTTAACCATTCTGACAGGTGTGAGCTGATATCTATCAAGTTTTCACTGACATTTTCCTGATGATGAGTGATGTTGAGCATCTTTCCATGTGTGCATTGGCCATCTGCAAATCTTCTTTGGAGAAATGTCTGTTCATGTCTTCTACCTGTTTTTTTATTGGATTATTTACTTTTTGAGTGTTGAGTTGTATCAGTTCTTTATATATTTTGAATAATAACACTTTGTCAGATATCTCATTTGCAAATATCTTCTTCTTCCAATCAGTAGGTTATCTTTCAGTTTTGTTGATTGTTTCCTTCACTGGCAGAAACTTTTTATTTTGATGTTGTCCCCATAGTTTATTTTTGCTTTTAATTTCCCTTGCCACGGGAGATCTAGCTTAAAAAAGTTGCTATGACTGGTGTCAAAGAAGTTACTGCTTGTTTTCTAAAATTTATATGGTTTCAGGTCTCACATTTAGGTCTTTAACCCATTTTGAGTTTATTTTTGTGGGTGGTGTAAGGAAGTAGTCCAGTTTCATTCATATTTGTAGCAGTTTGTTGAAGAGACTTTTTTTCCTACTGCTTATTCTTGCCTATTCTGTCAAAGATTGACAATATAATCACAGGCTGGTTACTGGGCTTTCCATCCTGTTCTGTTGATCTATGTGTCTATTTTTTTTTAAAGATTTTTATTTATTTATTTATTTGACAGACAGAGATCACAAGTAGGCAGAGAGGCAGGCAGAGAGAGAGGGGGAAGCAGTCTCCCTGCTGAGCAGAGAGCCTGATGTGGGGCTTGATCCCAGGACCCTGGGATCATGACCTGAGCTGAAGGCAGAGGGTTTAACCCACTGAGACCACCCAGGCGCCCCACTATGTGTCTCTTTTTAGGCTGGTAACATACTCTTTTGATTACTACACCTTTGTAGTATAAGTTAAAATCTGGAATTGTGATGCCTCCAACTTTGTTTTTCTTTTTCAAGATTATTTTGGCTCTTTAGGGTCTTTTTGGGTCTATACATATTTTAAGATAAATTCTTCCAGTTCTGCAAAAAACACCGTTGGTAAACTTAGTTTGAATATTAACATTATATAGTAAGTACCACTGTTCTTGAGCAGATGTGAAAAGTGATGGTTTTATATTGTTCCAGCATTTTTTTATTAATTATAACAAGTGAAGTATTGCATTTGAATTTTTAAATTTTGTTTAGCAGATTTTTAAATTTGAAATTTCATTTTACATCATATTTTCAGTTCTGTGGGATATTACATTTATGTTGATTTAAATGCCAACAGCCATTAAATTTAGTGACGATTTTTTTCACAATCTCTACTCCATTCTAGATTGACTAGAATGAACTCTCTGACACCATAATTCCACTTAGAATACACTTATAAAATTTCCAAAAGTATTATTTAATTTGTATATTTGCTCATAATTAAAATGCAGATAATTAGAGAAAATAGAGACCTGACAAAGAGTTAAAGATTCCATTAGTATTTCTGGCACCTTATAAAGCATCAACTAAAGAAAATGCTGAAAAATACCAACCTTAGGAGAATATTGATCTTCCCAAAGCAAAGCAGTTTCTCTAATAGTTTTCTTAAACATACAAATTAAGTGGGCTAAAAAAGAAAAGGAGTCCTTGGTTTACTTAGTAAGAGTCCTATAATTGTTTTCTTCCTAAGCTTAACAGATAACAGAATAATTCATTTATGATGATCAAGACAGCACTAATACAGTTTTACAATTCATTAGCTTAAACAGTTAATTTCCATGAATTAACCACTTACTCAATTTTATGTCAATTGACAATTGTGCTTTAATTTACAAAACTCTTCTTAAGTCAATAAAGTTATTTGGATGTCTTGAGACTATTATTTTAAGGAAATTAAATCAATTAAGTTAATTAACTTTGTTACAACAAAGATTCTTTTTATAAAATACGAAGTTGCCAAACAGAACTTTTACATATTTTAGTAGGTATCTCATCCAAGAATATATAAAAGAATGAAGTGAAAAAAGAAATGATGGTGATATTTCTCATCATCTTAAAGTTTTCTGTAGCACTGTATGTGCTAATTAGCAATACAAATAAGTCACTATTTCTCTCCATTAAGACTTGAAGAGGAAAAACAAAGAATTGCAATATATGCAATCTCCTATGACCTTCCTCTCTTGGAGAGAGCGGGAGAGAAACAATTAGATAAGTCAAATTTAAAGAAACTAGGGAAAAAGTGAAGAGTGAGAGACAGGGTGGAAGGAACTTTCTGATTGATTCCTGTCCAATCAGAAGTAGAAACATAGATTCACATACAAAGGGAGAAAAGGATAAAATAATCTTGAAGTCCTGTCTCCCTCTTCAACTTTCAACTACTGCCAGTATCCTCATTATGACTCAAGTCCTTTTTTGCATGATTTTGCATATATAATAGGATTTATATGAAAATTCACACTTATATAACACACCATCTTGCATTTCGGAGGGCGGGATTAAGTTTTGCCAGGACCTGACACTTTATATTATTTTCAATTGCAAATGAGCTTTAGAAAATATTAACCTAGAGATAAAAATGATAGTTTGTTACTTTTATGTCATAAATATTGAAACTAAGATTCATTGTTCATCTATTAATTAGTGATGTATGTTCTCAGAGCCTAGAGGACTTTTAAAGAAGTGCTGCTGTATATCTATCTCTCAGCCTAATTTGTTTTTTGAATTGCTGTGTTTAACAGAACAGTGATGAAATCAGACATATTTTGGCTTGAATGCCTGCTTCGCTTTTAGTTTAGTAAGTTTACACAAAAGACTTGACGTTTCCATACCTCACTTTTCTCATCTGTAAAGAGTATTCTTTTTGTACAATTGCTTTATTAAATTAGACAATGTTAAGTCATTTGCACAATGTAAAAGATATAGTGTGTTTTGAATAGTGCTTACTACATTTGCAATTGCAGTTTTCCAGGACATACCAGCAATAGTGCCCTCATGATTACAGAGCACAGAATTCTATGACATCCCATAATCAGGCTCACAGCAAGATTCACTGGAACAGTTGTCTGTGCTGTTTGTCTCTTCAAGGTCAAAGGAATTTCTAGCACATTTCACCAAGAGCCGTTCTTTTCTGGTTTTCTATTTGACTTCTTGGTCTCACCGAACTGTGTGACCAGTTCCATCATCACTTTCTGTAGAGCTTTGGTTCATTATCTATGCACGAATCAGTGTCATAGCCTCGAACCTAGAGAATGTTGAGATGATTGCCACGTTCCTCTGAAGCATGCTTTGATGCCTTGAACACCACCATCTAAGTCCAGGGATGAGAAGAGGTTGACCTTTCTTCTTTCCTTTCTCCTCATATGGCCAAAACCCTTCCACATGTCAACTCTTTGGTCCAGGCACCAGACAAGACAGTATCCAGGTGGACTATATGTATCTAATCCTCCTGCAAACCTCACCCTAGCTTAGGGAGTCTGTTTCATTTTTCCTGTCACTCATCTGTGAGTTCAGAGTACCCCAATTTTGTCCATATTTTCCAGTTCCTCCTATCAGGACTCAATACCTCACAAACATATTTTCTCATATTTTGGGAAATCGTATGTCCTAAAATTCAGTTGGGTGTGTTAATCTAAGTCAAGTTTTATATTTGAAATTTCAATTTCCCCCAGACATTTGACATTCGCTACTAGAACTAGAGACTGCTGTTGTAAATGTATTTTGTATGGTCCAGTCTTGGCTAGATTGGCTTGGTGCAAATGAAGGAAGCTCCAGTCACTGAGAATCAAATTTCAAGTATGACATCTGAAACTTACTATCATATTACAAAAGTAATTGCTCCAGGGCACTAAAGTTTAATTCAGGGCCTCACAAAGAAATAGCAGTGATGCTTTTGACTTTTGGTCAAACAAGATCAGTGTCATCTATTTTTATTTATTTATAATATTATGCAGAGCACATGTATAATTTGGACTATTGCTGTTTGCCTATACTGCTAATGGAGGGCTGATGACCTCTGTCTTTACCAAGAAAATATGTGTTATCACAGGGTAACTATAATATTCTGTCTGGGTGGGATATCATCCAGGCAGCAAAGGGCAAATTCAAAGGGACAAAAGCAATTAATTTTTTGGATAGTGTGTTTCCATAATGATAAATATTGAGATAGAATTTAAAAAATAGTACATTAACCAGATAGTTCCACATATTTACTTGACCAATTATTGAATATTTGTTAGACATTTTCTGGTTTTGTTTGGATTCTTGGCATTAATTAGACTTAGATTCTGTTCATATTACAACATAATATTATATTATTGGTCATTTTAAACAGTTTTAGTAATTAATACATTTCTCTAGAATTTACCTATCTCTAGCATGTCTCAATTACTACTATTAATGGTTCATGATTAATCAGAGGGAACACAGTCATTTTTACAATCCATGAAAGCAATATTAAGCGATACGCTTCTAGAATTCAACTTCGCTTTAATATCATCTTGTGTACCAGTTTACTTATATTAATTGTCTGTGTTGATCTTGCTCACTAGACACTGGTAAAGTTCTGCTTTGCTGTACTGGTCAGATACAGAGTGACGAACTCTTTCCCATTAATAGTTCTCCAAATATGTGAGAGAAGCATTAGAATGTGAAAACCTACCATGAAACATTGCCCTTAAAACAGAGCAACAAGGAAGTATCTTGAGTTTTGCACAAGTGTGAAGTGTCAATGTATTTAGTATCTCAAGAGGAAAACTGCTCATCTAGAGGCAACATAATTGTCAAAACACTCAAGAAAATGGTTCATAAATGATGCATTCTAAGAGGTGACAGAGCAAAGGCAAATAGAAAGCATGCGGATGATGGGAAAATATAGCAAGAAGATATAAATAGTCAATCATGAGGGAATAGCAGGCAGAAATTGACTGTCAAACAGGATTAGTTTTTGTAAAACTCCAGGATGATAAAATAAATATTGAAAAGGAGAGGGCAGGAAATAATATGAGAAGAAAGGAGGAAAATACAGCAAATGAAAATCAGATTAGATCCTCAAATGGAAGATGTGGAAATCAATTTAAAGATACATAGTGCCATAAAATGGTAGAGGGGGAGAAGGAGGAGGAAGAGGAGAAGAAGAAGGGGGAAGAGGAGGGGAGGAGGGAGGGGAGGAGGGAGGGAAGGGGGAAGGAAGAAGATCGAGTAAGAAGAAATGGAATCAGTTTTTGGAAACATGATTTTAAACTTTATACACACTTCCTTTTATAAATTGCCCACAATACTGTAGTAGGGAGAATAGGGTAATGGCCCCAAAGATGTCTGCATCCTAGTGCCTGAAACCTGTGAATATGTTAGGTTATGTGGCAAAAGGGAATGTGCAGATATGATTAATTTAAAGACGCGGGGGAGGGGATATAATGTTGGATTATCTAGGTGGGTCATTGGAATCACAAGGGTCCTTAAAAGTGAAAAAGGGATGCAGGAGAGTCAACATCAGAGTGATGCAGCACAAAAAAGACTTGACCAACCATTTCCAACTTTGAAGACAGAGGAAGGCGTCATAAAATTAGGAATGCAAGCAGCATCCAGAAGCTAAAAGGACACGGGAATGGACATTCCCCTGTAGTCTCCAGGAGAATATAGCCTGGAAAATGCCTTGGTTTTGAGCCCAGTGACCCTGTTTTGGACTTCAGACTTTCAGAACTGTAAAACTGTTGTTTACAGCCACCAACTTTGTGGTAATTTGCTATAGCAGCCAGAGGAAATGAATACAATGACCACTAGGAAGTTGGCATTATAGCCTCATTACAAACGAGAAAACGGACTCCTGAATAGGTCAGGATATTTAACCCAACGGACACTGCAGAGTCAGGGCTGAATGAAATTATTAAAGAAACAAAGTATTTTTTTTTTAAATGAGCCTCTGAGGGATGCCTGGGTGGCTCAGTGGGTTAAGCCGCTGCCTTCCGATTGGATCATGATCCCAGGGTTCTGGGATGAAGTTTCGCATGGGCTCCTTGCTCCGCAGGGAGCCTGCTTCTCTTTCCACCTCTGCCTGCCTCTCTGCCTGCTTGTGAGCACTCTCTCTCCTTCTCTCTGACAAATAAATAAATGAAATATTTAAAATAAAAAAAATTAAAAAATAAATGAGCCTCTGAAGATAACTGATAATGGTTTAATGGTTTTCTTGCCCGTGTTGAGCAGGTATGTGTTTGATTTCTCAGGCAACTGAAATGATTAGATTTGAACTAACTAAACAAGGGGCCAGTAGACTGCAGTGTCCCCAATGCCTAGGCCAACCAAATCTTAACCTATAAATGACAAAATTGAAACCTAAGGATAACTGAGCACAAATCACCAACTAGGCTTTCAGCTAGAGCCAGTCAATAATTTCCTTACTTTGCTTCCACCTTTTCTCTGTGAAGTCTCTTCCCAAACTCCTTCTCACTTCTGGTCTGGTGCTGCCCAATCAGAACTGATGTGGGGTTTGTTTGTTTGTTTGTTTTTGGTCACATAAACTTTATTTTTTTAATTTATTATTTTTTCGTTACACCTCAGTTTATCTTTTAACAAGTTGCAATGTTTTCATGAACCTGTGTCCTCGTCCATGACCTTGACAAATACTTTGGTTTTACTCCCCACTCCTCTCCACGCAGTTGAGATAGGAAGTCCAGGGGTCTGGGGTTGCGTATTTCCCTCCCCAATATTAAAGGCCACAGGTGGAAGTCAATCTGGGTGTTTCCCTTCTTCTAAATCAGTTAGGCTCTGATAAAATAGCTTCTTTCCACAGCAGTCCTTTGGTTAGGGAAAGAATGTTCTGGGAATACTTCAAAATGGTCATTTCCCCCCTTTTCTTCCTGAAAGCATAAGAACAAGGGGATTTTTCTTCAATCTTCACCGCCAGAGCCTGATCGCTCTCATAAGGTAGAAACTCACTACAATGTGGGAAGGCCCTTGAAGATGGGGCCCTTCTGAAGTGTTTTGCTTTCAAGGCAGTTCACAGAATGGCTCCTGGGTTCCTTGGTAATGAGTTTCTCACCAGTATTAGCGCCATCAGGAGCCTTCTGCTGCCAGAAGGCTGTGATGCTCCCTCTCTGTTTGACACTCCATTTGTCAGAGTAGCAACTTGTCCTGTGGGATCTGAATATAGTTGTTGATTTTGTTTGTTCAACTTTTTCCAAGCTCTTGTCATGTTGGACCAGAAAATGGAAGTCTGATGTGTCTTGTTGACATGATTATATTTGATCAAGATTTTACATATTTCTTTCTCAGTCTTAGAATTAAACATTATGTAAGATCTCTTATTTTGGTGGTGGTGGGGAGAATCTTCCTTGGGATTCCTTTATTTTTCTTCATCTCAAAAAAACTACAATTAAATATATATTAATTGGTCAAGATCAGAAAAAATAGTATAAAAATGGTTTATGTTCATTGCTTCTCTTCCTATAAGATCTAGGAATAAATTAGACTTAAAACGTTGTGTAAGTTTTAAGTTGTACAGCATGTTACTTACTTTGATGCATTTGTATATTATGATTGGCAAGTGAAGTGATATTTATCATATCATTATAGTATAATATTATTTTCTATGTTAATTATACTGTGCATTAGATTTCCATGGCTTATTTACTACTTATTACTTGTTTGTACCCATAAACAACACACTCTTATTCTTCCACCCCATCCACTGGGAACCACAATTTTACTTTACAATTTAACTTAAGATGCCACGTGTAAGTGATATCATGCAGTATCTGTTTTTCTTTCTCTGACTCACTTAGCCTAACATGCTCCAGGTCCTTCCATGTTGTTGGTTATGAAAAGCCATCTTCCTCTTTCATGGCTTGAGAATATTCCACTATGTACATGTACCACATCTTTTATCCATTCATCTGTTGATAAGCATTTCAGTAGTTTCTTATCTTGATTATTGTGAATAATGCTGTGATAAACATGGGTGTGCATATATGCCATTGAAATCCTGTTTTCATTTCCTTTGGATACATACCCTTGAAGTGGACTTGCTAGATCATAGGGTAGATTTATTTTTAATCTTTTGAGAAAACTCCATATTGTTTTCCTTAGTTATTAGAGCATTTTACATTCCCACCAACAGTGTGTGAAGATTCCCTTTTTACCACATTCTTATCAGCACCCATTGTCTCTTGTCTTCTTGATGATACCCAATCTAGCAGGTATGAGATAATACCTCATTGTGGTTTTATGATTTGCAATTTCCTGATGATTAGTAGTGCTGAATATCATTTCATGGATCTGTTGACTATTTTGTTTTGCAAAGTTTCTCCCTCATTCTTTAGGCTGCCATTTCATTTTTTGTTTCTTTTGCTGTGCAGAGCTTTTTAGTTTGATGTAGTCCCATTTCTTGATTTTTCCTTTTGTTGTTTCTGCTCTGGGCATCATCTCCAAAAAATTATTGTCAAGACCAACATCAATGAACTTCTTTACATTTTTTGCTAGGAGTTTTATGGTATAGAGTCTTCTGTTTAAGTCTTTCATTCATTTTGAGTTAATTTTTTGTTGAGTGGGGCAAGACAAGGGTTGAATTCAATTGTGCTACATGCTTTTCTCCTGTTTTTCCAGCACATTTGTTGAAGGGACTATCTTTCCCCCCTAGATATTCTTGGCTTCTTCTTCACTATTAGTTGACCTATGTGCTGGGACTTAATTCTGGGTTTTTTATTCTGTTCCAATGATATATGTTTGTATTTTTTTATGCTAGTACTGTGTTGTTTTTATTACTATGGCTTTGTAGTATAGTTTGAAATCAGGATACCTTCAGCTTTTTTCTTTTTTTCTCAGGATTGTTTTGGCTATCTGGGGTCTTCTATAGTTTCTCACACATTTTAAGTATGTTTCTTCTATTTCTGTGAGATATACCTTTAGCATTTTGATCAGGATTGCATTGAGTCTGTAAATGGCTTTGGGTAGTATGGCCATTTCAAAAATATTAATTCTGTTTTTGTTTTGTTTTCTTTGCTTTGGTTTCAAGAGTAGATTTTAGCAATTCAAACCTTGCATAAAACACACAGTGCCCATCACAGGTGTCCCCTTAATACCTGTCTCCTATGTAGCCATCCCCTACCCACTCCCCCCACAACCTTCACTTTATTCTCTATAGTTAAGAGTCTCTTATGGTTTTGCTTCTTCTTCTTCTTTATTTATTTATCTTAAAGATTTTTGCTTATTTATTTGAGAAAGAGAGCACACAAGTGGCAGAGGGAGAGGCAGAGGAAGAGGGAGAAGCAGATTCCCCAGTGAGCAGGGAGCCCAAGCAGGACTCAATCCTGGGAACCTGGGATCATGACCTGGGCTGAAGGTAGACTCTTAACTTACTGAGTCAGCCAGGTGCCCCTGCTCCCCTCTTCTTTATTTTCCTCCCAATAGGTTCATCTATTTTGTTTCTTAAATTCCACATATGAGTGAAATCATATAGTATTTGTCTTTCTCTGACTGACTTATTTTGCTTAGCGTAGTACAGTCTAGGTCCACCCATGTCATTACAAATGGAAAAATAAAATAAAAATATTAATTCTGACAATCCATGAACATGAAATATCTTTCCATTTCATTGATTTCTTTCAGAAAAGTTTTACAGTTTTCGTTGTACAGATCTTTTACTTCCTTGGTTAAATTTATTTCTAAGTATGTTATTGCTTTTGATGCTATTGTGAATCAAATACATTTTTGCTTTCTTTTCTGATGTTTCATTGTTAGTGTAAAAGAACACCACACCGCTGATTTCTATAAGTTAATTTTGTATATTTCCACTCTACTGAAACCATTGATTAATTCTGACTTTTTTTTTTTTTTTTTGCTCGACTCTGGGATTTACTAATTAAAAGTCCAAATTGTTAGCAAGTAGTGACAATTTTATTTCTTCCTTTCTGATTTGGATGTCTTTTATTTCTTTTATTCTGAATTCTTGCCTAATTGCTCTAACTAAGACTTCCAGTACTATATTAAATAGAAATGGTGGGAGTGGGCATCTGTCTTGTTTCTGATTTTGGAGGAAATGCTTTCAATTTTTTTCCACTGAGTAAAATGTTAGCTATGGGTTTGTCATATACGGCCTTTACTGTGTTGAGGTATGTTCCTTCTATACCCAATCTGTTAAGGGCTTTATTGCTGAAGGATGTTGTATTTTGTCAAATTCTTTTTTTGCATCTATTGAGATGATTTTAATCTGTCATTTTATTGACGTGATGTATTACATTTATTGATTTGTGTGTATTGAACCATTCTTCTACCCCAGGGATAAATCTCATTTGATCATAGTGTATAATCTTTCTAATGTGTTGTTGAATTTGGTTTACTAATATTTTGTTGTGAATTTTCCATCTATATTCATTAAAGGTATTGGTCTATAGTTTTCTAAAGATATTTTTATCTGATTTTGGTATCAGGGTTTGGAAGTGTTCCTCCTCTTTAATATATTAGAAGAGTTTGGGAAAAATTAATGTTAATTCTTATTTAAGCATTTGGTAGAATTCTCCAGGGAAGATGCCTTGTTCTGGAGTTTTCTCTATTGGGAGGTTTGTTTGTATATTTTAATACTGATTCAATTTCTTGTTCTTGGTTTAGATTTTCTATTTCTTTGTGATTCAGTCTTAGTAGGTTGTGTGCTTCTAGAAATGTATTCATAGTAGTCTCTTATGATTCTATGTTTTAACACAGTATTAGTTGTAATGTCTTCTCTTTCATTTTCAATTTTATAAGTTGAGTCTTTTCTCTTTTATTCTTAGTTAGTCTGACTAAAGGTTAATCAATTTTGTTTATACTCCCAGAGTTCCAGCTCTTAGTTTTGTTTAATCTTTATATTATTTTCTGCTCTCTATTTTATTGCTGCTCTGATTTTTATTGTTTCTTCCCTTTTGATAATTTTGGGCTTTATTGGTTCTTTTTTTATTGGTTCTTTTTTTAATGTTCAGTTATATATAATATGTATGATATTATATATATATCATGTATAATATATCATGAGTTTTTGATGTAGTGTTCAGTGCTTCATTAGTTATGTATAATACCCAGTGCTTATCACAAGACATGTCCTCTTCAATACTCATCACTCTGTTACTCCCTCCTTCTCCCCCTGCCACTCTGAAACCCTCAGTTTGTTTCCTGTGGTCCATAGTCTCTCATGGTTCGTCTGCCTCTCCAATTTCTTCCCCTTCAGATTTCCCTCCCTTCCCCTGTGTACTACTGCTTATGTTCCACATGTGCAATAGCATGGTTCTTCTTTTTTTAGTTCTTCAAAGTGTAAAGTTAGGATGTTCTGATTCTTAATACATGCATTTACTGCTCTAGATTTTCCTCTTAGAACTGCTTTTGCTGCATCCCACAATATTTGATATGTTGTATTACCATTTTCATTTGTCATAAGATCATTTTTAATTTCCTGTTTGACTTCTTCTTTGACCCAGTGGTTATTTAGAAGTTTGTTGTTAGTTTCCACATATTTGTAGATATTCTCACTTTCTTCTGTTGATTTCTAGTTTCATGCCATTGTGGTCACAGAAGATAGTTAGTATACTTCAATCTTCTTAAGTTTGCCAATTGTCAAGTGCCCTTGAGAAGAATGCGTATGCTGCTGTTACTGGATGGAGTGCCTGGTCTGTGCATGTTAGTCTATTTGTTCTAAATGATGGATCAATCCCAACATGTTCTTGATTTTTTTTTTTTTTTTGTCAGGACATCTGTTCTTTGTTGATAATGGGGTAGTAAAGTCTTTTACTATTATTGTATTATTGTCTAGCTCTCCTTTAAGAGCTATTTTTATTTGTTTAATAATTATTTTGTTTTGTATTTGTTTAATATTATTTTGGTGCTCAGATGTTGGGAATATGTGTGTGTGTGTGTGTGTGTGTGTGTGTGTATGTATATATATAATTTATTTATTTATTTATTTGAGAGTGAGAGAGAGCATGAGGGGGGAGGGTCATAGGGAGAAGCACACTCTCTGCTGAGCGGAGAGCCTGATGCAGGGACTTGATCCTGGGACTCCAGATCAAGACCTGGGCCAAAGGCAATCACCCAAACAACTGAGCCATCCAGGTGCCCAGGAGCATATATATTTATAATTCTTTATCTTCTTGATGTACTGACCCTTTTCATCATTGTATGGTGAACCTCTTCGTTTCTTGTTATTTATTTTGGCTTGAAGTCCATTTTATCTGACATAAGTATGGCTACACCTGCCTTCTTTTGGATACTGTTTACATGAAATTTTATTTTCCTTCCTTTTACTTTGAGCCTACGTTGTGTCTGCAAAACAGAGATAAGTCTCCTGTAGACAGAATTTAGTTGGATCTTGTTTGTGTTTTTTTGTTTGTTGTTTTTTATTTTTATTTTTATTTTTTATTTTATTTTATTATTTTTTAAGATTTTATTTATTTATTTGACAGAGAAAGAGAGAGATAGAAAGAGAGAGAGATAGATCACAAGTAGCCAGAGAGGCAGGCAGAGAGAAAGAGGGAAGCAGGCTCCTTGCTGAGGAGAGAGCCCAATGTGGGGCTTGATTCCAGGACCCTGGGATCATGACTTGAGCCGAAGGCAGAGGCTTTATTTAACCCACTGAGTCACCAGGCACCCCTGTTAGTTTTTTAATCCATCCAGCCAATCTATGCCTTTTGATTAGTGAATTCAATCCATTTACATTTAGGGTGATTGTTGATCTATAAATATTTACCATTACCATTTTATCTTCGGCCTTCTGATTATTTTTCTCTCCATTGTTTATTTTTACTTCTGTTTCATCTACCTTTGTAATTTGGTGCTTTTCCATAGTGATTTGTTCAATTTCCGCCTTTTTATGCTTTTATGTCTCTGCTCTAGATTTTTGCTTTGTAGTTATCATGAAGTTTACATATTTAAAAAAACATAGATAAAATAGTCTCTTTACTGTTGATAGCAATTATTTTCATTTGCTTATAAAGTTTTCATCCTTTTACTTTTATCCTTTTATACTTCTGATGTCACAAATCATCTCTTTTTATGCTGATTTTGTTACCAAATTATAGTAGCTTAGAGTTGTTTTTAATGCTCTTCTGCTTTAGTTTTTATGCTATAATTAAGAGCTTAATATACTATTGTAAAAAGAGTTGCAGTTTTCTAATTATGACAATTTATCACCTTTTGTGTGTTTTTATCTTCATGTCTTAGCTTGAAGATCTTCTTTCAGCATTTTTCATTGGGCAGATCTGGTGGTGGTAAACTTCCTTGTTTTTGTTTGTCTGGGAAAGCCTTTATTTTTCCTTCACATATGAAGGATAACTTTACTGGAAAGAGTATTCTTGGCTAGCAGTTTTTATCTTTCAATATTTTGAATATGTGATTTTGCTTTTTCTTGGCCTGTTGAGTTTTTCCTGAGAAATCTGCTGATAGCCTCATGGGTTTTCTTTTGTAGATTATTGTCTTTTTTCTTTTGGCTGCCTTTAAAATTCTTTCTTTATCATTGACTTTTGACAGTTTGAATATAATATGTCTTGGAGTGGGTCTTTTTGCATCAAGATAACAAGGTGTTTTATTAGCTTCATGGACTTGCATATCCAATTCCTTCTCCAGGTTTGGGATCTTCTGAGCTATTATTTCTTTAAATAAACTGCCTCTTCTCCATTTCTTCTTCTTGAATATTCATTACTTTTATGTTTGCTTTTTAAAAAAGATTATTTATTTATTTATTTGACAGAGAGACACACTGAGAGAGGGAACACAAGCAGGGGTAGTGGGAGAGGGAGAAGCAGGACCCCTGCTGAGCAGAGAGTCCAATGAGGGACTTGATCCCAGGATCCTGGAATCATGACCTGAGCTGAAGGCAGACACTTAACAACTAAGCCACCCAGGCATCCCAATATGTTGGCTTTTTAAATGGGGGTTTCTTCTTTACTTCTCATAGGGTTTCTTTACTTCTTTTAAATCTTAATTTTTTCTCTTCTTCCACCATTTCTCGAATCCTATCTTCCAGCTCACTAATTCTCTCTTTCATCAGATCTGCTATATTTCCAGTGTATTCCATTGCATTTTTTTATCCTATTTATTGAGTTCCCGAATTTCATTTGGTTCTTTTTTTAGAATCTCAATCTCTTTAGTAAAGTACTCTTTCTGTTAATTAATTTTATTCCTGAGATTATTGTGTTACCTTTCTGAGTTTTCTTGTAGTTCACTGCATTTCTTCATAAGAGCTATTTGAATTCTTTATCAGATCACAGTATTCTCTATCTTTGGGTTTGGTTGTTAGAAAATTATTTTTTTTTTCATTTTGTGATGACATATTACCACAATTTTTCATGGCATTGGATGAAGTGTGTCTCTTCCATCACAGTTAAAGTAGCAACACCCCTCTTATTTAGGCAAAGATTTGCTTACATTGATTTTAACAATTCAACAGATTGGTGGTTAGATCTCTTCTTTTTGTTTCCTAGAATGGAGTGCTAGAATCAAACTTTTTGATTTTTCTTACCAAGGCTGACTGGAAGTTAAGTTTGGGAGTAAGAGTATGTCAACAAACAAACAAAACAAACAAACAAACAAACAAACAACAAACAGTGGGAATAAAAGGGTTCCAGCAGAGTAGAAGGAGTTGTGTACTGAACACCTGGGGCTTTAGGTATGCCCCACAGCTTGTTGTGGAATCCTCCAGTGGTAGTGGTGGGGGCCGGGGGTCCAAGAAGCCCCTGGTCCAGAATCCTGGGGCAGAGAGGAGAAGACACTTACAGAAAAACAAAAAACAAAAACAAAAACCGTGCACACACACACACACACACACACAGATAAAATAGTCCTAAAATAGACACTTTCCTTCAGAAGTTTTTGTCTGCCTATTTCCTTTACCTTTCCATCACCCCAGTCACTATGGCCTCCGCTCAAACACAACAACAGGTCTCTCTATGTGCAGACAGTGTATTTGGGAAGACCTCCTCTGCCTGAAAGGTCGCACTGTCCCACTGCAGAACTTAACACCTTCTCTGACACCACTGCCTCTTCTATGGCCCAATCCACTCACTTTTGGGTACACAGATATGTGGATTTCTTGGTGACCTGATATGCTGTGCAGAGGCAACTTTTTTCAGCTATGGATGTCTGATTAGTTGCAGATAATAGGGAAGAGGAAAAAAGAAATGGCTTAGACTATCATCATGAAGCTTATATCACCACAACATTTCTTATTTATTTATTTATTTATTTTTAAAGTTTGTTTGTTTCTTTATGTAATCTCTACAGCCAATAGTGGGTCTCAATCTCATAACTCTGAGATCAAGAGCTACATGCTCTTCTGACTGATAACAACCAGGTGCCCCCAATATTTATTTTTGTTGAGGTTGATATTTGAAGACACACTTAGAATATTAAGGGTATTTATTATTATGGGTTTGTCATAGCTTTCAGGTCTTTTCAGGGCATAGACTTTGATATATTATCTTGGAAAGAAAAATAAATTCCAGTTTGTATCAATATTTTGACTCAAATTTAAGATTACCAGAAATTTACTTAATTGTTTTAAATTTATATTTTTAATTTCTTTTCTCTTGCCTTTAAAATTTTTGTTCCTAATGATATTAAAACACCTCTTATTGATTCCACATCCAAATTTATTAGTTTAAATATTATGAACTTTATATTACTACTAACAACAACACTACTGAATACCAGTTAAGATATCTTTAATTTGTTTTTTCCTTATTCTAATAAGCATCTCTGAAGCCACTTTTGGTGGGTTCTACCACTCATTTGCTATACCTAATCTATTTTGCATGACATTATCTCTTTAATTTTTGCTTGATTATTTCTCATAGGGAACCTTATTTTCCCCTGCTTCTCTGACATTTATCAACTAGGTCATGTGGGGGAAAGATCTGTTTCACTTTGGCACTAAATAGTAAAGGAAAATCAACTTGTGTAGCAGGAATAGAAAAATAATAAACTTGAGCATTTGAACATTGGTAATTGGTAATAACTACCAATTACCAATTACCATTTGGTGTTATTACCAATGGTATTATTACCAAATACCATTGGCATTTGGTAATATGGTAATAATACACTGTCATGAATTCAGCTGACATGTAAAACTGACCCTCACATTTTGTCATAAATCAACACTCTACAACTCGGAATATCCACTGTATTGAAAATCACACATTTCCTGCTAGTGCCATCTCAGAACAAAATTACAGAAAGAGGCATAAAGAATATAAATTCTATCTAGTCATTAAACCCTCAATAGAGTGTTAAATAAGTCTCAGAGACTGTGTGTGAGAATTATAAAGCAAGCCAGGAAGATCCCAATATTTTAGATATCCATCCCTTCACAGACACTGCAAGTCCCAAATCCATTTTTCAGAGACTGCTTCATTTGCCTCACTTCCAACATGTTAGAACATGTGATCTCAGGTTCTTCTTTGTTCATTTAGCTAATATTATACTTTGAGTCTTTTCTTTTCCACCTTATCACATCATCAACTGTGTGTCTGGATCTTTTATTTATCTTGAAGCTGTTTGTTAACATTTGGTACACATTTAAAAGACAGTCGGAATTTAAAACAACAAATAAGCAAACAAACAAACAAACAGTAAGTAAAAACTCCAGCAGTGTTTGCTTTTCAATACTTCTTGTTATTGTCTTCTTTGCCATACTAAGAAATCGATGGTTTCGGGAATTGACTTAGAAGAGAATATTTTCATATCCTTTTTTGTAGTTAGATGAAAATTTTAACATTATATAATCATTTTTAGGTGTAAATCAACTTCCCACTTTATAAAGAAATAAAGTAAGTTGTCAAACAATTAAACAATTAGATGTTAATGATTATACTGATGTTCACGAGAATGAACACTAGTGAAATATTGAGACTAATATGTGCATGAATTTGCCGCAAGAGACAAAAGGTATGTTTGTATGATGGTTATTACCTATATGAAACAAAAAGGTAAGCAACATTTTGAAGTACAGTCAAGGAGATTTTTGAAATAAGTAACAGTGTGAGGACAGATGTTTCACACTGAAAGGATGAATTGTTGATAAAACTAAGGCAAATGGGAAAAAAATCTTATTATCTTATATTATCTAGTAAATAGGGAGGCTTATCACAAATAATTTTGGTAAACTTTTGAGGGGCACAATGCCACCAGCATAAGACAGAATGTTGGCATGAGAGTGTATGACTGGCAAAGTCCTCTTCCTGAGGTCATGGAGTAGAGGCAAACTTCACACTGTCCCTTAATTTATACATTAAGATTCAGAGAACACTAAAGACAGATCTCATTCAGCTTAATAAGGCTACATCACTGGCAGAAGCAACCCAGGGGGGAACTAGACCTAAGTCCAGATCTTCCTGCAGATAGGGATATGTGGCACCAAAATGGCAGACGGACAGCTGGTAGTTAGTGCATGTGATACAACGGTATCATTGCTTATTCATACCCAAGAAAAAAATAACTGCAGAGTTGATGAGAATCTTAATGAATCAAATAAAAGTCAAAGACGAGAAATAAAGAACCGACAAAAATAAGGTGCAGTAAGGGCAAGAAACAAACAACAATATGGATGTCCCAGCCCATCCGTAAGCATAATAAAGAGGAAATGATTAAATTCCCTAGGTCTATTTTTGATTTACAAAATAGTGTTGCTCTACTGGGCATTACATCTTCCTTTATCTCATCCAAAATATACTTATTCTAGAGTCATAGGTTTACAAAATTATTTTCACTTGAAATGCATTCATGTTTCAATGATTCATTCTGTGGGTTGCCTTTCTTAGCATTAGAGTGCATCAAACATTTTGTTGTTATGACTTACAGACCTATTTTGACTGTTTTTTTTTTAAATGTCTTTAATTTTTTCTCTATTTTTTTGGTTCACCCCACCCTATGCTTATCTCTTCCTATCTGTATTTACACGCCTTTTCCACCTAGTGCAACAGGTCCCAGACTAACAGTGTCTTCAAGAGGCAGGTGAGGGATTTTGCCCTGTGCAGATCTAGTCATAGAGCCAGCTAGTAGCTCAACTGAATTCCTGGTGAGGAGCTAATTCTCTTTCCTAGGTTCATTTTCTAAAGCCTTTAGCTCCTGGTCCTCGGCTCACTTTCCAAAACCTTCAGCACCTGGTCCAGGTTACATACGAGATTGGTTTTTCTCTCTTTGAAAAGTAGGCAGGTAAGAGTGCAGTGCACAGTTCGACCCTTGCTCACAAGTCTGGCTCTTACTTATTGTTATTTATCCTAGGTAGACAGGTTTGGTCTCCTAGGGTCAGAGAATAGAAGGCTCACAGAATTAGCTCTGTTGTTTGCATTTCTGGTCTATTCTTGTTACTGAGCATGAATATATCTTTTTGGTTCCATTATTATTATTATTTTTTTTTAAAAGATTTTATCCATTCAATTATTTGACACAGTGAGAGGGGGAACACAAGGAGTTGGGGAGGGAGAAACAGGCTTCCTGCAGAGCAAGGAGCCGAATGTGGGGCTTGATCCCAGGACCCTGGGATCATGATCTGAGCCAAAGGCAGATGCTCAATGAGTCACCCAGACACCCCTGGTTCCATTATTATTGCTGCTGTTGTCTGGAACACAGGAGATGTCCACATGTGAACACATGTGACCAAACTGACTCTTCTCCATTTCATTCTGGTGTTTGTATCTCTATCAAAACTCTTCTTACTCAAAACATTATGAATATTATCAACTTGCTAGCTAACAAGACTCTATGCTCATTTTCAGTCCTCAACTTACCACACAACTCAGGACTACATGACACACACAGATAAGGAATTCCCTCTTTCCTGAAGATTCCCTTTTTTCATTTAAATGATATGTTATTCTGGGTTCTGATTACATCTCTCATCAGGAATTCTTAGTTATCTTTAGTCATTATTTTTATTTATCTATCTTCTAAATGCCAAATTACTTAACATCAAGTCTTTTTCTATGTGTTTTTTTCCACTCTCATGGTCCATCACAGCTATAATTTGGTTCAATCTTTAGACAGAATTTAAGGTTTTGAATTCTGATAGTCACAGGCTTTTGGTCTTTGACAAGTTGGTTAACTTTCCTGTGTCTCAGACTTATCATTAGTAAAATGGAGTTGACAATATTTAGGGTAAAGTGTGTTTTGAATATTAACTGAGATAACACATTTAAAATTCTTAGCATAGTACCTTAGTACACAAGAAATTTTAGCAGTATTTTTATTATTTTCTGTCATCTATATACCAAGAAATTTCAAATTGATAATATCCCTGGATTTTCCTTTTGAAATTTTGAATTTGTTATTGACATAAATTGACATAACTCATATCCCTCAAGCATATGCCGTTCAGAATTGAATCCCTGAAGTCTCACCCATAAGCAACTCTCACTTTGCCACATTTTAGTAAAAGACAACTAGTGATAAAATTCAACAAACAAAAAGATTATTCACATTATTATTTTTTTTTCTTCAGCCCTTAGTCCATCACTAAGTCTACCTAGTTCTATTTATGTTCATCCATCATTAAGTCTAGCTAGTTCTATTAATGTTTCTTTAATGAGGTCATTCTTATTTTTTCTCCCCTTTCTACAAAATCTGCATGGTCTGCTTCAATGACCTTGATAATGAAATAATTTGCCTCCCACCTCTAGCTTATTCTCTACACAACAGCTACAGATTATTTTACAAGTTATTGATTATAAATGGAAAGGGACATATATCTTGGTTTAATATATACTATTTTATGTTATTTTCCATTAATTATTATTGAGACTCTAGCACAAATAAGCAGAGTTTTCAATGTATAGAACATTCTCCAAATTTTCACTAGTTTAGAGGAAACAACCTGAGATTAGAAAATACTATTTTCAAATGAGTAAATAACAAGTGTAACAGAGGCATTTAAAAAAAAAGTTGAATACAGTTGAAAACATAAAATATAAATTAGATCAAGAAATTTGTATGTAAAAATAAAGAAATAAGTATGAATGAATAGGTAAGAGTTGCTGAAAATTAACTAGAGCTTCACAAAAGTTATTCCAGGGATAGAAATAAAATAATAGGTAGAAGAGAATCAGACATTGAGGACACAAGAGAAGAAAACAGCACTAAAACTAAAAAAGGAAGAAAAAGTCAAGAATCTAGAATTAAAAAAAAAAAACTTTACCAGTGGGCACTTGGTATGTTTAAAGATATCCATACCTAGATATATATCTAGATACTTTGTGGGGGTAGAAGGGGGAGCTGATGTGTACCATTCAAAATGTATGCCTCAGCTGAAACAGTAAGTATTTGATAAATATGAACTATATTATGTGATAGTGTACTTTTGAAAATTCTGTGATAGCAAGAATCAGAATTTCCCGAAGAAAACATTTATGAAAAAATTATTTGATCTATTTTTAAATCTTAGAATAACAATAACAACAACTTGACCACAAGAAAATATGTTGCAGGCATCCATGCAACACTGTAGGGCTACTAACAGAATTTAAATTCCATAAATGTTGTTCCAGCATGATAAGCATGAACATATCATGGTGAAGAAAAGATAATACAATGTAATTTGTAAATAGTTTTGGAAGGCTAAACTAAGAATGTGCACTTAAAAAACTACTACAAACCTGTCCTTAATTTTAGATAATAGGATTCTGAGCAATACTATTATGACTAAAACTTTTATGTATGTTTTTATTCTGTTTCAGGAAATCTCACAGTTATTTTTTATGACTACATCTAAAGGTTGAACATATGTATGTGTGTTTATTGAAGTGTGTAAAATTAAAATAGCACTTTTCTCTGTGTAAATGTGTTCAGCTATGCAATGAATCAAAAGTATAGCCTAGAACTCATTTCCTTCCCTTGTATGGCCTAATGGGAAAATAGGAACTAAAAAGCAAAGGATTACATTTTCTACCTACTATAACAGATGGATGATCATTTCCAGAACAAAGATGTGTTCCAAACAGACATAAGAAAATTTCAGTAAATGTGAAAAAAATTGTGCATTTTCAGTTTTCTCTTCTCCATTGCTAATTACAAGTGCATTTATCTGATGGACAAACAACTGGTGCCTGGATATAATTATAGAGTACCCATAAATAGTTGATTCAGTCTTGGTAAAATTTTGAAGCAAAATAAAAATATAATGTAATTAACAACAAAGAATAGTGCAGTCATTCTTTTCCTATTTTCAGAGAAGTGCACCTGACCTTTAGTAATAGTGCTAGGAAAATAAAGTCTAAGAATGAACTTGAAAGAAAAGTTAAGGGTAATAAAATCTTTTAGTTTTAATCTGTGTGAGAACTGATAATGTCTAACAGAAATGGTAAGCATGGTATTCAACTTGTATTATGTTTCTTTCTCTGTAGAGTAAGGTTAAAAATAAAAAGTGTAGGGATGCCTGGGTGGCTCAGTTCATTAAGTGTCTGCCTTCGACTCAGGTCATGATTCCAGGGCCCTGGGATCAAGTTCCACATCCGGCTCCTGGCTCAGAAGAGAGCTTGCTTCTCCCTCCCACTCTGCCTGCTGTTCTTGCTTGTACTCTCCCTCCCTGTTAAATGAATAAATAAAACCTTAAAAAAAATTTCTGAAAAAAAAAAAGTGTGGAACTTTTTTTAAGCTTGGCATGTAAGGAGCTTGGAAGTTACCACTCTATGCTAAGGAAGTTTAAGCTGAACAAACAGAAAATCAACACCTCTTAGATCCATACGAAAAGTGAGGTCACATGGCAAATTGTTGCCCCTAAATTGGTTAGAGACAGACAGATAATCTTAATGTATGAGGCCAGAAACTCAGGAGCAGAAGCTTCCACAGAAACTAGTGCCAGGGTGGAAAAACCCAACTTTTATTGACAAATTGCTAGAGGTTCAGTGTGGGAAAGTTTAAGAGTTAAAATTTCCAGAGGTGCCCACTCTTTGGTGAGCTCTATCTCCAGGAACTGGAACAGGTTCTCGAAGGGAATATCAGAATAAAAATCTCATAGTCTTTCTGACATAGAACAGGAACAGAAACTATTTTTAAATATTCCACAGCATCTTGTCCTTCTTAACAAGGTCTACTTTCAAGAGAATTTACTTAACCAGAGTATAGTCTCCTGGGGTTTCATGAGAACCTAATGGACTTGAGGGAAGAGATACCCAAGTCCAGATCCCTCTAGCCATTCTGCCTAACCGAAGGTGGCTGTGTGGGTGGGGATCTGAGAAGACGTGAGAATTTTCCAGTTCACAGCACAGGATCACTAAAAGTTGAGACTTACTGGGATATAGAAATCTTCTTCTCCCTGCTTCCCAACTTACCACCACATTACTAATGGCTTATTTATTGTAGTCCTTTAATCTATTACATTATGTCTGGTTATCATGAAGAAAAAAATTACATGTCACACTAAATAGAAAAAAAAAAGAAAACATAGTTTGAAGAGATAAAGTGAGCATCAGAAGCAGACTCAAAAACGGCAAGGATGTTGGAATCATTAAATTGGGAATTTACTTTTATTTTCAGTTGGGAATTTAAAACAACTGTGATTAATATGATAAGAACTTTAATAAGTATACACCATACAAGAACAGATGGCTGGTGTAAGCACAGAGATGGAAACTGTAAGACAGAACCAAAAAGATATGCTGGAGATCAAAAATGCTGTAACAGAAAATGAAAAATATATATCTTTAATGGGCTTATTATAGACTGGTCACAGCTGATGAAGGAACCTCTGAGTTTGAGGGTATCTCAATAGTAGCTCCAAAATTAAAAAAAAGACACAGAGAGTGATGAAAAAAATAGAACAGATATTCAAGAACTGTGAGACAACTACAAAAGATGTACCATACACATAGTGGGAATATTAACTATAGAAAAGAAAAAAAAAAGAAAGAAACAGAAGAAATACTTGAAATTATAATGACTAAGATTCTCACTCAAATTATTATCAGATAGGAAACCACAGATCCACAAAATTTAGAGAAGACCCAGTAGGAGAAATGGCAAAAATACTACAACTAGGCATATCATCTTCAAACTATAAGATAAAGTCTTGAATGAAGCCAGTTAAAAAACCTCTTATTCATAGAGAAGCAAAGACAAAAGTTATATCTATTTTCCCATAAAAAGTCACGTAAGCAAGGACAGAATAGGATAAAATATTTTGTGCTGAGGGAAAAATCTACAAACTTACAATTCTGTTCCCTGTGAAATTACGCTTCAAAAGTAAAGGAGGCATAAAAACTTTCCCAGAAACAAATATTGAGAGAATTTGTTTCCAATGGACCTTTCAAGAAATTTTAAAAAGAAGTTTGTCAAAAAAAGTAAAATTATATAGGTCAGAAACCCAGATTTACATAAAGAAAGAAAACAATTAGAAAAAGAATAAGTAAAAGTAAAATAAAAATCTGCAGGATTTGGGACACATGGGTGGCTCAGTGGGTTAAGCCTCTGCCTTCGGCTCAGGTCATGATCTCATGGTCCTGGGATCGAGTCCCGCATCAGGCTCCCTGCCTAGCATCCCCCATCCCCCACCTGCCTCTCTGCCTACTTGTGATTTCTGTCTGTCAAATAAATAAATAAAATCTTAAAAAAAAATCTGCAGGATTCAGGGCACCTAGGTGGCTTATTCAGTTAAGCATCAGCCTTAGGCTCAGGTCATGATCCCAGGGTCATGGGATCAAGCCCTGCATCAGGCTCCCTGCTCAGCAGGAGTCTGCCTTTACATGTGTTCTCTCTTGTTCACTCACTCTTTCTCAAATAAATAAAATCTCAAAAAAAACCCTGTACAGGCTTGGATTCTAACTCCCTTGTCTTTGGGAGGTGATTTACTTTTCTTCTGACATTTTTCTTATTCTTAATTGATCTAACAGATTAAAATTTCTTTCAAATAATTTTGCCAACAATATTTTTAATTACACACACACGTATACTCTCACACATATGTATATGTATTACATATTATACATATGTGCTTTTGAATAAGTATAATGAATGCAAGTAGTAATACAAGAGCCAAGAGAGAAAATATGATTATTTTATTTTATTTTTAAAAAATATTTAATTTATTTATTCAACAGAGAGAGAGAGATCACAAGTAGGCAGAGAGGCAGGCAGAGAGAGAGAAGGAAATAGGATCCCCGTTGTGCAGAGAGCCTGATGCAGGGCTCAATCCCAGGACCCTGAGATCATGACCTGAGCGGAAAGCAGAGGCTTAACACACTGAGCCACCCACGGACCCTGAAAATATGATTATTTTGTTGTTATAAGGTACTTGTACTGCCTGGGAAGTGATACAGTGTAATTTGAAAGTGAACTTGGACTAGTTGTAAATGTACACTGAAAATTCTGGAGAACCACTAAGAAAAGTAGGATAAAATATATAAGATATATATATATATATGTAAAAGTAAGATAAAATAAATATATAAGATAAATATATAAAAAGTAAGATAAATATATATGTAATATATATATACACACATACATATTCATAACATATATATATCTCAAACATATATATTTTGATATACATCTACTTATATATGTAAGTAAAAGTAAATACACACACACACACTGAGAGGATTGCAAAACAGAAAGCTCTGGACTTTACCTCCTCCCACAACACACTGATTCAACAGCTATATATGCATCAATTCCCTTTGTGAGAAATCAAAAAGCTGGTTGAGAGATTCCTGCACACTGAGCAAGTGAGAAGCTACCTACATTGAAACTGGTAGGAATCACTGAAAGTTGCTTTTGCTGCCATAAACCTTAGGTCTTACACAGCACTATAAAATTGGGAGGGAATCCCCAGCTCCCAGCTTCTACTTCAGAACCCAACCATTTGGAACACACATTTCATAACTCGACTTTTCCAGTGTCTGCCTAAGACTGGCTACTAACTTGCCTATCCCTCGAAGCTGGCAGGCCTGGCATTTTAGTCCCTGGAGGACTATAGGTAACAATGTGGCAGTTTTGAACAGCCATGTGGACACTTTGTATGCTCTTCCTTCTGGCTTAGGACAAAGTGAGCAGCTGATAAAGCCCAGCTCCTAGCTCCTCCATGGAAGGGGCCTGCATGTCTAACACCACAAATTCTCTGGCTGCTCCAGAGAAGCCAGGTCAGGATTCCAATACCCCTGTATCTGGGAGGTAGTGATACCGGCATTCACTAGCTTCCTGGGGGTTTTAGAAAGCAAAGCAATAGTTTTGAACAGGTGTGTAGACACTTTCTGTGACTCCTCTCCTGGCTTATTCCAGCAACAAACCAAACTTCAAGGTTCTCTCTGGAAGATGTTGGACCACACCCATGCCTCTCAATTTTTATAACTGCTACCCAAGATTTTGACTTATGGTTTTTCTCTGAGAATTGATGCAACCAGACATCCATTAGTCTCCTGGGAGGCTACAGACAGCAAACAACAGTTTGAGAGAGCTTGGGGTCTGAATAAGGCTGGAGACATTTGCAACAGTTCTTCTTGGCTTAATGCAGTGGTATTGGGAAATAAACTCTAGCTCTCAGATTCTTTTTGAGGAGAGAAGAATTGATCTCTACAACTAGGGAACCCCAATTTTCCAACAGCTCTCCAGGGACTGGCTTCTATCTTGTCTCTCTTGGGGCATTGATCAGAATTGGAAAAATATATATTACTGGGGCTATTAAGAACAAAAAAAAAAAAAAAAAGTAGTTTGGATGAGCACAGAGGTTTGAGAGATACCTGGAATCTGACAGACATACTTTGTGAAGGTCTTTTTAGGCACAAGACTAGCCTAAGCAGGAGGGGAGAACTTACTGTTTTATCTAACTCATAGACACCAACATAGAGAATTAAGTAAAATGAAGAAATAGGTAGATATGTTCCAAATAAAAGAATAAGATAAATGTCTAGAAATCAACTGTAATGAAATGGAGATATATGATTTACCTAATAAAGACTCCAAAAGAATGACCATAAAGATGTTCTTTGAGATTAGGAGGTAAATGCATAAACAAAGGGAGAATTTCCAAAAGCTATAGTAAATATATATATATATATATATATATATATATATACACATATATATATATGTATATATATATATATATATAATAGAAATCGTATAGTTGAAGAATACAGTGACTGAATTTAAAAATTCAGTAGAAGAGCTTGACAGCAGATTAGATCAAGTAGAAGAATTTATAGGCAAATTTGAAGTCAAATGACTGGAAATCTGCAAGCCACAGAAGCATAAAAAAATGAGAAACAGTGAAAATACTTTAAGAGACTTCTGAGACACTATCAAGTAGACCATTAATACCCATTACGTAAGCAACATGGGGGTCCCAGAAGGAAAAGAGAGAGAAAGAGAAAGGCAGAAAACTTATTCAAAGAAATAATGGCTGAAAACTTCCTAAATCTGGGTGAGGAAACAGATATCCAAATTTAGGAAGTTCAAAGAACACACACACACACACACACACACCTAAATCCAGAGAGACTCATAGTGAGAAGTATTACAATAAAATTATCAAAATTCAAAAAAAATTTTTTGAAAGCAGGAAGAGAAAAATAACTTGTCACAGAAAAAGATATCTCCATAAGACTAACAGTAGATTTTCAGCAGAAATTTTGCAGGCCAGAAAAGAATGGGACAATGTATCCCAAGTGTTGAAAGACAAATACTGCCAACTGAAAATACCATACTATGCTTGGCAGAACTCTTCTTCAAAGATTCAGGAGAGATAAAGATTTTCTGAAACAAAAGCTGAAGGAGTTAATCACCACTAGACTTGCTTTTTGATAAGTGTTAAAGGGAGTCCTTCAAGTTGAAACAAAAGGAAGCTAAATAGCAACACAGAACTCATTGGTAAATATAAATATGTAAAAAAAATACAGAATATGCTCCACAAATAAGGAAGTTGGGTGAGCCTGGTGGGTGGGTATTATGGAGGGCACATATGGCATGGAGCACTAGGTGTGGTGCATAAACAATGAATTCTGGTACACTGAAAAGAAATTTAAAAAAATACAAAATTAAAAAAAATACAGAACATGATTATCATAGTGGTGGTAAGTCATCTTTAACTCTAGTATAAAAGTTAAAAGATAAAAGTTTTCAAAATAACTATAAAATTGTGTATTGATGGATACACAATATAAGTACATGTAGATTGTGACATTAATAACATAGAAATGTGAAGCAGGAAAGGTAAAATTATAGTTTTTTTATGAAAGTGAGGTTAAGTTGCTATTAGCCTATATTCTACTTTTATAAGATGGATGTTTTATGTAAACCATGGAGTAACCACAAAGAAAATACATACAGAAGTTTCACAAGAGAAAAACAGAAAGGAATTGAAGCTTATATTACAAAAAACAACAAATCACACAGGAGATAACAAGAAGGCAAATGAGCTAAAAAGTAGCAAAGCAATTAACAAATGGCAATAGTAAATTCCTCTTTATCAGTATTTAGTTTAAATGGAAATGGATTATATTCCTCCATCAAAAGGCATAGAGTGGTTGAATGGTTAAAAACTAAGATATAACTGTATCCTGGCTATGAATGAGGAAATAATTTCAGATTTAAGATTATACATTGGCTGAAAGTGAAGAGATGAAAAAAGATATTACCTGCAAATGGTAATCAGAATAAATCAGAGGTAGCAGAGAGCACAACTCGTAACTAGCCCTATCTGCAGAGCAAAACCAGTGGCCTCACCAGGCCAGGGAACTCAGCGCACACTCTGGCTTGATTCACATCCTCAAACAATAAGCTTTACACACCCTGGGCTCTGTTTTACTGCCCAGCCAGGACAGGAAAACTAATTCACAGCCCATCTACCACTGAATATAGTACTAAGTCCCAACCATTTAGTAAACTTACCCCAGACAAATGCAGAGCCCATCCTGTGGCCTCACTTCTGTAAAGAACCAAGCCAGTAGTCATACTCAATGTTCTCAGCCAGTGGCACACCACCTTCTTCATCTTTGGAGCTCAAAAACTCAACTCATCAACAAACAAACAAACAAACAAAAAAACAAACAAAACCAGACTATAGTACCTTAAGGAACCAGAGAAGAAGAACAAATTGAGCCCAAAGTTAGCAAGAGAAAGGAAATACTAAACATTTGAGCAGAGATTAATAGAATAAAGAACAGAAAAGCAGTAGACAAGTTTAGCCAAACTTTGTTGGTTCTTTGACAAGATAAACAAAACTGACAAACACTTAGCTAGACTAAACAAGGAAAAAGATAAAGCACCTAAGTCAACAAAATTATAAATGAAGAGAGACATTACAGCTGATACCTCAGAAATTCAAAGGATTGCAGGAGGCTACTGTGAACAACTATATGCTAACAAACAGGACTATTCAGAAGAGATAGAAAAAAATTCTTAGAAACATACAATTTATCAAGACTGAACGTGGAAGAAATAGAAAATCTGAATAGACCAATTATTAATAGAGAGACTGAATCAGTAACAATAAGAAAAAAAAAAATCTTCCAAAGCAGAAAGGCCCAGGACCGGATGGCGTCACTGGTGAAGAGAAATCAACACCACTCTTTCTCAAATTCTTCCAAAAGATAAAATCATTTTGAGTCCAGTATTATCTTGATACCAAATGCAGAAAAGAACAATAAAGTCATAAGACAATATCCCTTATGAATAATAGATGGGAGAAAGATAAATAAAATAATAGCAAACCAAATCCAGCAGCACATTAAAAGGATTATTTCCAATGATCGAGTAGGATTTAACCCTGGGTTACAAGGATGGTTCAACATGCAAATCAATCAGTGTGAAACATCACGAAAATAAAGTGAAGACAAAAATCATCTGATCATCACAGTAGATGCAGAAAAAGCATTTGCCAAAGTTTGAGCCCTTTAAGATAAAAATCTTTAATAAATTAGGTATAGAAGGAACATATCTCAGCATAAGAAAAAGCACATATGAGAAGACTGCAGCTAATAACAAAGGTTGAAATCTTTTTCTCTGAGATTTAGAATTAGACAAAGGTCCTTATTCTTACCACTACTATTCAACATAATACTAGAATTCCTAGCTAGAGCAACTATGGAAGATAAAGAAATAAATTTTATTACCACTGGAAAGGAAGAAGTAAAATTGTCCTTACTTGCATATGTCATGACTCAATATATTGAAAATGATAAGGACTCAATCAGACAACTATTATCTAATTTAAAAATTCAATAAAGTTGCAGGACACAAAATCAACTACAAAAATTAGCAGCATTTCTATATATTTTCAATGAATTTTCTTGGAAAGAAAGACATTGGTTTCATTTATAACAGAATCAGACAATAGAATACTAAGAAACGAATTTAGCTAAGGAGGTGAAAGATCGCTATTCTGAAATTATAAGACACTGATGAAAGGAATTAAATAAATATGTGGAAAGGTATTTTGTGTTCATTATTAAAAAGAATATTATTAAAATGTTAATACAACCAAAACCCATACATAGATGCGATGCAATTCCTATCAAGATCTCAATGCATATTTTACGGAAGTAGTAGTAGTAGTAAACACTAAAATTTGTATGGATCCACAAAAGACCCCAAAGAGCCTTTTAAATGCTGATAAAGGGGGACAAAGCAGGAAACATCAGACTTCCTGATTTCAAACTGTACTAACAAGCTATAGTCATCAAAATGATGGTACTGGCATTAAAGAAAAAAGACAAATGGAACAAGGGAAGAGAATTAAGTGCCCACAAATACACCAAATCATATGTGATCAACCAGTATTTGACAAGGGAATCCAGAACACTGGAACACCAAACGCTGATGAGGATATAAAGCAAGAGGAATTTTTATTCATTGCCCGCATGAAAGAAAAATGGTAAAACCAATATGGAGGACAGTTTGTTACTTTCTCACAAAACTAAACATACTCTTACCATATGATCCAGTAATTGCATTACCTAGTATTTACCTAAAGGAGTTGAATATACATGTCTCCATGAAATCCTGTGTGTCGATGTTTATAATAGCTTTGTTCACAATTGCCAAAACTTGGAAGCAACTGGGTTGTTCTTAAGTAAGTGAATGGATGAATCAACTGACATACACGCAGATAATGAATTATTACTCGTCATGTTACAAAATTAGCTTGTCAAAGCATGAAAAGACACAGAAGTTTGAATGCATATTACTAAGTAAAAGAAGCTGATTTGAAAAAAAAAAAAAAAGCGCCGATCTGCAAAGGCTACATACTGTACGATTCCAACTACATAACATTCCCTAAAGGGCTAAAATATAAAGACAGTAAAAAGGTCAGTGGTTGCCGTGGGTTAGGGGAAGGGGAAAGATGAGCATGAAGAGTGTAGACGATTTCTAGGTCCACTTCCACTGCATGGTACGACAATGTGGATACATGTCGTTATATGTTGTCCAGATCCTAGAACATACAACACCAAGAGTTAGCCCTAATGTAAACTACTGACTTTGCATGATAATTGTAGCAAATGTATGGCTCTGGTGGGAGGCGCCGGTAATGGATAAGGCAATGTGCAGAAAATGTACTTTCAGCTCACTTTCATTGTTAACCTAAAACTGTTCTAAAAATAGTCTACAAAAATTAAAAGCAAACTGTCAATTACTTTGAAATAAAAGGTTAAAGGACCATGAATAAAATAAAATTGAATTCCAAGTTAAGGAGGGAATGATTAAAAAATGAACTGGTTTTCTAAATGATATTTACTTATATTTTCCAATTTTCACAAAAGTAAATATATAAAAGGTCAATAATCTGTTATTTATTATTTAGAATTTAGAGTTGCTGAAATTCAAATGGGAAATTTTTAGATTGATGTAGGAAAAAATATTCATTCACTTAATGTTGATTCTAAGGGAAGAAAATTAAAAGATTCTATTGTTATTTACAAAAGACTAAATGTATAATTTATTTCCCTGGTTTTAATATAATGCATTTTTATTTGTATGATATATATTTATTTATTTATTTATATTGTGTGTGTGTGTGTGTGTGTGTGTGTGTGTGTATAAAAGATTTATTTATTTATTTTTTTGAGAGAGAGAGTGGTGGGGATAATCTTAGACTCCCCCACACAGGGCTCCATCTCATGACCCTGAGATCCTGACCTGAGCAGAAATCAAGAGTCAGATGCTAAACTAACTGAGCCATCCCAGTGCACCTGAAATTCATATCTTTATTGTTAATTTTATTAACAATTATTCAAATAACTTAAATATAAATTTTGGCCTAGAATGTAAATGATGGTAGGGACATTTGTCTCTTTCACTCTTTCCTCTTTCTTCAGCTGTCGCTGGTGAACAGAACAGGATCTACTTGATTGAATCCATTACCAGCTCCACATCGTTACTCACTGAAGCTTATTCAGACCCTTCCGAAGAACTCAACAATCTATTGCTACTGTCCATCCCAAGTGTCACTCCAGGTTCTCTTCATTTTAGTCGATTTTTTAATTTTTTGATAGCAGTTCTGATTTTGTAACAGGCATTCAGTTTGGGGTTTATTAAATCTCTACATGGATAAATCAAGTGGACAGTTGGATATATAAATCTGGAATTTTGGAGACAGTGCTGGACTGTAGATATAAGCTTTGAAATTCTTGGTATGTAAAAGATGTAGAAATCCTTGGGACTTGAAGGGACTGCCAAGAAAGTGAGTGTGGTTGACAATAGAGGCAAGAGACTGAGCCCACGGGTATTGCTATGTATGGGAAGAACATAGGGTGGAGACATCAGGGTTAGCAGAAGGCTGAGTAAAATGAACTAGTGAGGTAGAAAAGTACTGAATGAATGTGGTATTTGGAGATCAAGTGAGGAAATGTTTCAAGGAGCAGAGAGTAATATATTGTCCAATGCCATTTATAGATCAAGTTCAAGGATATCTGTGAGTTGATAATGGATTTGGTAACGAGGTAAGTGATGGACTAGACAAGAGAAGTTTTTGTTTTTAATGGTGTAAGAGTCTTATTGCCAAACAAAGATGACAACAGAAAATTACAAAGAACATTATTTTCATGCTACTGTCCTAGTTTCTTCCAGCTGTGAAGAGAGAAGTTTTGGTAGAAAGAAGGGTCAAAGGTCTGATGAGAGTGTGTTTAATGGGAATAAGCCAGAAAGGGAAGCTGGGTGGGGTGGGTTGGAGGAAAGTGCTGTTGTTTGTTTATACAGGAGACACAGACATTCCTGTGCTGATTGGAATGAGTCAGTAGAGATAATGCCATACTAAAGGAGATTTAAGAAGGATGGGACCTCACAGTTAGTTGGAGGGATTAGCATTAGACAGAAGCATGGACTGTGTGTTCTTTAACAATAGACAAAAGGCAGAATATGAAATTGAAAGTGCTGGTCGTTGGGTTGTTGTGGACAAGTGGCTTATGGAAGTTCTCATACAATTAATTTAATTTCTCAGTAGAAATATGTAACTGCATTTGAGGAGAGAGAAGAAAGCATAAAATAGATGTGTAATGCAGAGAGAGAAAATAGATTAAGGATTTATAGCATGACAATTAAGGTTGATGATCATCAGTTTAGTGCAAAACTTCCTTAGTTTCTAATATTGTATTAACGACTACCGACTTTGCTCTAAGCAAATGTCTAGCTGTGTGGTACATTTTATGTCATCACATCATTATGTATTAAACACATACATGCACACACTAGTAAAGCAACATAAGCTTTCTTTTGGTTAGTTTTTATAGTGACTTTTTCTTTACTTTAAAATTACTGTCATTTAAACTTCCATCTTCATATATTTTTTTAAATTTTTAAATTTAAAATTTTTTATTTTTTTTTTTAATTTTTATTTTATTTTTTCAGTGTTCTGAGATGCATTGTTTATGCACCACACCCAGTACTCCACGCAGTATGTGTCCTCCATAATACCCACCACCAGGGGGGGTATTTAAATTGTGTCTCTTGTAAGCAGTGTATAGTCACTTTTAATCCAGATGACTGTCTCTTTTTAATTAAAATATTTAGGTATATTCACTTAATATAATTAGTGATATATTTGGGTTTTTTCCTTCTACCTCTTATTTCCTATTCAAACTACTTGTCTTATGTTTCTTCTTTTTTCTTTCCTTCAAGTGGAGTAACATAAGAATTTTTTATGCAACATCTTCATTCCAGTAGCTTGTTGACTATGTATTTTTAATGTATTAATTTTTTTTTCTATTTTATAACACAAAATAGATAGCTTTTTAAAATCCTTGTTTGAAAACTCCAATAGCTAGACTATCTTTGAAACTGGTTTTCTAAAATATTTTGTGCTTTTAAAAAATTCATTTAATCTTATTTCTCAGAATGATTTGTAATTTTTCACTAAATGCTATATATTGCATTAGGAAAATGGTAGATAATAAGTTGTTTTCTTACAACAGATAACAGAGAAGATGGGCTAATTACCACAATCCAGACAGAGTGAGCTGACACAAAATTGTATAGGGCTGGCTTTGACACCCTCAAATTTCCTCCCATTCCTAGGGTTTATCCCCCTCAGGTATTCTGGGGGATTAGGTGATCCCTGGATTCTGGTTTTCAAGAGAGATGAGTTGGATCCTGAACACTAATCCTTGTTTCCTTTTATCTTAAGTATATCAGAATTTTTGTTTGGCTTTTTGCTCAGTCTTCTGTTCTGAGTTGCTTTGGAATTTGAAAAATGACTCGGGAAAGGGATTGTGAGTTTATAGTATTGAGCTTAGAGTTCTCTGAACTTTGCTTCTTACTAGAATCCTGTCCCATTGGATCTCTTCCCTTCCCCCCACCCCCAGTCCCTCTTGTTCTGCAAGAGTGTTAAAAAAAATCAGGTTTCTTTCTTTCTTTATTACTTATTTTATTTTATTTTATTTATTTATTTATTTTGTACTTATTTTCTGTGTAGATCTCAGTCTTCTGTGCAGGTCTCAGTTTCATTTTTGTTTTGGTTTAGGGGGTTGTGGGGGCTTTTTTGTTTTTGTATTTGTTTGGCTGTAGACCTAGAACTGGCAAATCGCCTGGCCTGAGGGAATGTTGGCTTACCTTTCCAGGAGGTTCCCCTTTGCCTGGATTTTTTTTCCTTTAAGTCTTGGTTGCTTCAGTATCTCTCTAATGCTTTCAAACAGTTTTTCTCTCTGTATTTTCTCTCTTGATTTTTAAGTTTCTTTCAACAGGATTGTTAGACTGCTGTGACTAAAAATGAATGTGAGTATTCTGATTCTGGAGGTTCTTAGATGGACTGTAGTCCTGTGAAAAAGCAGTATGATTTCCCTCACTCACTCCCAGAGACTGATTATTGAGACACCCATCCATCAATACAAACACACAGTATGCTTCTAGTCACCAGAGTTTTAAATAAATCCATCCCTTAAAACTGCTAGGAGATTATCTAGATTTGGAGACTTCTGCAATCTCTATCCTGTAGGTCATAAATGGGACTAGGGGAGTGAGGCAGGATGAGTCCCTGAGATCTTTGATCCTTTTTATTCGACTATTAAAATTACCTGGAAATCAAATTTGACCATTATTTGTACAACTGAGTTTCTCCAACAAGCTTGATGAAGGACTACTAATGAGGCCCTGTGTATACTTTCTACTGAACTTTAAAAATCTACCTCAGGGGCTCCTGGGTGGCTCAGTGGGTTAAAGCCTCTGCCTTTGGCCTAAGTCATGATCCCAGGGTTCTGGGATCAAACCCTGCATCGGGCTCTCTGCTCAGCAGGGATCCTGCTTCCCCCTCTCTCTCTGCCTGTCTCTCTGCCTACTTGTGATCTCTGTCAGTCAAATAAATAAAATCTTAAAAAAATAAACACCTCAATAATTCTACTTACATTCTTGGCATTGGTGTCACTTCACTAACAATATGTGGTCATTCAAATGAAAAGAAATAGCAGAAGCTCATGTAGCCTCTCTGGAAAATAATATGGAGTTTCCTCAAAAAGTTGAAAATAGAGCTACCCTGCCACCCAGCAAATCACACTACTGGGTAT
Source organism: Lontra canadensis (assembly GCF_010015895.1). Lineage (NCBI taxonomy): Eukaryota > Metazoa > Chordata > Mammalia > Carnivora > Mustelidae > Lontra > Lontra canadensis. Next base: position 6,289,996 of record NW_022631048.1, read on the forward strand.
TTACCCTAAAGATACAAATGTAGTGATCCGAAGGGGCATGTGCACCTGAATGTTTATAGCAGCAGTGTCCATGATAGCCAAACTATGGAACAAACCTAGATGTCCATCAACAGATGAATGGATAAAGAAGATGTGGTATATATATATATATATACAATGGAATACTATGCAGCCATCAAAAGAAATGACATCTTGCCATTTGCAATGACATGGATGGAACTAGAGGGTATTATGCTGAGTGAAATAAGTCAATCAGAGAAAAATAATTATTATATGATCTCTCTGATATGAGGAATTTGAGAGGCAGGGTGGGGCCTTTGGGTGGTAGGGAAGGAAAAAATGGAATAAGATGGGATCGGGAGGGAGACAAACCATAAGAAACTCTTAATCTCAGGAAACAAACTGAGGGTTGGTTGCTGGGAGGGGGTGAGGGATAGAGTGGCTGGGTTATGGACATTGGGGAGGGTTTGTGCTATGGTGAGTGCTGTGAATTGTGTAGGACTGATGAATCACAGACCTATACCCCTGAAGCAAATAATACATTATATGTTAATTAAAAAAAAAAAAAAAGGAAAAGAAACACCAGAGATGGGATACTTACTATATGACCCATGGCCCACTTGATAATATCACAGAAACAACACAATGGATTCAGCAAGAGGAGCCATAGCAAAGTCAAGAATAAAGTAGATGATCTATTGATATAAGCATTTATTCCTAAATCCTAACTTTCCAGATTATTTTTGTTAGAGTATGGCTGCACCTATGAAAATTTATGTGATGAATGAAAATAACTGAAGTGTGTAATATTATAAACATTCTCCTGTTTCACATGTATACACACATGACCATAAAATACAGAATTACCCTTAATTTATGGTAATTCAATGGTATGAAAGTGAGTTACTAAATTCAACCATTAGATGAAACAGACAAAAAACAGATTTAGGACAGTTGACAATATTGAGTATTATCTAACTCCTTTGCTTCTGGAAAGTAGCAAAGTTAGAGAATTCCTGACCTTTCTGTGTTTTGACAAATGACTACCCTGAAAGGACCACCATATATTCTCAGATAAAACCTGCTCCATTCTTCCTTAAGACTTACTTCTTTACCTGTCCTTATAAAAGCCAAGATCCTCTTCCTTTTCTCTGAAACATTCTTCACTAAAGAACATTTCCGTATTACAGCAGCTGAATAAAGCCATCTCCTTAATTGTCTGGCACATTTATTTATTTATTTTTATTTTTTGATAACAGAAAAGAGAAGACTATAATGAAAATATAATTTGTATCCTTGTAGAGCATTATTCCTATATAATAAATAAGCACGATGTTATGCAAAGAAGCAACTTAAATTATTTTTAAAAATTTCAAGTAAATTCCAAGAGAATACAACTTAAAGCAGGATTTACACTGGTGACGTATTTGTGATTTGGGTGATTGAGCTGAAAGACTTTCAAGAACATGGAATAAAAAGAAAAAGAGATTAAAACTTGTGAAAAGTGAGGTAAGTGACAGGGAGCATTTATCACAATTTCCCTGTCTATTTAATAGGAATTCTGCAGGAAGAGCTAAAATAATGGAAAAAAGGTAAAAATCAAAGAATTGATTGTTGACATATTCGAGACCTGAGGAGACATAGGTTTTCAGATTGAAGGGATTACCAGGTGCCACGGCAATATATTTTGGGAGAATAAAAGATTTACATCTAGAGCCAACCTCATAAAAATCTCTGTGCTCCAAGAGAAAATCGTAAAACTTTTCAGAATGGAAAATCTTGAAGAGGTTACTTACAACATAACAAGACAGAGAATTGGCATCAACTGTTTTAATGCATGATGTCATCAAATAATAATGGTAGTTAGCATATTAAGCACAGGCTTTGCTCTGGTTTTTTGAAACTGTTTCCTCTTTTAATCTTGCTATCCACCTGATGAGGTAGGTACTTATTATAACCCTCATTTTTCAGAGAAGGAAGTGAAGACACAAAAATATTAAGTAAGTTGCCCAAGGTCACATAGCTGGTAAGTGGTCTATAGGGATTCAAACACAGCCTGGCTCCTTCCAGAGCCCATGCTTTTGTCTGGCTTGAGGGAAATGCTTGTAGAGCAAACTATTATCCAAATGTGGGAGAAAAATAAATATATTTTTAGGCATTCCAAAACTGAGACATTTTGCCTCATGCAATCACTTAGGAAGAGAATATAGACCTAGAGAAAATGTCCAAGGGCTATGCTCTGGACATGCTGGTATTTAGAGGTTAGGCAAAGGAGATCAAAGAAAATGGGGCCAGAATCAAGAGCAGAGTTCCAGACACTAAGAAAATGTTTCATGGAAAGGGGGTGGATATCGATACTAAAGACAGCTATCATGTTGAATGCAAAAGATTAACGTATAGCCTGTGGTAATATGGCAATCACTGGAGAAGCTGGTAGAGACAAAAATCTGACTGGGAAAAATTCATGAAGGAAGAGGAAGGAAAGCTGTAGGGACAGGAGACACAAACCCTTCCCGATTACATGTCCATCCATGACCGTTGGCCCTTCCATGGCATAGAGAGAGCCACGTCCAGCTTGATGAAAAATCTAAACTTAAATTACAGAATTAAAAATACTGGATAACGGTATGTAGGAACATATTTATATTTTACAGTGGGACCTACTTATCAAGGCATGAAACTGAGAATTTGTTTTACAGAAAATGTGAAAATACTTGTAAGCTAAGGTTAAAAATTAACAATAGACCGGTGAAAGTATTTGGCATCAGTAAAGCAGGTGAAAGATTTCCGTTTTCAACAAAAGGCAAACAAGTGAATATAAAAACCTTTAAATATTTTGAAAACACAATTTAAAGATGATGAAGTAAAAATAAGTATTAAGAACATAAAAATAAAACCTTACATACAAGAAAATATGGGAATGCAAATTAATAAAACTGGATACTATTCTCGACCATTTGTTAGAACAAAAGAAGATAATTTTAAATATGCTGAGTTGGTGACGTGTGAAAAAAGGTTGTTCCTATACACTATAGGTGGGAATATGGATTGATCCAAACTCTTTAGAACCAGTCTGGAATTCTGTCAAAATTTAACTGATAGCTTAAATTTCAGGATTTAGTCCCACATACCTCATAACCCCTGTGTAAAATTGTGTACAGAAATATTTGTTGCAATATTATTTGCAATAGAAAAAAAAAACACACCTAAAAACAAATACCAATCCACAGCGGCACTGTTAAATGCATTATAGAACATTCATGCTCTGGAATGTTGTACAACTTTAAAGAGAAATGATGTGAATTATTTTGGTAACGTGAAATGACTTCCAAGCAAATGTTAAGTATGAAAAAGCAAGCTGTGGTATGATTTATTGACTATATTTGATTTTTTTAAAAAACTATCACTAACCCACTAATGATACATAAAAGAAAGAATGTCTATAATCTACATGAAATATGTAAACTGTAGTAACCTATGAGGGGTGGGTTTAGGGTATAGGGAAAGAAAGGGTACTGTAATTACCTCATTTTACTCAAAGTTTCATCACATCACTTGAACTTTTTATTTTATTTTATTTTTTAAAAGATTTTTATTTATTTATTTGACACAGAGAGAGAAAGAGAGAGAGAGAGCACAAGCAGGGGGAGCAGCGGAGGGAGAAGCAGACTGTCCGCTGAGCAGGGAGCCGGATTCAGGACTCAATCCCAGGACCTTAGGGCCATGACCCGAGTGGAAGGCAGACACTAAACCTACTGAGCCACTCAGGCATCCCTCACTTGAAGTTTGTAATGAGTGATTTTTTTTTTTTAAATTTCTAAAGTTAGGGAGTATTTTATTTACTTTAAAAGGAAGAATAAAAGAAACATAATCATAATTATATTCTCCACACCACAACATACACCAAAACCACTTCTACATGGATAAAAGATAAAGAGGGAGACCTGAAAGATCCAAAGTGTTTATCATAATTAGAAGGATTACTATAGGACTAAAATGATGGGGAAAAAAATCAGTGAGCAGAGTATTAGCATTTTTTAATGCATACATTTGCATAAAAAGTATGCATGCATATTTTAATATATGCATAGGAAATCAGACACATAGAAAAATGTGTTAAAGATGGCTATTTCTTGAATGACAACATTTTCTACTTTTACATATTTCTGTAAACTTTCTCTGTTTTTCCCCTCCAAGGAGCAGTGATTGTGTTTTATAACATAGTAGAGCATTGTGTCTAGAGTTTTTTATATAACTGCTATCGAACATCTTGGAATCTGGTGATGGACAATAGTTTGTACATTAGGAAGTGGGTCTTGGTCAGCCTGACTGACAGCAGAATGCAGAGAATGGATTGGCCTTGTGTCTTGTATTTTTACACAAGGTTTGCTCAGGCGTTGTAAGGTTCAATAATGAGAAGTTGAACTAGGAGATTGGATATTCATTATTTGTGTTGTCTGTTTTTAGCTGTGTGAGAATGTAAACTGGGGACTGAACGGAGGCAGGGAGATCTATTTCACACAGTGATTCAGTGCTTTTTTAGACTCTGCGCACTTTTCCCTTAAAGCCCTTGACTCTTCTGTCTTGGACCTGCAGAGACCAGGTCACCACAAACCTGCATGGATTACAAGCACTGTGTCTGATGAGTCTGTGCTTGGGAACCCCCAGTCAAGCAGAGGGAAAGCTGGCTCTGAGTTGTTGTATCCCCGTTTCTCCTGACCACAATCCCATCCTTCAGTAAGAAATAAGCTGCACTTGGTCTCTCTTGCAAGGCACAGTCTGTGGCTAGGGGAGGACACGGAGGTTAGACAGTAACAAATTACAGTTCTAATCATAACTGCAGTGTTTGTCATGGGCTGATTGTGTTTCCCCAAATTCATCTGGGGAATCCCGAACACCCGAAGTTCAGAATGTGACTGTATTTGGATATAGGGCTTTGAGAAATATTAAGTTAAAATGAAGCTTTTTAGGGTAGGACCTACTCCCATCCGACTGGTGTTCTCATAAAAAGAGGAGATTAGGGCACATGGAGGTACACCAGGAGCGTGCTTGCACACGTACGAGACCAGGTGAGCACACAGCAGGAAGGTGGCCACAGGCAAGCCAAGGGGAGAGGCTGCAGGAGAAACCCAGTGTGATGCATACCTTGAGCTTAGACTTCCGGTGTCCAGAATTGTGAGAAAGTAAATTTCTATTTAAGCCATCCATTCCATGCCATTTTCTTACAGCACGGCTAGTAATCTAATAAACAAGTCCAAGGTGCTCTTAGAAAGTGTAATGGCAAGGACTGCTTTCCACAGGGAGAGGCTGTCAAGCATCAGTAACGAGTGACGGTCCTTGGTCCTGTGGGCACCATCCAGATCGAAAAAACCCTAAGAGTGGTGGCTAGAAATTTAAGGACTTTAAACAGGTGGTTCATATGGCCCTATTGGAGTTTTCAGGAGATAAACCTAGCTGCAATGTGGAAATCAGTGAGAAGCTTGGGGGGACAGAGGAGACTGAGCAGAAGTAAAGGCGACCACTCTATGCTCTGGTCTTTGGGAACAGCTCCCCTTTCCTGTTTGCCCTCAGAAAACAGGGCAAAACAGGAAAAGGGCAAAACAGGAAAGGGGAGCTGTTCCCAAAGACCAGAGCATTGAGTGGTCGCCTGATCATGGGATGGGAACCCTAAGCCACAGCTTCTGAAGCCAGCCCAAGACACAAGACTGACGGGGTCTGGAAATTCAAGAAATGGATACAGTTTTTCTAGGTAGCCTCTTTGAGAAGTTTGGCTGGGAAGCCTGGAGGGGGTTTGAATGGGAACCCCTGGACCTTTGGAGAGATGCATTTGTAGATTCCACTAATTGTGTAAAGTGGTTCTGTGTGAGGAAGCAGAAGCAACACCACCCAGACCTTGGAAAAATGCAAATTTGCGGCCCCCTCTCTTTCACTTACTGAATCAGAAACTTTGGGGGCAGGGCTCAGAGAACCACTGCTTTTGGAATATTATTTAGAGTATATGGAGATGAACTATAAACACAGAAAGCTCTTCTAATGGATGGAGTTTATTTTTTAATTCTTTCTAGTTCATTTTTAATTCTTTTAGTTCTTTTTCATTCTTTAGTTCATTTTTTTAATTTTAAATTTTTAATTCTTTTAGTTCATCTATTGCTGTCCAGCGAGAGGAGACATGCATGCGTGAGCACACACGGCCTCCATACCAGAAATAATGGAGAGTGACTCCAGGAAACACAGAAGGCCTTGCCAGACCATCACGGTCAGGTTTCGTGACGTTGCTGTCTTTAGCTCTGTGTTCAAAGATGTTTAAAGTTTTTGGTGTGTCTGTTCCTCTCCACCAACTCCCCCACCCCCGCCCCGTATTGACTTTATCTAACATTTATTTTGTGGACTCTGTTTATTTGAGGACATATTTTAGTTTTCATAACCTCTCTCTCTTTGTATATACAGTGCTTTTTCCCAAGCTAGCCCATGTGAATGACTGCGAAGGAGGACGGGAAGCGGCAGGCCCCTGTGTATTGATCACACCCAGGGCTTAGCTCTTGACTGGGGGCAATACAATAATATTATCATATTATCACAAAGACTACAACTATCACAGGGGTGCTTTGCCTTGGAGCTTCATTCACTCTTTTAAACCCTACTCAGCTTTTTGACTCTGTGAACTTGACCTCCTTTAGCTTTGTAGGTCTCATGTGCAGAAACCTCTTCCGTTATTTTCCTCTTTAGTAAGAACTATAAAATAACTGTAATCTTTTCCTTGTGTATTCAAAATACTCTGCCTGAAAGCATACTTAAATTCTAGAAAGATTTATACTAATTTAAATCACAATGGCACCATCTTCCCTGCTTGTCATTATCTTTCCTAGGCTTTTGTCACTTCCATGGCAACACATACTGTATTTTACTTTGTGTTTAAAAATTATTTATGCGGAGCGATAAACTAGTTTTTATGAATATTCAACAATGCCTTCCAAGTGGTGAAATGTTCTGAGCCTCTCTTAAACCCTTCCCACACAAAACTTCTAAATTAATCCTTTGAAGTACGGCTCTCAACATGTCACTCCCCTGCTCAAAAGCCACCAGTGACCCCCACTGTTTACCAAGTAAAGCCCACCTTCCTTAGTCTGGTTTCTGCCTCTTTGATAATCTTATTTTGACCTGCTTTTGCAGCCTTACAGGCAGCCTGCTAGCATATGTATGAGAGTGCTTTGCCTACAAACAACAGAACAAAGACATTATTATATCATAGAAAAGCAAATATAAGGTAAGGGGTAATGGTTGTTTGATTAAGTCTCAATATTATTCTGGTTCCCATTCACCTTCTCTAATAATTCTCCTGCTATTCCCTAAGAATGTTGGGATGGCTGCTTCCATTCAAATTTTCATGTGCACAAAGAGGCAGAAGACAGAAATGTCCTATCTTCTGTCTGTTATCCTGAAGGAGTAAAACCTTCCCGGGATCTTCCAGCAGACGTTCTTTTATATCCGTTGGGCTGAGTTTGGTTCATCCTATGTTAAAAACCACATACCTGGTAAGGGCAATGAGACCACAATTGGCCTAAGCCAATGATTATGCTGCTCCTGGCTCTACGGGAGATTCCAGCTTCCCATGGAAGACGTCGCTGTCAGAGGATGAAGAAAATTGGGTTCATTTGCTGAAGAAAGGAAGAAATGGCTATTAAAAGACAATGGTTATTAAGTTGATGTCTTCCACATCAACTACACTGTTTATTTTTAAATTAAGACTAAGAATCAAGTGTTTTTTTTTTGTCACTACAATTACTTGCATAGCCTGCAGTGACATCCCCGGATAAGCTTTTATAACATATACTGGGTTTCTTTCTTAAATCAGGTTCATTTACTAGGCCCTAAGATATCTGAGTCCACTTATCTCCACTTGGAAGTTCTTGGCCTCTCTTTGGCTGCTCTCAAAACTTCCTTATAGCCCCTACCTTCTGTACCACTTCTTTAAGATAAAAACCGAGTATTTACCCTAAAGTTAGAGATGTAGCGAAGTGATCCAAAGGGACACGTGCACCCGAATGTTTACAGCAGCAATGTCCACAATAGCCAAACTATGGAAAGAACCTAGATGTCCATCAACAGATGAACAGATAAGGAAGATGTGGTATGTATGTGTGTGCGTGTGTGTGTGTGTGTCACACACACACACACACACGCACACACATACACACACGCACTGGAATACTATGCAGCCTCAAAATTCCCAAAATTCCCAAATCCTGCCAATCTGCAATGACGTGGATGGAACTAGAGGGTATTATGATGAGCGAAATAAGTCAATCAGAGAAAGACAATTATCATATGATCTCTCTGATATGGGGAATTTGAGAGGCAGGGTGGGGGCTTTGGGTGGTAGGGAAGGAAAAAATGGAACAAGATGGGATCAGGAGGGAGAAAACCATAAGAAACTCTTAATCTCAGGAAACAAACTGAGGGTCCATTGCTGGGAGGGGGTGAGGGATGGGGTGACTGGGTTATGGACACTGGGAAGGGTATGTGCTGTGGTAAGTGCTGTGAATTGTGTAAGACTGATGAGTCACAGACCTGTACCTCTGAAGCAAATAATACATTATATGTTAATTTTTTTAAAAAAGCTTATTTATGAGTTTATGTACGGCTGATCAGCCCTAAAATGATCTTCATATGGGTGCTTTCTAGTGAGCAATGGGCACTTATGCAGTCGTATGAGGGACCAGTACCATTCCTGCATTATTGGAAGCTTTAAAATCAGTGAATAGCCCAAAACTCCACACCACTTATTATTTAATAATTCCTAGATATAACCAGTTGTGTCACTTTCCTATATCATTGTCTATACGATTCCCTTGTCCTGAATTGTAATTGTTTCCATTCGCCCTTCCTAAATCTAAGTGTGTATTTAATTTATCTAGTTTGTCAAATAACAGTTTCTTTTATCAAGGTTTAATATGATAAAAATAACATGTACAATGGTGTTGGATTATTTTAGTTACTAATTAAATAAAGACACAGATAAAGCAAGCTTTTAAAGAACTATTGATGCTTTTCTTTGAAATAAATTATGAATACATTCCTAAAGACAGGCATCTATCTTTAGATATATAGATAGATAGATAGATAGATATTATTTGATATTAATTTTATTAATGCTTTAATGAAAGAAAATAAGCAAGTCTTTACATATTTAACACATAACCCTTGAATTATTATTTTTTATTATTTTTTAAAAGATTTTACTTATTTATTTAAGAGAGAGAGAGCACGAGTAGGATGAGGGACAGAGGGAGAAGCAGACTCCCCACTGAGCGACTAAGTCACCCAAGTGCCCCAACCCTTGAATTATTTTTAATGAATACATCTCTGCAGTGTTTTTTGTTTGTGTGTTTTAAGATGTAAGATTATTGGTCATGTATCCCTCCAACACAGATTATCACTCACATAGAGGAAATGTGGTGCCAGCCAAATAAACGCCTTGCATTATTTACAAGAAGCATTCATTATTTATCCACCAGTTTAATTGATTTCAACTATACACAGAAATGAAACATAGGGATTTTTGCAATAGATTTAGGGCATGAAGTATTTAATTTCATGAGTATTATAATGAATGATTTTTTCCCTTATTATTCTATCTTCAGTAAGCTTAGCTTGAGAACTTGTGTATTAACTCTGTCAATGTTTGTATTTGAAATGCCACACAAAACCCACATAATTAAAGTTGTTATTTTATGACATTATTGAATTATTGAAATCCAAAATATCTACTCTCATCTAAGACTGAATCCAATATTTTCTTTTACTGATGGACTTTATTTTCCAAAGTAGTTATATGTTGTTTGTTTACCTGTATTCTTTAGGTCAGATCTAATAAGTGGTACATTTCCTACTAACACCTTTAACTATGAGAAAATAGACACCATACATAACATTTTTAATGCTCTCTTTAAAAATTGATGATACTTTCAAGTAAGGAACAAGATTTATGTATTTTATATGAGTAAATTGGCAATATGTGTCAATTATCAATTTTTGTGCACATTTTGTTTTTACTGGGGATTCAATAATTTATATCAAATATTACGACTTTTTTGAAAACATCATTTTAGTCAGTAATAACCTGAAGAAAGACAAAATATACTTTTATCTTCTTCCCGAAGCTTGTCTTTCTTAGTATGTCACCCGTAAACAAAAATGATCCAAATGATCACTTCTAATGATTTACATTAAATTCACATATTCGAACTGGCCCAGGGAATTTTGATCTGTGATGACTTTTAATCAGGGGAACTTCTGAAATATGAATTTATGTACGAGCTCCCTGCCGTTCAAAAAGTTTCTTGCCTTAGTTTGTACTACAAAAGTGCCCCTTTAATCTCCAACTAACAGGTCTCCACAAACTTGCCTTGCCCCTGTTCATATAACACAATGCAGGGAGTCTTCCAGGGCAATAAACAATTTGCTTTTCTGTGAATCCGTGCAATGTTTGGAACTTGCCTGAGCTGAGAGTAAAACCGCTTGACTGACAAGATATGCACACACACACACACTGTGGAAAAGAAATGGAAAATGGAAAAGAAATATCTGTGGCAATAAACTAATGGTCTAACTTGGTAGAAGTGGAGAACAACTGATAAAAATTTTAGTAGGATGCTTTTACTTGCTATCTATATAGAAGTAGAGGAAACTTTCCTTATCTAAATTATTTTTCAGAATGTAACATCTGACAAGGTCCACCTTCAGCAGATGTCTTCTATTTAAAAAAAAAAAAAATGGTTGTGGCATAGTATCCTAGACAGCATTTTCTGTTGAGGAATCTTGATAAGGAGGGTATTGAATTTGAATTTCGGTGAGTTTTACTGTGTACCATTAAGGACTACTGGTGCAGAGTCTGACTTTTTTTTTTTTTTTTTTCCCCATGATAAGCTACATCAGACTCTGTCTTTCATGCTACCTTGGGTGCCTGGATGGCTTAGTTGATCCCAGGGTCCTGGGATCCAGTCCACATAGGACTCCCTACTCAGTGGGGACTCTGCGTCTCCCCTCCTTCCCACTAGTGCTCTCTCTCACTATCTCTGTCTCTCTCAAATAAATAGATAAAATATCAAATAAATAAATAAATAAATAAATAAGGTAAGTAAGTTACCTTGATGTCCATTCTTTTCCTTCCCTCTTTTTCTTGGGAAGAACCTGCGCGATGCTTTGTGTATCTATCTCCCAAAGACACTATGAGCCTTCTCCTAAATCATGTATAGCATCCATTTTACAGTTTTATAGTCTTAGCAAGGTTCTTCAAATTTGTGTGTCCGTGTGACAGTTTAGGTGACATAGTTGGATCTGTGCCATATTTAATAACCATCTGGACAACTGATGGAGGCTACTCATAAGATCCCAAAGTCCATGAGATCAGGGCAAGATCATGGCTGGAGATCCCTGCTACAATTACCTCTCTGTTGTCAGTGAAGGTTCCACACTTGTTCCAATTACTCTGACAATACTCCTCCAACCAGATATGGATTGTTACAATGTTGTCTTAACTGGGAGGTATTTATGACAAATACTGCTATGGGCATATGCTTTTCCAATATGAAACTTAAAGATTTATTCCTTGAGCTGATCTTGAGATGTCTGATAGCCTTATTCCTGTGAATAGGAGGTTAACATACATTCTGATAGCATCATGTACTTCTTTGTAGCATACTGTTTTTTGATTACTGTCTCCATTATAAATCTGAGAGTTCTACATTTTGTTTACCACGGCTTCTTTGGTATTTGTTAAATACTGGTTTAAATGAATGAATAAATAATTTAGTATTTAAATGTCTTATTATGAATTTTGAGGATTGTAGTAGTTATTTATGTGTACTTTTGAACCAATAGCGTTAAGTACTGAAACAATTCCACTTATACAGAAATAGTTCAATTATTTGATTAATATTATTCTATATTCATTTAATTTTATAATCACCCAAATGCAGATATCACCAAATGCTAATAATTACATTAAAGTTTCTTTCTTTTTTTTTTTTTAAGATTTTATTTATTTATTTGACAGAGAGAGAGAACAAGGAGGGGCAGCAGCAGAAGGAGAGGGAAAAACATCCCCCCCACCTGAGCAAAGGACCCAGTGTAGGGCTCGATCCCAAGACCCCGAGATCATGACTTGAATTGAAGGCAGAAGCTTAACCAACTGAGCCACCCAGGCGCCCCTATATAAAAGTTTCTTAAATATCAGAACTTCTTCATTCATTAATAAGTAAAGAATATGTAAATTCCAGGAGTTGTTGGATTATCTTCAGGCTACTTCATTCAGATTAATTTAATTGTGTAAGTTACTTATTTTTTTTTAAAGATTTTATTTATTTATTTGACAGAGAGAGAGCTCACAAGTAGACAGAGAGGCAGGCAGAGAGAGAAGAGGGGAAGCAGGCTCCCCGCTGAACAGAGAGCCCGATGTGGGGCTCGATCCCAGGACCCTGGGATCATGACCTGAGCTGAAGACGACGCCTTAACCCACTGAGCCACCCAGGCTCCCCTAATGGTGTAAGTTATTTTATTTGACCACTTTCTTATGCTGACATAGACATCAACATATCTTTAAATTTTAAGTTTTGTTTTGTCCCTTATATCAAATGTAACACACCACAAAATGCTGGTATGTTCCACCAGATTTTTTGAAAGATAGTAGAGTACATTCAACTGCACACATTCTTCATAATTTTTAATGAAGATTCATAGGGTTTTGTATACAGTAAGGTGCTATAGTCATTGAATGAACAAAAGTGTCCCTAGGATCACTGATGTAAATAGCACATCCCTTTTCGGTTATTTGTTTTCATATAACAGTTTTTTGCTTTTCTGGTTATATGAAACTTGAATGCTGTTTACTGAATAGAACAACTGTATATTACTGATCTTTCTCCAATGCAAGGAATGATGTAAAATTATCAATCTCTTTCACACATAACAGTTGCAAGTAGGTGAATAATATAAATGTGGCCCTGAATGCAGAATAGACCCCTGAAGAAAATCATTCCTCACTGGTTAATGGCATTAAGCTGAGATAAAACCATAGCATGGTCAGGAACAACTTTCATTTCCCTTAAACTTGTAACAAATAAAACACATATTTATAAAACTCATACTGATACTTTGTATAAGAGGCTGTGTGAGTGTAAAAGAAGCAGAAAAAAAAAAAGAAAGAAAAAGGAGAGGAAGACAGAAGAATGACATGGTATATGAGGTCAGTTTCTCAATTTTTGGAGTGTTCCATGCACATAGACATCCAAACAAGCACATGCAGAAAACAGGAAGATGGATAAACCCACTTGAGAAAAGGCAAGCATGAATGGTTTTTAAGTAGTTATTAGTTGAACTATGTAGAGTCCATAATAAATAAGCCACTCACATAAAATTTGATTTACCATAAAATGTCAATCATCTTTTTGTAAGTTTATGAAACAAGCTTAATCTGTTCCCTTTTTTCACTAATTAATAAGTATTTGGACATCTGGTTTAAAATGCTTAAGTAAAAGAGTTTGGTACTTTTCTGTGAAACTGTTGGCTCTGTTATCTGAATGACCCAGGAGGCAAATAATCTGGCACTCTCTTACACCTGTTTGCTTAGTATTTAATTAGAAGGGCAGGAGGGGACTGGTATCCCATGGAAATAAGTTACATCCCTCTTCTTATGTATGTATCTAATTTGTCCCCATGATCTTTTTTCAGGTTTCTCCTAACCAGAGTTGGCTTGTCCTAGGACATGGATCACTGATAGAATGAATACAGACTCAAAGGAAGAAAGGAGACCTACCTTACAAACTTAAACATGATTTCCTATTTGTATTTAATTAAAATGTTATTTTATTAAAGTCATACATATAAACATTTTAAAATATGTAATCAAGATAAAATTCATTAAGATACTTTGCATTCTTATTTTTCATATAAAGCTTTCAAAATTTGGTGTCTTTAAAGCACTTATTTTCCCCTCTAGTTTTATTGAGATACAATTGCCAAATAACATTGTATAAGTTTAAAGTGTACAGCATGATGATTTGTCATATGTATATATTCTAAAATTATCACCACAATATAGTTAACAGAGACTTTATCTCATATAGCTATCAGTTTTATGTGTGTGGCGAGAATATTTAAGATTTAATATTTTGGCAAATTGCAAGTATACGGTTTTGTTAACTATACAGTTAAGTATATAGTATTGCTAACTATGGTCACCGTGTTGTAAATTAGATCCCTGGAATGTATTCATTTTATAGCTGAAAGTCTGTACTCTTTGACCAGCATCTCCCCATTTCATCTACCTCTCAGCTCCTGACAACTGCCAACCTACTCTCTGTTTCTATGAATTTGACTTCTTTAGATTCTACACAGAAGTGAGGTCCATACATTATTTGTCTTTCTGTGTCTGACTTATTTGCTAAGCACAATACCTTAGGGTTCATTTATCTTGTCACAAATGGTAAGATTTCTTTCTTTTGGGGGGGATGCATAATAATATGGTATTTTCACTATACTTACTTATAAAATAAGTTACTCACAAGGCATAGAAACAATCTTAGTGTCTATCAAGAGACAGATGGTGAAGAAAATGAAATCCCTAGAATGGTAAAAGAAATTACCATCTCTGAGATAGTGATTTCATTTCCTTTAGATTTATACCGAGAAGTAGGACTGCTGTATCATACGGAAGTTATATTTTTAATTTTTTGAGGAAACTCTATACTGTTTTCCATAAAAGGTCGGTACTAATTTCCACTCCAACCAACAGTGAAAAAAGTTCCCTCCTTCTCCATATCCTGAGCAACATTTACCTCTTGTCTTTGTGATAACAGTCATGCTAACAGGTGTAAGCTATCTTACTGTAGTTTTAGTTTGCATTTTCCTGATTATTTGGAACTCTATCTTAGATCATTCACAAAAACTAACTCAAAATGGATTAAATACTAAAATATTAAGACCTGAAACCATAAAACTCTTAGAAGAAAGCAAGCAAATTTCCTTAACATAAGTCTTGGCAACAATTTTTTGGATATGACTTCTAAAACATAAGCAGTAAGAGCAAAAACAATAAGTAGGGCTACATAAATCTACAAAGCTTCAGCACAGCAAAGGAAACAATCGACCAAATGAAAAGGCAGCCTATGAAATGGGAGACAATATTTGCAAACTATAAAGCTGATAAGGATTATTATCTAAAATATATGAAGAACTTAATAGAAAAAAAATTAAAAATGTAATTGAAAATGGACGGAGGATCTGAATAAACATTTTTCCAGAGAAGACATACAAATGGCCAATAGGTATGTGTAGACATTCTCAGTATCACTAATCATTAAGTACATGTTATTAAAAAGCCAAAACATCCCACTCTCCTTTGAGCTCCTGTCTGCTCATGACCTGGAGTAGAGCCCCTACAAGCTGTCATTTTGCTCACCCTTTTAACTGTTATGTTTCTTCAGCTGTTTATCTCGATATTTCTAAATGACAAACTCATTGTGCTAGTTTTGACTTTTAAAACTAAGGTTTTTACTAAAGTTTTACTATATTGATTGAATTTTTGCTATGAAAAAAGTAGTTAGCTTTTTTGTATGCTTAAGTAATGTCACTTTATTTTTTTTATTATTTTTTTTTCAGGGTGGATTATTAATGAAGACAAGGACAGCACTTTTCCTGTGAAGGCAACCACCATGGCAAGCCCAGGAAATCCAACTTATTGCTAAATATTATGCTTACGGTGGCAATCTCCTTTGCTTTGAAGCCTCTCTTTTGTGACTATCTGATCTTATATATATACATATATAAGTATAATCTCTGAGTAATTTGAACAGGTGTTTAAATTACTTCTGAGAACACCAATCTAGATTTAAAACAAAGAATATTCAAAAGAAAAAAAAAGCTACATGAAAACGTAATACCACTTGTTGAAAATGAAAGTAAATTAAACAGGTTAAAAATGAGAAAATATACGTACTTTTAGAATCATGGTACACAAACATATCTTTACTCTCTG
The DNA here is from genome assembly GCF_010015895.1 of Lontra canadensis. NCBI lineage: Eukaryota > Metazoa > Chordata > Mammalia > Carnivora > Mustelidae > Lontra > Lontra canadensis. The sequence continues at coordinate 6,306,029 of NW_022631048.1, forward strand.
ATTAGTGCTAAATAAATTATGTGCCACAAAGACGGGAGACAAATGATTAATCTCCACAATTTCAATATGTAACAAATTAACCACCTCCCCCCAATGAAATGGCATGTAAACTATTTGCACTCAGTAGCAATTAAAAAATTTTTAATTGAAAAATGAAAGATAAGCTCTACCCCCCTCACTGTTCACTTTATCCTGCAAAATGGGCCATCATTTAAAATTTTGTGTGTGCTTTGGTAAAACAATTCCTTTCCTAGTCATATTTCATAATATTGTGTACAGAATATATGTTTTAGCATTATCTATAACAGCAAAAAGATGTTAACAATTATGTATATAAAGTGTATAAATGAGAGTATGATATAGAGAAACAGAGACAGAAAAGAATGTACCAGGTCAAGTGTTCATCATTTCTTCTTCCTGTATTTCCATGAAGTTTCCCTGCTGGTACAAACAGCGACATCTTATCTATTTAAGAATGGAGATGGCATTCAAACAAACACATCCCAGTTCCTAGTTACCTTCAGTTCTGTGCTCTTGGTTCCTCTGGAACCTAGAACGTCACATGAAGTCATGAAAATGTATAACGTAGAATGGTATCTACTGATATGGTATGTGAACATGGTATGTTCACAATATATTGCTAATTCAAAGAGTATATATACACAAAAAAGACTTATGTCATAATATTATTTTTGAGAAGCATGTGCTGTTTGTATAAATACAAGTACACTGTCATGAGATGAAGCGTTAAAAAGACTAAAATTTAGAAATTAAATGTTAGCATTTTCTTATTTATGCATTGAGCATTCAGTGTTACATAATGTAAAAACTAAGAATTCTGATCCATTTGGTTTGATTAAAATTTTTTAGAAATTGTAATTTTAACTTGACATTTTCTGTTTTGGCAACTGGGATACGGAGGCCGCCAGCACACGCTTCTCTCTCTCCATCCTTATTCTCTCCCAGAATTAATGCTTATGTAGAGAGAGGGGGTCAATACCTTGTGTCAAACTATTACATTATACCTTACTTCTCATTGCTAAAGATTAAGCATTACGTCTGTTGGAAACAACAGAATGGGGGGGGAGGAACCAGTAATTTTCCCCATAAAGGGGACCAGGGAAGTAATCAGAGAAAGTGACATTTCAATTGTTCTTCAAAGATAAGCATCTTTCTGACAAGTGAAAATGTAAACAAAGGCACATATAAAGCACTAATCGCTGCATGGAAAAAAATCACAGAGGCATGGAAAAAAATCACAGAAGCATAAATGTTTTTGGTGTCTTTAACGATCTCAAAGTAATAATAATAGTAACATTTTCAGAGAAATTACCACCTGCCAGGAGTGTGATAACTGATTTCTTTTGGGCTTCACATTTCACCTGTCATTTCACAACGCAAGGATCTTTTTCTCCTCTTTCTTCTTTCCTTTTCACTGTCCCGTTTCTGGAAAAAGTGACTATGCAAATTTGATAAATTCCGCAGCAATGTTAAATGAGTTGACACTGAGGAGAGACTTTGGGATATGGCAATTAGCTGACTTCTTTCTCCTTTCTTATTGGGAGAGATGAAGTGGTGCTGAAAAATGGGTGGAGATAAAGGAGGGGGAGTTCCTGGGAGGAGAAGGAGTTCACAGGTATGTGGGCTGGGGAGTTTTGAGGGGGGCAATGGGGAATCCTGGGGAAGATGAGGAAGGGGGAGTTCTCTGAAATGGAGGACAGGAAGTTGCAGGGACAGGGAGGGGGAACTCACTGGGCTGAGGAAGAGTTCCCAGAGATGAAGTGAGAGGAGTTGAGGAAGTTCATGTGTACAGGACTATTTTGTTTCACACTTTAATTAAAAACACATTTATTAACTGCCATATAAGGGGAAAAAAAAACGTTTCTTGAATGCGCACAATGTCCAAGGAGTACAAAGAAAGTTAAATATAGTCCCTGCTTTCAGAGATTCGTGGCTAGTTGACTGAATGAACGGGTGAGCAAACACGTGAGCGGATAGTTAATAAATTTGGCTAAAAGCAGAGTGCAGCAGCTATCCACGTGTATCTAGCATCAGAGTCAAGATCTATTAGAATTTCTATTTTCTATGAAATAAGCAGACGAAATTGTTACCCATCTGGCCAAAGACAAAAATTATTTTAAAATAGTGTCTCTTTAGGTTATAAATATGTATTTTAATACTAGTTTTAGTAGTGCGAATGCCCTATGTCTGTATCCTAAGTGAGTATCTGTGAGTTTCCAACCTTTCCAGAGCACAGAAAAGGCACTGAAAGGGAATCAGGAGTAAGAATGAGTGGCACGAATCATTTATTTTGGCCAGCTGGAGGGAAGTAAGAGGAGTGGAACACCGAAAGAGGAAACAAAGCAGTAAAAAAAAAGGCTTAATTTTTCCTATCAACTGTGACTGAAACTGGCTGTGAGTTTTAGTTTCCATTATGCAAATATTTGAGGGAGAAAAATTCCTGACAAGTCATATTACAATTTTAATTCATTTTATTAAATATTAGTATTTCATTAAAGAAAGAAATGGTAATGTCAAACATTACATGAGAAAGAAAAAAATAGCTCACTGTAAATGAAAATTTGATCAAATGCATACACATCAGAAACATCATAAAATATGTTAATTAAAATTACAGCCTTCATTCCCATTTTGTGATTTACTACAGTGGAGTGTTATTCACATATAATGAAGGATATAGAATTAAATGAAAGTATTGAAAAATAAAATCAAGTTCAATCATCAGTCATGGCCAGAACTGAATTACGCAGTTCTAGATTCCTGTTTTTAGTATTTGGCAAGTATTATGTTGTTCCTCCTGCACTTCCCTTAATCACTCTCTTTAACTCTGTTCTCTTTTTTGTTATTCCCTAAATCCCAACCTATTCACTTCATCATTCTTACATCTTAGTCATCGGGACAGAACAGTGCATTCCAGGTGCAGGTCAGCAGAACATTCGGTGTCCTAAAATGGAGAATAATGTTCCTATTCTATGACATAATATCCATAATGCATCTTAAAATTGCCTTAGTTTTCTTTGGCTTAAGTCGTAAGACAAACTACTATGTATATAACTTTGCCTCCAAAAATCAGGTTTTGTTTTGTTTTGTTTTGTTTTTTTTAATTGGAAGTATACTTAAATATATTAAAAATTATAGACTCTCAGGTCATTATTGCTCCAGATATTTAAAACCATTTGCTTAGCAAAGGAATATCACACACATACACACACACAGTGGTGTTGTTGCCATTGCCAAAATACAATACATGGTGGGTATGGTAGAGAGTGTGGATGGACATGAATATCTTCTTTTCTCTCACACATTATAGACCTGCCTTTGAGGTACTACAGCCAGTCAGGGACTCTATTTTCTAAGCTCTCTTAAAGATGTGTGGGGACTCCTGATTCGTTCCTATCAATGCAATGTAGATAGAATTGATGTGTATTCCTTCTGGACCAAGGAAACTAATAAAAAAGAGGAATTGCTCTGCTTTATTTCCTGATCCAACATCTAGTTGGAAGGACAGTGAAGCACTGGTGGAAGGCTGATACATGCTGTAGGAGAGACCTGAGTGTCTTCCATGATATGGAACCAACTACTTACAAGGAGTACATGCTCTATGTGACCAAGACACGAATTTCTATTCTCTATGCTGTTGTTGTGAGGTCTATTGGTAATGGCAGTTAACATTACCCTAATAATACAGCAGACTTCTGCCAACCCATCATCATCTTAAAATGGAGCTTGCTCTCTGTATCACTCAGGGTTCTCCAGAGAAACAGCACTGATAGGACAGATTTGAGTTTCATATAGAAGATAGACAGATAAATAGATTTGTTTTAAGGACTTGGGTTAGCTCATGTGATTATGGGGCTGACAAGTCTGAGATCTGTACAGCAGCCCAGCAGTCTGGAAGCTCAAGCAGGATTTCTGTGTGACAGTTCTGAGGCAGAATTCCTTCTTGTCTGGGAAAGCTAGGTATTTGGTGTTAAGGCCGTCAATGATTAGATGAAGCCTAACCACATTATCTAGCATAATCTCCTATAAAGACAATTAACTGTAAATGTTAATCACATCTACAAAATATCTTCACAATAACATGTAGACCTAACAATGGCCCAGCCAAGTTGACACATAAAATTAATCATCACAGCCCACTCCTTGTCAACTTGGTATCCACATACACTCCTTTAAACCACACTTAATCTCCAAATAAAGACAATCATAAAGTAATACATCCATTTAACATGATACAACTATCTTACATACAACTAAAAACACAGTAAACTTTTCTCTGGAATCAGATGCAAATTCCTCATGTGATCCTTAAATATCATACATGATATATTAAAGAAATAAGGAAGGGAGAAAATAAGGATATTACACACACATACACACAACAAAATTTGTAACAAAATAAATAATTATTCATAATAATTGCAGTCATCATTTCTACAACTGGTCACATGGTTGTAGCTGATTGTTGTAACTACATCTTGCTTGTTAGGTCCAATCAGCATAATGCCATCCATATAGTTGACCAGTATGATATCTTGTGGGATGGAAAGATGATCAAGATCCTTATGGACAAAATTATATACAGAGATGGAGAGCTGATAGATCCCTAAGACAGAACAGTGAAGGTGTATTGCTGGTAGCAGCATAAAGCACACTGCTTCTGGCAGTCTTTACTAACAAGTATCAAGAAGAAAGCATTTGACAGATCAGTAATTGCATACCACGTTTGAGGAGATATGTTAATTTGCTTAAGCCGTGAAACCACATCTAGTATAGCAGCTGCAATTGGAGTTGCCACCTAGTTAAATATACAATAATACATTGTTCTTCCTCAAGAGCCATCTGTTTTCTGCATGGGCCAGATAGGTGAGTTGAATGGAGATGTGGGAATCACCACATTTATTTTATTTATTTAATCTATCTATCTATCTATTTATTTATTTATTTAAGATTATTTATTTATTTGACAGACAGAGGCCACAAGTAGGCAGAGAGGCAGGCAGAGATAGAGAGAGAGGGAAGCAGGCTCCCTGCTGAGCAGAAAGTCTTATGCGGGGCTCGATCCCAGGACCCTGGGATCATGACCTGAGTCGAAGGCAGAGGCTTTAACCCACTGAGACACCCAGGCACCCCGGAATCACCACATTTAAATCCTTCTAGTCCTTGAAAGTGACACTAATCCTTATGCTGTGTTCTTAGGGACTGGTAGTTCTAATGAATTCCACTTGGCTCTCCCTATCATAATATCTTTTATTTAACTATTCAGAGAACCAGTGTGAAGATTATGCCAATTACCGAGTTAATCTATTCTAGTTAGGCATTCTAGAGCTGAGGGAATAACCACAGACTGGATTTGGTAACTTTGGACACACTGTGGGACGGACTTCATTGAAAATTATCGATATCAGACCTCTATAAGCCCCTGTTTTGTCTGGTGGACCACAGTGACATATTCAATTTCTTCGAATTAGTGCAAGTTCAGAGCCAGTGTCCATTTATCTCACCAAAGTCTGATTATTTCCTTTTTCCACAATGCACCATGTTCCTGGTGAGAAACCATTGGTCCTTGGTGGAGGGCTGGGAGAAAAAGCAATAAATTTATTAAAATAAATTTTAACAATGTGCCATGGTCCTTCCTCCAGGTGACCCAGGTCCATTTCATTCCAGACATTCTGGATCTACAAACTAGCTCATGTGTGGGAATTGAACGCGGAACTGTGAATTTCTAGAATTGATCTAGAACTCTTCCTCTTATACAGATCAAGTAAGAGTTTAAGACTATCCAACTAGTTTTCTTCTGAGAGCACCATGAGATTCCCTCACAAATTTGTTCTTCAGAGTTTTTGTGAAGGATGCATCTTCTGGACCTTCCTGGGTTAGGTGAACAGGCCTTACCTGATGGATCTACTCTAACATTCCAATCCCCCTTAACCTCCCTGTCCCATCTCCTACAGTATAGCAAGATAGTTCTGGCATTTCAACTTCATTTAATGTAGAGCACCTTTTGGTCCATGTTTTAGCCAGTCAACCAAATAAACAGAATCTTTTCTTATCCCTCTAGCTATCTATTAAATGCAGATCTTATTTGGTGTGTTTATGTCAGTAAATTAAACCAGATCTAAATTTATGTTCCTTCCACCCTTATCCCACATCTTTCATATTCATCCCCATCCCTAACCCCTAGACTTCTGGCTGTATAAATCAGAGAAATCATGCAGCTCTTTTGCAGCACATCACCTCATGGTCACACTTTGAATCTCACCTTTTGGGATTTGCTGGAACTTGAGTCTAATTATAAGTCTAGAAGCAAAGTTGGGTGGTAGGGGTAAATCTGAAGAGAGGGACCATGAGGAGAGTCAGTAGGGGAACTACCTCAGGAAAAACAGGAATAACCTCATCAGGTAGGAGTGGGTGGGCTGCTTCTACTGTCAAAGAGGACTCCACAGTATTTAGTAGAATTTAGTTCAGTGTTCCCATTCCAATTTCCAGGATCGCACTCCTTCCCAAACAATAGTATCTTTAACAATAGACACTCTGCACTTTGTGGTATAATTTGGCACCATTTTGTCCAACATGACAAGAAACAAACTGCCAACCTCATTATTCTTACTTTGACAAAAACATTCAAAGGTGTCAAATACGAATACATGGTCACCCAGAACTTCACCTTCTGTAAGTATTTGATTAAAAGTATCCAACAGTGATATTTTGCCTATCTCTATTACCACACGGTATCATGGACTGTTAGTGCTTTCTTTACTAGTAGAAATAAAATCTTTAGTGTACTTGAATAAAATAAAAATAGAGGAACAAATCTAGAAACCAAAACTAATCCAGAAAATCACCCTTAAGATTCTGTTCCTCTGGAAGCATTCTTAATACTATAATCTGTATTAGTCAACATTCTCCAGAGAAACAGAAGCAATTGGATATATAATATATAATATATATAAATATAGATACATATGTAGGTAATATAAATATGGGGATTTATTTTAAGAGATTGGCTCACCTAACTGTAGGAACTGATAGGATAAAAAAATTCTAGGGCAGCCTGACAGACTGGAAACTCAGGTAAGAGTTGATATTGTAGTATGAGTTTGCAATCTGTAGGATAGGCCATTAGGTTAGAAATTCAGGTAGGAGTTCTATATTGTACTCTTGAGGCAGAATTTCTTCTTTCTGAGAAATCTATTTTTGGTCTTAAGGCCTTCAACTGATTGGATTAGAACTACCACATTGACAATGCAAGCAAGATGATAGATCTCCTTTTCTTAAAGTTAAGTAGCTTGTGAACTTGAATCACATCTACAAAACACCTTCACAGCAACGTATAGACTAGTGTTTGACCAAACAACTGGAAACAATAGCTTAGACAAGTTGATACATAATATTAAAAATTTTACAATTGCCAACAGGAGTGGACACCTGACCCTAGGGTAATCCAGAAATTATGTTTTGTGACCTAGATGGAAGAGGTCATTGTGCCAAAAATATTTTTACTCTAGGAACTTGTGATTGGAAAATATAAAAGGTAGGGAAACTACCAGAGAGGCAAAAGGTAGAAGCTTATGTGACTTTAAGCAGGGCCAAGGCAATCAAAATTATATATAAACTAATATCACGAGGAAATAATAAATAAAAAAGTGTTCAATTCAATTACTGAGAAGGTCCTTGTTTCAGAGAGCATCAGAAATGACATAAGATAAAAATGGAGACAACAAGGAAGGAGATAATCATGGTGCCTCCATTCCAATGCCAGTTTCCATGAAATCTACCATAATTGAAGTTTTTATTTTTAAATAACTGATATACCCTGAAAAGTCCCTGCTACTTCCCAAGTTGAATTGGTTTAAGTGTCTGTTTTTATTTGTTTGTTTTTGTTTTGAACAGAGACCTAAATTAAAAGAGAAGCCAATAAGAACACTTTGCTAGGCGAATTGTTGTTTAGTCTGAACTTTGAGAAATGAAAAAGCACAGCAAAACAGAGCCACAGATTCCAAATTCTGCATTTTCCTCCCTTCCTAGCCTGTGTTCCAACATATGAGAAACAAGAGAGGGAAGGTCCAAAAAGGAATTCCAAGGAGAGTATGATTGATTCTGTCAGGATTAGGAAACCCCTGAAGACATTTAATTTCTTGGGAAGTACATGATATGCAACAGCATATTTTGAATAAGCAAGCATACCATAAGGGTCTTTCAGTTTCACAGCTGAAAATATGGACTATTTGAATTTTTTAAAGCATGTATTTTTTTCCAGTAAATAAAATAAAAATAAAAATTATTTGATTATCTCCATAGCATATGATATCAAATTTAAAAGACAAAACAGTCAAATTGTAAATACGTAAGAAGGCCTTGGTTTTGGTTCAGGTCTTGATCTCAGGGTCTTGAGATCAAGCTCTACCATGGGCTGGTGCTTAGCTTGGGGTCTGCTTGAGACTCTCTTTCCCCCCCTCTGTCCCCTCCTCCCACTCCCCACTCTCTCTCCATCCCTCTAAAATAAATAAATCTTAAAAAAAAAAAAGAAAGAAAGAAATGCCTTTGGAATTATTAAGGTCTAAGGGTGGAATCCAAACAACTAAAAACTTCGGGTTTGATTTAGCTATGATCTCTCTGGAATCACGTGGGTAGGTTGTAGCAGACGGAAAGTGCAGCAAGGCAGGAGCTAATGAGTGTTAGAGTGTGTCACCGTAGGGAGCATTGGGAAGCATGCAAGATGACAATGGATACAAAACATATTGGGGACATCTGACAATACTTAGCACTTAAGGGAAAGTGGGGAGAATGAATATGAAAAACTGAAAGACTTCCAAGGTCCTGCCTGGGAAATTAGACAGTATTAATGTTCTCTGTGAGAATGTAATGAAAAAGCTTGATGGTCTTCGAATAGTTTAAAAAAAAAAGGAGATAGGAATATTCTTTTTTTAAATTAATATATAGTGTATTATTTGCTTAAGGGGTACAGGTCTGTGAATCATCAGTCCTACACAATTCACAGCACTCACCATAACACATACCTTCCCCAATGTCCATCACCCAGCTACCTTTCCCTCCTCCCAAACCCCAGCAACCCTCAATTTGTTTCCTGAGATTGAGTCTCTCATGATTTGTCTCTCTCCCAATCCCATCTTGTTTCATTTTTTTTCCTCCCTTGCCCTCCTTCACTCCACCTCTCACCCTGCCTCTCAAATTCCTCATATCAGAGAGGTCATATGATAATTGTCTTTCTCTGATTGACTTAGTCCTCTTAGCATAATACCCTCTATTTCCGATAGGAATATTCTGAATTGAGGAAATACATATTCATTCTCAAGTAACTGAGAAGAAGAACAAAGAACATTTTTTAAAAGGAAAGATGATGAATTACAGTTGCCCTAAGTATTTTACTATTTTGAGTAGGAGAGACCCTGTATGGGACTACACTGTTGTTACAGAAGAGCTGTGAAGAGAGAAACAACGCACCACGTCACTTACTATTTATTCTTTTGGACAGTCTCTGGGAGTGACTGGAGAGTTAGCTGCTTACACATTACCACAGGACACAAAGGGTTGTCACAACTCCCTTTAAGTAGTCAAAATGTGAGGGCTGCCTCACTCAGGTGGGTTGAATCTCAAATTATACCTCCTTAAACCAAAGCTCTGAAACTGACAAGGTTGTATACCTACCTTGCTGGTGTCTTGATTGGGACACATTTTATTTTAAGTCATCTACATTTAACATAAATATTTAATCGAAGTTGCTGAGTGTGCTTTGAAGTATCAAGCAACAGTTATTTCTCAAGTCAGGTGTCTAGACTAATCAAACCTTAAGAAAAAGTACAACATTCATAATGATACCATCATTTTATTGCATCATTCCAGTTAAATTTGATTTCAGTTCAGAAATCACAACATTTGCTTTTCTCTGATAGAAATGCAGCTCTGGGCTATAATTTTCATTTTGATTGAAGGGTTGCAGCTTGTAATGTTTGGGGACCATAAGAAATCCAAAGCTATGGGACTCTCATTCAGGTCTACATTCTGTGACCCTTTCCAGAAATGAGAGAATGCAAAGGGAAAATGTTTTCTACACCAATTCTGATTCTCTAGTGATAGGACAGCTAAATTTCTGTTCTGTTGAAAGAGGTAAATCTTTTGTTAAAACTGTTGAACTACACTGATAATACCTCCAAATAGTATTCCTGAAATATCAAGAAAATGTTGTTATTGAGGGTTTTACCATCTTTTCCTGTTGAGATGAAGATTAAGTGAAATGATGTACAAGGAATCTATTGATGGAATCATTCTTAGAAAGAAAAAATAGAACTGCAGGCCTCCATGAGAATGTTATTGAAAACATCAGTGTGTTCCACTAACTTTTCCAAAATGCTTTTAAAAACATACTTGATTATATTGAGATACACACTTTTGGATACTGCCTAAGACATGAAAATTCTATACTTGGACATTATAAAGATATACCAGTCTTCAGTACTAACAGGTCATTAAGATTTGCTCTTCATAATTCTGTGTTTAATTTGTTGAGGAACCTCCAAACTATTTGGGACAGCAATTTTGCCATATGTTTCTTCAGATGATCATTAATGTATGTGAGTGACTTTCTATTCAATAGAAATGCAGAACTGGATCTCCCAGGATCCATTGCAATAATAACCAAATTGCTATGATTTTTTTTCATATGCTTTGGCAATCATTATTTATTTGAGTTTCACAACAGTGATAGATGGAAAGAAAAGCAAATAGAATATTCGTTTTACAAACGAGCCAACTCAGGGGTCCCAAGCTTAGATATCTTAACTTTGTAACCAGTAAGTGCTGTAGTCAGGGCTAGAATCCAGGTCTACTAGTTCAATGTGATTTATGCTGTTTTATAACATGTACTTATTTCTTTGTAATTTGACCTGGCATTATTGCTCAAAAAATTTAGAAACAGGTGTTCACACAAAAACTTTTATATCAAAATGTTCATAGCACCATGATTCACAATACCCCAAAGATGGATAAACAAATTGTAGTGTACAATACAACATTATTTAGCCATAGAAAAGAAATGAAATGTTAACACATGTGACAATGTAGATGAACTCTGAAAACATTATGCTAAGTGGAAGAAGTCAGACACCAAAGATGCTATGTAACCCTATTTATATGAAATGTTCAGAATAGGCAGACCCAACCAGACAAAAAGCAAACTGGTGGTTGTCATGGGGTGGGGGTAGATGGTAGTAGAAGGTGATTGCTGAAGGGTATAGGATTCTCTTTGGGGGCGATGAAAACATTTGGAATTAGACAGTGGTGGTTTGGGCAAGATTGTGAATGTACTAAATGCTACTGAATTCTACACTTTAAAATAGTTAAAATGATAACTCTAGGGGCACCTGGGTGGCTCAGTGGGTTAAAGCTTCTGCCTTCGGCTCAGGTCATGATCATCGGGCTCTTTGCTCAGTAGGGTGTCTGCTTCCGTCTCTCTCTCTGCCTGCCTCTCTGCCTACTTATGATCTGTCTGTCAAATAAATAAATAAAATCTTAAAAAAAATGGTAACTCTATGTTATGTGTATCACATCAGAATAAAAAAACGTTGCTAAAACACAAAAACAAACAACAACAACAAAATAAATAAATGAATGGCTCTTGGTTATTAAATAGTTGTAAAAGTAGAAATCGAAAGAACATTTCCAAACCCAAAAAGGGAAAGCTTAGTATTGCGATTCTCTGTGGTGTTTCATCAGACAGCCTTGCCCAGGAATTAGCAAGTGGGACAATAGCTTAAGGCTATTTTCCCTAGCCTAAATGTATTATTGTAACCAGTGTACTGTGTAGTGATCTGGGAGGTAGCCAACGCTCCTATGAAATAAAGTTATTTGGTTTAGAGAAAGAGGAATCTGTGTGTACTTGTACAGAACAGTAAGTAGGCAAATCAGAGGACAAGTATTATTATTTGTGCCCAGCTTTGGGCCAAGTTCTCTGCAAAGCCAGCCTCAAGACTTTTGAGCTTAGTTGGTTGAGGCCAGATTTCTTCCAACGGAGGGGAAAGCTGGCAGCCATGATCCCCAGGAAGTAGCATGAAATCAGTAACAGTGAATGAAAGGCAGCATGGTGGCATAAATGTGGTATAATATGCAAAAGCCCAAAACCCAGATATCTAGAAGTGCAGAATCGCAATGTTGAAGGATGTACCCAGGTACCAAGAGTGAGCAGGTGAGTGCAAGCCAGGCTCAGATCAAAAGTTGGCCCGAGTGAGGGTGTATCCCACAGGGTCTGGCACTAGAAGTATGTGGAAATACAGGAACAATGGGGCTGGAGACATCTGTAGTCAAAAGCTAGTTTTTGAATATCTGCAAATTTTAAGACATTGTTTATAATTCCATATACTATTTTAAGGTATGTTTCCTAAATTGTATAAGCTTCAGTCCCTCTTTAACCTGGATTTATCCCTGGGCATATGTGTCTGGAAAGGAAATGGTATTTTCTAGGGTGAGTGCAGAACTACTCACTATTATCAAAGGGCCAAGAATTCCATCATGTAGTTTCTTAACAGCTAGCTTCTACTGAGACATGCTGCTGACATTGACTCAACATATAATGTGTTACATAACTTAATATTGTGCATTGTTACCAACCTTGGACTGGGGGTTTGGGGCCAGGGTAAGGCACTAGTCAAAGCTCTGAAATAATGGGGATTTAGATAGGAGCCTCATCATCCACTATGAAGTCCAAAGTCTTAAGCTGATCTTTCAAATTACTATTTTTATATCTGCTACCGTCTTATGAATTTGTATCTCCTTTCTCGTTGTGGGACCAAAATATGCAAGTAAAATTCCATGAAATATTTCTGTATTCCTGTGTTTGTGGATGATTTACACAAATGACAACATTAAGATGTCTTCAAGAACCTCCCAACCATCAGTCTCCCTAGTTCCTTACATTTTCATTTGTCACTGAAAAAAAGGAAATGAAACTTTATCAATTGCTGTTTATTTACATGTGTATTTTTCTCAGAAATGTTGTTAAATATGTGAAACCCAATTTATTTAATTTTTTTAGGATTTTATTTATTTATTTGACAGACAGAGATCACAAGTAGGCAGAAAGGCAGGCAGAGAGAGAGAAGGGGGAAGCAGGCTCCCTGCTGAGCAAGAGAGCCCAATGTGGGGCTCCATCCCAGGATCCTGAGATCATGACCTGAGCCGAAGATAGAGGCTTTAACCCACTGAGCCACCCAGGCGCCCCTCACATTACATAATTTACCTGTACATTTATGTTTAGTTATATTTGAGTTTTTTACTAGTTCTATAAGAGCTGAAATTATAAGTACATTTGGCTAATGCATATTGATATTTGATTGCACATATTTGATATGACATGTGCATTTGATTTGATATGATATGATTGATTTGATATGTGATATATGATTTGATATTTGATAGCATATATCTTATAAAAGCCTAATTCAACATGTGATCTTCTAAAATGTGATTTGTTTTTCCTTTCTTTTGAATCACTATAGACTAGGTTTGATTTTTCGAATTAAGATGATAACTCCTTTATCCACAACTTTGAAATAAAGTCTGTTTTTTGATAGCAGATGAAAATCCCGATATTGATCACACACCTTTAGAGAGTTGGGTTTTGGAATCAAAAGGTAATTTCTGAAAAGCATAGGTGGATTTTTAGTAAGAATAAGTTTCTAAAGATGAATTCATTTTATAAGATCAGATATATGCAGCCCTAAGTGAATCATTCACTAAATAGCTTGTTCCCATCAATTTTGTGGACTAAAGTTTTAAGGACATTAAAAAAAGGGCAGCAAAATCCTATTGATTCATGTCAAAGATATATTTAATTTCTTCTACTCCTGTTACCCACCACCTAAGACCAGTACTTTATCAGGAAGTCAATCTTAAGAAAGGATATTTTTCAAGAAACATAGCAAATTGGAGGTCAGAGAACATTCAAACAATCAAAAGATGGGAGATAAATTCTTATCTTCCTGTTTCCTAACAGAATGAAAGAGAAAATATAAATTAAAATAAAAGCAAAATTTAAATGAGAAACATAATCCCTGAAACATTGATTTATACAATGGGTTACATTTGATGAATTTTAGGTACAAGTTACTAAGGATACAAGATGATTAAAGTGTGGTTCTTGGACACATCGAGGTAAGTACGTAAACAAAATAATGACTGTGTGGAGAATGCGACTGTCTTGGTTTAGGGCAAGAGCATGAAAAGAGACTTCTCAATATTCTCTCTGGGCTATTCACTGACTTTCCAAATGTCAGTTTGCCTCAGGATTTTCTCACCAGACTATTCCCTTTTCAGACCATTGTAAAGCCTCGTGTGAGATTATCCTGTCCCTGGTCTTAAGGGCCGACTTTAAGTAAGAATCTCCAAATTGAGACCTTCAGCCCAGACTTCTTTTCTCCCAGGCCCGTGTATCCCACCTCTACTGGCCACTTCCCAAGCGGGTATTCTAGAACCATTTCATGTTTATCATGTAGAAAACAGAACTCATCATCTTTATTTTTTTTCTCTCAAATTTATGTCGTCTATGATGTCAATCATTCATTCGTGCTTATATTTACATATGAACTCTCACTTAAAAAGTCAGGTCTGGGATAATGTGTTAAGAATAAAAGTTTATCAAGACAGATTTCATTCATGAAAGCTTATAAATTTATTATATGCATTTGCAGGCACACAACTAAATTATCAATCCCTATTAAGTGATTTAAATTATAGAGAGTCTTAATCAAGCCTTAACCAAGCCAAAAAATAATAGTCCAGCGGGTTACTAAGCAGGCCTCTTTTGAAGGACTAGCTTCCTTTTAAGGTGAGGGAGTAAGTCCTTAGTAAGCCACATTTAATCTGAGACCTAGAGGATGACTAGACTGGGGTGGAGGAGAGTGAGGTGAAGAGCATTGTAGGAAAAGGAGGGGCTGAAAATATGAACAAAATGCTTGAGAAACTTGCACTCATAAAACATTTGCAAAAATTCACCAGGCTCCAATCCATTAAGACTTTTTCAAAGAATCAGCGTATGGGAGACAACATTCTCCAACCCAAGCGCATTTAAGTTGGAGAGCAACAGTGACAATGAAAATCATATTTATAATGATGAAAGATGAATCTGGAAATTGGAAGCCTATTTCTTCTTCCTCTGGTAGTTCAACAAAAAGCTGACTTGCATATCTGGGTTAACTCCGAGCAAGAACAGGGTGTTTTCAGCCATGGAAGCCATTGGCTTCACTTTCCCCTCAGGCTCACATTGAAGAGAAATTTCCCATTGCTTTAGTTGCATGGATATCCCCAGCTAGTCCTTCAATCTTATACCTATGTGTAGGATTACAGGGTCAAATTCCTCTCCTGGACTCCTTTCCATGGGGTATATAGTCACCTCTCCCCCACCACCTGCTTACTCTCAGGCATACCTCTTCCAGCATGGTGAGGGAAGGCAGCTAAGTCCTCTATTGTCTTGTGTACCAGTATGTTTTCCAGAAAACCTGATTTTACCTACATTCTGAATGCCTTGAATGATGTGTGCCTGTGCCCTCTTTGTCACATAGTGATAGTAACAAAGCTAAATCTAAGGTTTTGTACGTAGCGTTCTTAATTTGGGAAAATTCTTAGCCATAATTGTTAAGTTGTTTTGTTTTGGTAGCATTTACTCTTGCCTTCTTTCTTGTGTTCTTATTAACCAGCTGTTGACTGTAGCACTCCTATCTTCCCTGTACTTTAAATCTTCTCACATTCTTCCCAACTCTTTATTATACTTTAATATCTTTGAAGGTTGAGCACTTACTAATGACCTAAAATTATTTCCCTCTCACAAAAATTTGTGATATATTTATTTTGTTTGATTTGTGTACTACTAATAATGGCAATAAAAGTTGAGAACAGCATTTTAACTCCTATTGCCTCACTGGAATGGGAAAAATTTCAAAGATTGCAATAATATGTGTAATTTTGTTTCAAGGCACTAAAGAACACTAACGTAAGACTTTCAAAAACAAAAACATATTGCGTAAAAAATTTATGAAGAAAATGAAAAAAATATGGGCTTAAGGAAAAGAAATTATGTAAAATTGACTGTTGAAGAGTGTATTTTAATAAAACATGCAAGGGAGTGCCTGGGTGGCTTAGTCAGTTAGGCATCTGTCTTTAGCTCAGGTCATGATCTCAGGGTTCTGAGATCTAGCCCCACATTGGGTTCCCTGATCAGTGGGGAGTCTGCTTCTGCCTTTTCCTCTGCTCAACTCACCTGCTCATGCTCCTTCTCCCTCTCTCTCAAATAAATAAATAAAATCTTTTTTTTTTTCTTATGGAGTATCTAAAATTTTCTTGCCTTTACAAAGTAGATTTCCTTTGTGTACTTCATTCAAAACAATATATCTCAAAATTTAATGCAAACATAGACATGAGAATTCAGCTATGTTCTATCAAAGTAGATATTACAGACATTTTTAAAATTGTAAGACAATGCCAGTCTTCTCATTGTTTTTGTTTTGAAAAACAGTTATTTTTCACTAACATACATAAATTTTCTAAGCTAACAGGTCATGGTTTTACTGTTACTTATAAATAAATATTTAAAATAATTCTCATTGTAGCAGTAAATAGCAGATATAACTCACATTAACAAAAATTTCTGCAGTTTTCAATTTTTAAGAGTATAAAAGGTCCTCAGACCAAATATCTGGGCACTGTTAACACACCTATTTGTGTTCTGTCTGTTCCCACTAGATTGTGAGATTCATGAGAACAGAAACCTTGCCTGACTTTGCCATCAATCGTATCCCATTGCCTGAACCAAGTCTTGGCAAACAGAAGTGACAATCATTCTCTCAGCTCTCCATGCTTGCAAATCAAGTTTTAATTCACCACATCCTGTTAAATACTGGCCCACAGGCCTAATGGCTTCTGTTCACTTGTTAGCTGTGTTATTTTCCTGTGCAAAATCACCCAGAAATCAACTTTGTCTTCTTGGTGCTGCTTGGGTCCTCCCACACCTCACCCAAGCTGGGGAGATGAGGATATTATATCTTAATGATCTATAAATAGTGTTCCTTAACTTCTGTAGGAAAATGTATCTGCTCATGACAGGTCATGAAAATAGAATCCAAAATACATTTGAATAGTTTAAATTACTCTTTAGTTATTAAACCTTGTGTCTTGGCAGAATTCTTGAGTTAAATATATCTGCCAATTTATTTGCTCAATTATATTGAACATCTATGTTTCCTACTATTGTATATTATGGATTTGCAAGGATTGCTATTGTAAGGACTGACAGTTTTCTTCAGCCAAAACTGCACTTCAGAAATGGTGTAGACTATCTTCATATATTACTTTTCAAAAGTACCTTGTAGAAGTGTTATAAGCACAATTAATTGTTTGCAATTTGATTTGAGATCTGCAGGCAGAAAAGGTGAAATGTAATTTCCAAGTAGTTATGTTTACCATTATGGTTTAATGACATATATTAGCCATACAAATCCAAAGGGGACATAGCTTAGGGACAGGATTCTAGTACTTTATGCACAGAGGCAGCTGAGCGATTCTCATTAATGTTAATAGGAGTCAAACACTGTAAACCTTAAGGCAATGATCACAACACATTGCCTAATGCCGTTAAAAGTAAGCACCATCTTATGAGAGAGTTGTTTCTGCATATGCCTTTCAAAAACTACTTCACTATATTATTCACATGAGTATAAACTGGTAATGAAAGTGTATCTAGGCACAAATGAAACTTACTTAGTTTTAGTTAGTACTATTTTAAAAGCGGCAGCTCAGTAGAGAAATTTCAAGCAGAAATAATGACCAGAAAAGTAGTAGCATATTATCTGCTGCAGCAAGTAACGAGATCTAAGATCCAATTTCTTTTTCATTACATCTGAAATATTGAGATTTTCTACTTTGTACTAGGAGTTGGGATTGATACTAGGGATAAGTTACTTAATATAAGAATCACAGTTTCTATCTTTTTGAGTTTCACAGGAGATACATAAAAAATAAGGTCACAAAAAGAAGAATTCATAAGCTGTGTACTTCAAGAGGAATGTTCTGGTTTTTGGTCTAGCATGTAATGAGCTTAGAAGTTGTCACTCTAGGGTGATGGGGTGGCTCAGTTGGTTAAGGATCTGATTCTTGATTTTGGCTCTGGTCATGATCTCAGTGTCATGAGATCGAGCCCCACAGTTGGGTTCTGTGCTGGGTGTGGAGCTTGCTTAAGATTCTCTCTCTCCTTTTCCCTCTCTCTGCTGCCTCCCCAAAAGAAGTTGACACTCCATCCTAACAAGAAGTAAAAAATGAATTGAGCTAAAAATACACAACTTTTCTTAGATACATAGGAGATGTAATGTCATAGGGTAAACTATAACCACACAAATTGCAGACAGACTGGCAGAAACAGAAAATCACAACTTACAGGAGCATAAACTCATGAGAACAAATATTTGCAGGAAAGACTATCAGGTGTATCACGTCTGTCTTTCATCAAAAAAAATTACAAGACACACTAAAAGGCAGAAAACACAGTTTGGGGAGACATAACAAGCATCAGAACCAGACTCAGGTATGGCAGGAATGTTTGAAATATATGACTGATAGTATCAAACAACTATAATTACTACGATAAGGGCTCTTATGGAGAAAGTAGATAGTATGCAAGAACAGACGGAATGAAGCAGAAAGATGAAAATTCAAGAAAGAGCCAAAGAAAATGCTAAAGATTAAAAATACTATAACAGAAATGAAGAATGCTTTTAATGGATTCATTACTAGACTGGACATGGCTGAAGAAAGAATCTTTGATGTAGAGGATATATCAATAGAAACTTCCAAATCTGAAAAACTAAGAGAAAAAAAAAAAAAAACACAAACCTGGAAAAGAAAACAGAATATCCACGAACTATGAGACAACTACATAAGGTAAAGTATAGGATAATGAAAATATCAGATGGAGAAAAAAGAGAGAGGGGAACAGAATTGTTGAAACAATAGTGACTGAGAATTTCCCCAACTTAATGTCAGACAACAACCAGAGATCCACAAAGCTCAGAGAAAAATCGAACAGAATAATGCAGAAAAGGAAAGGAAAGGAAAGAAAAACTACACTTATGCAAATCATATTCAAATGGAAAAAAAAAAAATCAAAGGTAAAAAAAAAAAAACCTTGAAAGAAGCCAGAAGAAAAAACATCTTCTCAAGAGAGAAGCAAAGATAAGAAATACATCTGACTTATCCTAATAACTTAAGCAAGAAAGAAAAGAATACAGGGAAACATTGAAAGAAAAAACCCACCAGGCTAACATTCTGTATTCTGCAGAATTATCTTTCAAAAATGAAGAAGAAATAAGGACTTTCTCTGAAAAACAAAAGTTGAGGGAATTTGTTGTCAGCAGATCTGACTTGCAAGAAAATGTTAAAAGAAGTTTTTTGAAGAGAAAGAAAATTATATACTTCAGAATTTTGGATCTATATAAAAGAAGAGCATTAGAGAAGAAATAGGGAAGGTAAAAGATTTTGCACAACAAGGGAAACCATTAACAAAACAGAAAGGCAGCCTACAGAATGTGAGAGGATATTTGCAAAGGATTTTTCTGACAAGGGGTTCATATCTAAAATATATAAAGAACTTATACAACTCAACACCAACAAAACAAATAATCTGATTTTGAAAATGGGCAGAGGACCTGAAGACATTATTCCAAAGAAGATGTACAGATGGCCCATAGACACATGAAAAGATGCACAATATCACTGATCATCAGGGAAATATAAATCAAAATAAAAATGAGATATCACCTTACACCCATTAGCATGGTTAAAATAAAAAAAGATAAGAAATAACAGGTGTTGGCAAAGATGTGGAGAAAAGTGAACCTTGGTACACAGTTAGTGGGAAAACTTAACTTTGCTTATTCTTAATTCATCTAACAGATGATGGTTTATTTAAAATAATAGCAGCTCCAATGTATTTGATTTTGGTAGTTTATGTCTAAGTGAAATGAAGAACAGTAACCATACATGGGACAAGAGGAAAGAATTAAGAATATTTTGTTATTGTAAGAAAATAGGCATAGTGTCATAAAAGAGTAAAACAGGCTGAGGTATTTTAAATTAGGTCACCAGGAAAGGCCTCATATATAGGATTGATCACTTGTCAAAAAGCAGGATTTGAAATACAAAGAAAGATTTTGAAGCTACTGTATAGTTTCTGGAAAAAGTGGTGGCTATTCAGTAGTTAAAAGTGATATGGTAAATGTGAGTAAATATTACACACATATATACTTGACACAAAATCAACAGAATTTCTATTTATGGGATTATACATTACTAGCTAAATACATTTGACTATAAAATGGGCATAAAGGAATCATGTCTTTCTCCATTTTCTTCAATAGTGACACACCCTTATTTTCTACCAAGGATTTAACCATTATAAAAGTCTTAAATCCTTGGGATTATCTTTGTAACTCCTTCATTTATTATCTTCCACATTTAGTTGTTTATCTTTATCTTCACATTTAGATATTCTCACATTTCTTCAGTATCTTTGAAATGTTGTAGTGTAATGGTATTACCCACACTGGAATAAACATTCTAGTACATGTTTCCCAATGAACTTGTACCAAAAAATCTCTAGGATAGCATACTGAACAAGGGATAGTTGGCAGCTATGTGCTTTGGAATTTTGGAAAATATTATTCCCTTGTTTTTGGCTTCCATTAATTTGTTGGTAAGCCAGTTGGTCTATCATTCTCTTACTATCATTTTCTTACAGGAAATCTCTTTGTTCTCTTGGCCATTTTACATATTTTCTCTGTCTTTTATGGTCTATAATTTACTCTGTTCTTTCTAGGTATGTAGTTTGGGACTCAGTCTCCTTAAATCTAAAAATTGGTTTAGTTCATTAATTCTAGAAAATTCTAACCCATCTCTTAGAATATTACCCGAACCCTGACTACTGTCTGTATTGTCTCCTTTCAAATCTGAGCATAGGTATGTTTGATTTCTTCATTCCCCACCCCCCTTCTTTTTTTACCTACATTTTCTATTTCTATTTCTTTGTCTTTGGGCTACCTTCTAAGTAGTTCTTTCAAACCCACCTTCCAGTTCTGAAACACTCTCTCCACTTTTGTCCCAAGTGCTGTTTATCCATCTATTGTACTTTTAGACATTCTGTTAGGGTTCCTTCCCAATTTAACTTTTCATTTTTATTCTAAATTTTTCTTATTTTCAAAACTGTATCAAGACATCTTATTCTATGTTCTCTAATTGGTCACTCAAAGACCTTTGCAAATTCAATTCTGAAGTGTATTGATTCTTCTGTCTCCCTCATGCTGGCTTATTTCCTTCTGTGTTCTTTAATTTCCAATTCTGAGATCATATTGCTTTAACTTTTCCTGTGTAAGTTTTAAAGGCATAGGTTTAAAATGTTTTCTTACAAATAAGATTGTATTTACTGCTAACTTAGGTTTGCTTTAAATTAAATTTTAGATTTCACATTTTTAGGTCCACACAGGATCACTCCATTCGTTCAAGGAAAGGGAAGTTTATGGTTTGGAATTCGTAAGAATGATTGATTTTGTTTTGCTTTGTTTTCTTTCGCAGTCTACTCAGGAAGGGTATAGAAGCTTATTTACCTGCGGATGTCTTACTCCTGACTGTAGATTTCCAATGGATTTTAGGGTTGTCTTCAAAGAACAGTATTATGCCAATGAGACCAAATTGCCCTTTTGTAATGATAGGTATGTAGAAATGTAGTTCAAATGCTGATTCTGGAAGAAGAAATCATATATAGACATTTCCAGAATTGTAATAGGTGGACCCAAGAGCCAGAAAATAAAGACGATCAAGAGAATAAACATACACAAGGAAGAAGTAAGAAAAACACACAACACAAGTAGAATTTCACAATTTTTCCTTCTTACTTCATATATCATGCTTAGTTTATATTTATTCAAACACAATCAGAAAATGAAGAATTTCTTATTAAAACCCAGCATCAGTGTTTCCAGTCCAAGATGGTAACACAGGAAGACTCTGAAGT
Organism: Lontra canadensis; assembly: GCF_010015895.1. Taxonomy (NCBI): domain Eukaryota; kingdom Metazoa; phylum Chordata; class Mammalia; order Carnivora; family Mustelidae; genus Lontra; species Lontra canadensis. The sequence goes on from NW_022631048.1 coordinate 6,328,113, forward strand.
AATCTCCTCCACAGAACATACTAAATTGTACCTGTTTATGGAGGATTTCCTCCCAAAGAAAGAATTGAGGGCTGACTAAAAATCTTCTGCATACCCAAATGCCTCTAAGAGCAGCAAGAGAGACAGAGACATGGTAATGAAAGGAATCCCCACCACATGCTGTGAACTCTTGGGGAGGGATAGTATTGAGGGATTGGGGGCAGATTCTTCTGTCCTTGGCCACCAAAGAGAAAAAAAAAAAAGTCATGGTTTAAAGAGCAACTAGCTTATTAAAGAGTTAGCCCTAGAACTCTGCCAAAGGACAGAGGAGCTGCTGGAACTCTCTCTGGGTCAGAGGGACTGGAGAGTGACAAGCTTTACACTTCCCCTTACCTTAACAATGTGAATGGGAGCAGAGTCCATGCCCCATAGCTGGCCTGCACAGGGTTCCTTAGCCCATACCAGTCCTGGGTGCCCTGGAGCACACAAAAAGCTGAGGTTTAAAAGAACAACTGGCATATAAAAAAGCCTGCCCTAGAACTCTGCCTAATAGCAAAGGAGATACTGGAACTTTCTTTGAGTGGGAGGGGCTGATGGATATGGTTACTTTCCACCTTAAAAGTACATGACAGTTCTCACTCTGGGGGCCCTAACTGGCCCCAGTGTGTCCTGGGCCTCTGGCCCACACCAGCCCCAGCCATTCTACCAAGATGGTCACAAGGAAGTGCACAGCAGGACACCTCTGGTTAGTGCTCACTACAACTCTAGACTTCACATCAAGGTGACACAGGTACAAAGCATTCTGAAAGCTCCAGGCCCATACTACTTCAGCTTCAGACAGCTTGCTAGGACACTTCTGGTGGAGAGAGTTCAGAAAGCTCCCAGCTGACAGCTTCAGATCCAGCTGCCCTGCCAGAGTGGTCCTGTGTGGAGAGGCCCAGAAACACCGGCACCATGCCTGCATCAGTTCCAGTTTCCCCACAAAGTAGCTGCACAGAGCACCTTGGGACAACAGGGCTTGCTTCCATTGCATAGAATCCCCAGTTTGTACCCTCTTCATCTTTAGCTGTCCTGCCAAGGTAGCACTATGTGGAAGGCCACAGGACTCAGCCCACAGCAGCTGCAGCTCCAGCCAGCCAGCAAAAGTCATCAAGCACCCATAGTCTGCAAAGGCAGCAGTCACACAAGAGACCATTCCTTCAAGTTTAGGAATGTTCTGTCTAATCCACTGAAGCAAACACAGAAAGTCAAACAAAAGAGAGAGAGAAATGTGCTCCAAAAGAAAGAACAAGACAAAACCTCAAAATGAAACTAGATGACCAATAGATCTCTAACTGTTTTCTGATTTCACTTAAGAGTAAGATAGGAAGGGGTGCCTGGGTGGCTCAGTCATTAAGCATCTGCCTTTGGCTCAGGTCATGATCCCAGGGTCCTGCGATCCAGCCCTGCATTGAGCCCCCTGCTCAGTGGGAAGCCTGCTTCTTCCTCTCCCACTCCCTGTGCTCTCTCTCGTATGTTCCCTCTCTTTCATGTCTCTCTCCATCAAATAAATAAAATAAAATAAAATAAAATAAAATAAAAGAGTAAGATGGGAAAAGATATGGGAGGTGGGAGAAAGAGATTCAGGTTAAATGTGGTGGTTTCCATATAGATATTTATTCCCATTTCCTCATAAAGTACAATTGGCAAAGTAGAAAAATCATTTTCATATAGAAAAGACAAACTGGAGAAGAATAGACACTCAAAATTTAAGTCAGAAAAGCATTATGCAGAAGGAAACCTCCAGTCCTGGAATCAGGGCTTTAGTGACATTCAGAGTAGTGAATGTGAAATCCCCATCCCTCTCCCTTTACCTGTTCTCATAAAAGTGGCAGTCAGGCTCAGGAATGGCTCAGCCCCAAAGAAAGGCCCATAAGTATGCTGTAATGAGGATATCCTTTCGGTTGGCCTTGCTATGAAGTCCTGTGCCTGGCTCTGTCCAGGAGAGAATTTCCAATCAGCTCTTTTAGAAACTTACTCTTATATATATTGGATAAATCAAGAGTACTAGGCATGAAAGATGCAGACCCAAACAGTGAAACTGACAGACAACCAAACATATCAGGAGATGACAGAGGAATGTCTTCAAACTAGAAGGAAAATATATTTTCTACCTGGCATTTATGGCGATACCGTGAGGAAGCATAAAGACAGTTTTAGCAACGCAAGATCTCAAAGCATTTATCTCCTGTGTCCTGATTCTCAAAAATTCTTCAAAAATCTAATTGAGAGATATGGATCTGAGTGATTAAAAATGGAAGAAGCACGGGGAACTCATTGTGTGATGAAGTATGTGTCAGCAGCTAGCCGTTAGGAAGAGGAGCCAAATCAACCAATCTGACTGGACCTGAAGGATGGAGAGCAAGAAAGTGTTGCCTCCAAGGGGAAACATAAAAAAGTAATTCATCAGGTAGAGTATTGATTTGCACATGCTGAGGAGATAATTTTGGTTCTACTGGAAACTTTAGGGATGACCTGATGAAGCCAGCACCCCTGGGGTGAAAATAAATTTAAAAGTTGTAAGTTTAATGAATGAAAAAAAAAAAAAACGCATTTAGGTAGGAATGTTTAGACCATATCCCATTTAACAGCTATGTTATGGCTAATGGGAGAATAAGCATTTAGCTTCAGCAGACTTGCTTTTGAATTCTGACCCACCCACTTAGGAACAGAGTAACTTAAACCAATTCCTTGAACCACTGAGTCTTAGTTTTATTACATGTAAAAGGTGATGTCAGTGTCTATCTCTAAAAGAATGTGGTGATTAACTCAGCAGAGGTATATTCAGTATTTACAACAAGATATAAAAAATAGAAAATATATTTGATAAAACAAGATAGGAAAATTGATCAATCCCTGATAGAAAGGTTATTTCCCCAAAAAAGCAATCTCATTTAAAAGCCACAGATTTCCCCAAGAATGGTTCAATTGCTTCTGTTTGCCTTTAAAGAAGATAATTGTCTAAGTAAATTACTAACAGAGTAGAATGCATTTAAATTAGGAATAACAACTCTAAATAATGCAGAGAAAAATCAAATTGAGATTTTTAAAAACAGGTATTTGATAACAAAATTAGATATGATTAAAACATGTGAAGTATACGTGCAAAATTTAGATGGAATAACAATAGTACACGTTAAATTAAACTACAGTGATGGCGGCTCACTGTCACATGTTGAGTGATACCATGCCCTAAATTGGATTCCAGGGCTTATTTTCAGTCGTGCCACGTTTTCTTTATCCATTCATCCCTCCGTGGACACTTAGGTTGTTTCCATGCCTTGGCCATTGTCAGTAATGCTGCAGCGAACGTCACGGGGCATGTATCTCGTAGAAGTAGCTATTTCTTTTCTTTTGGTTATACATCAGAAGTGGGATTGCTGAGTCATATGAAAGTCCTATTTTTAATTTCTTGAGAAACCACCATACTGTTTTCCATAGTGGCTATCATAACTCACATTTCCACTAGTGGTGCACAGGGCTCCTTTTACTACACATCGTCCCCAACACTTGCTACATCCTAAAAAGTTACACAAGATGTTTAGGAGTAAACATCCCAAAGAGGTATAAACTGATATCTCATTGTGGTTTTGATTTTCTGGCTTACTTGAGCATATTTTCATGTGTCCATCAGCCATTTGTATGTCTTCTTTGGAAAAGTGCCTATTCAGGTTCTTTGCCCATTTCTTAATTGGGTTATTTGGTTTATTGGTATTGAGTTGTATGAGTTCCTTATACATATTAGGTATTGACACTTTATTGGATAGAGTTTGCAAATATTTTCTCCCATTCCGTATGTTGGCTTTCTATTTTGTTGATTTTTCTTTTGCTCTACAGAAGACTTTTAGTTTGATGCAATACCACTTGTTTATTTTTGTTTTTGTTGCCTGTACTTTTGGTGTCAGTTAAAAAAAAAAAAGTCATTGCCAAACTAAATAATAACACACACACACACACACACACACACAACAAAAACTAGAAATCATTTGAAAGAGATATTTAGATAGTAATTCAACAAGGCCATTACTATATTATCAGAAATACTTAGTCATTCATATTCTAAAAATCAAATGCAGTTTTCATTATTTTTTAATGTAAATATAAGGAAAATTTTGCTGATAGAATTTGGTTTGCAGGGTAATTTAAATTCAGATTCAGTAGACTAACTTTGTTCTATCCCCGAAGATGAATACTTCCTTTTTGTTTTCCCCACATGGTTTTCCAAGTATTTAAGTCTTAGCTTTCAGAAGGTATTACCTTTCTTGGTATGATAGATAATTTCCAAATATGTTGGTCATATTCATAGATTTAAGTAGGCCCAATTGAAATACACATTCTTATATATCTTCTGAGACAGAATCTTGCTATAGTCTGTCTCTTTTTGACACTACAGAGAATCCCAGTGGATATCAGCACTGGAAATGAAATCTTTTAACCGAGCCAAAATAGACCCTTTCCTTGAAAGTCATTTTCAGAAACAGTGTTCTCTGAAGCAGAACATTCTGGAATATTATGTCCCTCAAAGCATTTGGGTCCTTTAGCTTAAATGTATATCTCATCATAAACCATTACCTACCTTGAAATTCCAGAGTGCAAAAATCTGTTGCTTATAAATAGCATATTTATATGTTAAATATCTGCTGCTCATGGACCTCCATTCCTTTTTTATTCTTATTGCCCTGAAGACAATTTCTAAAATGATTTTAGAGATGTCGAGTAGTAAATGAGGTAGTCCTGAGAGAGAGCATAGAGTGAAAGCAGTTTAGTTAGAAATGTCCCAAGCAATCATTTGATTTTATATATGTGCTCCAAGGTAGGTTAAGATAGAACAAGGGCATGGGAGCTTCCTCTCTCACCTGTAATTAAAATGATAAGATCTCAGAGCTTCTGAATAAAATCATATGGCAATTAAATGACTAAGAAAAATATAGTATACTCTTTGTGACCAGACAACATCTATTGCCACTATAATGCAGATTTTGATCTAACATTTCATCCCTCTCCATGTAAAATACTTATAAAATTAAAGAATATTACCAATTTACATACTAGTTTCATAATTTATACATTTCAGTATATTGTCAATGGTCAGTACATAACTTTGTACCTTGCTTTCCAACTTACTAAATAGTTCAAAATAAAAGCAAGAGTTAGTGAACACTATATTTTTAACATAAAGGTTTGAAATGTATAATTTTCTCTCAACGAAAATAAGTAAGGGAAATGTCATGTGTATGATCTATGGCCTGAGACGTGTACTATGGTTTTATCTTGAAATAATTTAATGGGTTACTATGTCTACTTCAATGGCTGCCTTGAGGCTTTGTTTGTTTGTTTGTTCAAATAGCTATCATCAGTCAAAAAGGGCAGGCAAAGTCAGGCTCATTACAGCCTTACCTGATTTTCTAAAGTAACACCTAAGTCCGTTTAACATTACAAACAAACTTTCAAAATTCTTAGCTATTAGCATTAATTGTTGTTAGGAAGATGAAGAGGAAATTGAAGAAGACTTTTTAACAGAGGAATGGCAAACTTTTTTGGAAGAATTTTTTTTTATTTGTTCCTCTCTTGTAAACTCTACTGTTTATAATATTTTAATTAAGATTGTTTTGAAGCTTAGGTAGATTTGTGTGTGTGTGTTTTTCAATATAAATATAAGTGTGCAGATACATCCACATAAACAACTACAGGATAGAAATATTTTTAAATGTGAAAGGTAACCATACACATAAGTGTAAACATATATATATAAAATAAAAGTATTTTTCACATATAAAATACCTTAAATGGATTTGGGGGCTAAAGATGTATTTCTTTTGTTCAAAGATTTCATTGAAATCTTCCATGTAAAATTTTTCTAAACCCCTGAATTAAATGCAACTTCATTCTTTTTAAGGAGTAGGCTTTCTGTTACACCATCTTGCTGACACCACCAGTATATAAATTTGAAGAGAATTTGAATTTTTATTATATTTCCAACTTTGATTATTTCTTTATAAAAAACACTTGGAAGTAGAAACTGAAGGCAAGACTTTACTTTCAGCATGTTTTTTGAATTTACGTGGGTTGATCGTACTCATTTGTTTTTATGAAGAAACATATCAAGTTTCTTGTTTGCCATTCTTAATCACAAAGTTTATACTATAGGGCGTAGCATATTATATCATTTTGTTCACATATTTGTGTGTGTGTGTGTGTGTGTGTGTGTGTGTGTGTGGTGTAGCATCCTATACCTTTAGAGAAGGTTTTCCAGACTGAGGTATGTAAACAAATTTCAGTCAATGACAAAGAGTGTGCATGGCTTCACATATGCTTAATAAAGGCTAAGCCTTTAGCCAGTTAACTTCAAAAGGAATCAATTTATATGCGAAGTCATCTTTCCTTAGTTGAGGGACACAAAGTTAAGAGATTCTTATTCTTTTTATTTTTTACTGATGTCACAAAGGTCAGTTCTTAATCTCCCATCCCCTAACATAATATTTTAGTTTTATTTGCCTTGCCTGATCAGTTGTCCAAATGGTAATGCTGGAATCCTCAGTCTATTCTTCTCTGTAATTTGATTTTATATTTTGAATTTTTGTACAGCTCCCAGAAAATGTTTTAGCAATTGAATATTTTTCAAAAATATACCCAAAATTCATAAATAAATTATCTGACTCTTCTGTAACAATGTAATCATTCAATGCACAAGACAAATGTCAAATGTTTGGTTTTATTCTTTTACTCTTTGCTGACTGGAAGGGTAATTGTAAACAAAACAAAACAAAACCTAACTTTCTTCTAGATATTCCATGTAATTTCCTTTTTCATTGGTCCTCCAGAATGATAACTTTAATATACTTTTTTTCCCTACTTAAAAACAGTAATACATTTATTTTGGAAAAACCAGACAATGAAGAAAAATGTAAAAATCCAACAATAGTATCCAAAGTCCCATCACTCAGAGAACCTCTGAGAACATTTTGATATAGGGATTTACATTTTATCTTTCCATTAAAATATATACAGTTCTCATAAAATGGAAACCATACTGAATTATTTTATATCTATATTCTGCTATGTTCATTCAACATCATAACATGAGAATTAGTTCTCCTTAAATGTGTTATAATAGCAATACTATTACCACAGATTTTAATTAACAATTCTTTTATTATTGGATTCTGATGTTATTTTACAATTTTAACTTATTTATAACAAATTCCAGCTCACAAATCTTCATGTGCATATTTTATTAGAACCTTAACTGTGTTCTCAGACATTAAATTATTAAGTCAAAGTACATGAACACTTTTAAGGATATTGATATAACATGTCCCATACCCACACATATACATGTAATAACATAATTTTATGAAGAAATTAGTCATTTGGGGCGCCTGCATGGCTCAGTTGGTTAAGTGGCTGCCTTCGGCTCAGGTCATGATTCAGGTCCTAAGATTGAGCCCTGCACTGGGCTCCCTGCTCAGCAGAGCCTGCTTCTCTCTCTCCCTCTGCCTGCCACTCTGATTTCTTGAGCTCTCTCTCTGTTTGTCAAATAAATAAATAAAATCTTAAAAAAAAAAAAAGAAATCAGTCATTCATCACCCTCTACTGAACACTAAAAAGGAAAAGGCACAGTGAGTTTAGAAATGAGAACTAAATGAGCTCAAAATGTGTAACAGATTGATCTACAAACTAGCTAAATATGGGAAGTTGATTTGCTTCTAAGCTTCTTAGCAAACAATGACAAAAGTGTGTCCTTACTGGTTATGTTACTTGTATTATCAGTGATGGATATTGAACAGTACTTCTGTAGATGGTGATCCTCCTAATGGAGGAGGAAGGATAATTTATAATTATTTATAATATGTAAAATAATTCAAAATTCTTGTAAACATTTACTATTTATATAAGCATATCTTTACTGGGTGTTTTTGTTTTTTTAAAGATTTTTTATTTATTTATTTGACAGAGAGAGAGATCACAGGTAGGCAGAGAGGCAGGCAGAGAGAAAGGAGGAAGCAGGCTTCCCACTGAGCAGAGAGCCCAATGCAGGGCTCGATCCCAGGACCCTGGGATCATGACCTGAGCCAAAGGCAGAGGCTTAACCCACTGAGCCACCCAGGTGCCCTTTTACTGGGGTGTTATTTTAGTGTGAATACAGGGTGCTGGTAACAAGTCAAAATTCACTTCCATAGAATTAATTATACAGAAGGTCAAATTGATTTGTTCAAACTATTCACTTGCTTCTGGTCTCCAAACAAAAATATGTGAAAAAGTAAATTTTGGAATATAGCGCAAATGCAAATGTATTATTTCTTTCAAAAACGTGGCTTGGAAAAGTGTATCTCTACTGGGCTTTTGTTAAATAATGAGTGACAGAGTGTGGGAGATTATATATTATGTATCCAATGGAATCTCAGAACAATCTTGCTGACAGGGTTTCTGTGTGTGTGCAGGGGTGTGTGTGTGTGTGTGTGTGTGTGTGAAATTTCAGGAAAGGGGTGATACTAAGAAAGCATGTACGACTCAAGAACACCTGAATTATATCCTTTGAACACCCAGAAAGTAATTACATGTACATAAGACAAAGACTAGAAAAGGAAATTTTTTTTTTTTTAAAGCATAGTTGGGGTTTGGCTTTAAAAGACTCCAGCATGGAAACAGTGACTCAGGTGGCACAGTTTCCTAAGATAGAGGTGTTGTAGGAGTTTAGAAGCCAGAGAATTAGCTGATCATTTGTTTTTTTCTCATGCTCAACTGACTTGAATCTTCTCTCTTAAAACACTGTTATTTCTTGCCTCCATTAGAAAGGACGAATACCCAACTTTTGTATCAACATGGACAGGACTGCAGATTATGCTGAATGAAGTAAGTCAAGCAGAGAGAGTCAATTATCATATGGTTTCACTTACTTGTGGAGCATAAGGAATAACACAGAGGACATAGGGACATGGAGAGGAGAAGGGAGTTGGGGGAAATCGGAGGGGGAGACAAACCATGACAGACTGTGGACTCTGAGAAACCAACTGAGGGTTTTGGAGGGGAGGGGGTTGGGAGGTTGGGTGAGCCTGGTGGTGGGTATTGTGGAGGGCACGCATTACATGGAGCACTGGGTGTGATGCAGAAACAATGAATCTCGGAACACTGAAAGAATAAAATAAAATAACTTTAATTTAATTAAAAAAAAAAGAAAGAGGAAAAAAAACAACAACAACACCACTGTTATTTCTTGTGAATAAAAGAGTAAATGTCACAATTCTTAGACTCACCTGCCCTGGACCCTTTCTATAAATTGCATCTCTAATTTATGTATAGCTTTCATCTCCTAACAGTGCAGTAGGCCTTCTGTTCCTTCCAAGATTATCAGGTAACTTAGAAACTAATAACAAAGAAAAGAAAATCAGACCAGAGTATCAGCAGTATTTTACATGAGCAGAAGTTCTTACCTGACTCTTCCCATGACACAGATTCCAGATGAACAGAGATGTAGTTAAGATTACTTTGTATGAAGTCAAAGGTCAATAAAAGGCCAGTAACTTTGGTGTTATTCTTGATATATGCAATGTTTCAAAATAATAGGTAGGTCTGAAGCTGTTCATCTGCTATGCGTCACAAATGATGTGACAATCACCCACACTCATTATTAAAAAAAAAAAAAAAGCATCTATTTTTTTGGCATAGAAGAGGATAAGAAAATGTAAGATTCTTTTAACTAAAAAAAGGAGGAAAGGATGTTTATATATCTTTTACAGTTATATATATACATTTACAAATTTGAATACCACTCATGATGATTAATTGGGGGGAAAAATTTCCTTAGAGATTTAAGGTTACCTTGCAGAGGAAATTCAAGGTCAAGTATTTTATGATTGCTTCATGCAGGAAAAAAAAAAAAAAGATGACAGTCTTGTGTATAAGTTTCCTTTTCTAAGTCTAATAAATTATTTCCTTCCACATGCTTTCATTATTTGAAATTCTATTTCATCCACCAGAGTCAACTACTCTTTCCTCTTTTGTATCTGTCTTGTGTTCTCTCACAAGCAGCTGCTAATTAGGAGAGGCTGCGGTCTCAGGGCTCTGTACAAAATCCCGTTTCTTAGCATTGGATAAAACAGTGAAACATGAAGGGAACAAAAGGCTTCTAAATTGAAAAAAAAAAAATTAAAAATGGATTATAGGGGGAATGTAATATTTTGCTTCCATATAAAATTTTCAAATATTTTATAATTTGTTTACCTTTAAATTCTTTTTTTTCCATCAGTGTAAGCAAAGTGAAAGAGATATAGTTATAAATTATTGATATAAACACAAGCAACAATCTGGAACTAAAATTTCAGCTAACTACAACAAACTGTATACCATGAAATGAGAGAAGGAAATAATTCTACATTTTTTTTAAATTTAATTTTTTATTTTTTTAAAAGATTTATTTCATTATTTGAGAGAGAAAGAGAGAGTGAGTGTGAGAGAGAACATGAGCAGGAGCAGCGGGAGAAGGAGAAGCGGGCTCCTCTACTAAGCAGGGAGCCCAATGTGGCGCTCAATCCCAGGACCCTGGGATCATGACCTGAGCCAAAAGACAGATGCTTAACCAACTGAGCCACACAGGCGCCCCATTTTCTAATTTTTTCTATTTTTCAGCCACTGAATAATTCTTCATATTGTTAGAACAATACAGATTGATAATTTTTTGTAAAATATGAAGAGTGCCCATTAGGAAAATAGCATACAACATGAAAAAATGAGCTAAAAAATAAATTTCAGTCTAGCAAAATCTGAGACATGGAGAAAGAAAAAGTACAAAATATATGTAAGATTTAAAGTAAGAGTAAATTAAGGTGCATATATTTTGTTTAAGGAGATAATTTCTGGGGTGACTGGGTAGCTCAGTCAGTTAAGGGCCAAGTCTTGATTTCAGCTTGTCATGATCTCAGGGTCATGAGATAGAGCCCTGTGTCAAGCTCCTTGCTGGGCATGGAGCCTGACCTCTAGCCCTCCCCCCAGCACATGTGTGTGCAAACACATGCACACACTCTCTTTCTCTCTCTCAAATAAATAAATACATCTTTTTAAAAAGAAGATAATTTATGTTTGAAAAAGTAGTTTAAATAAGGCCAGAGTCACATGTCTTATGTGACAATTGTATTTAAGATATGGAAAGTAATGTGAAGGGGTAAGAGGACATATGTGGTATATGAGGACTCAGGAAGCATAACCCCTGTGGTCTTGTTTGCCCATAAAACAAAGCCAAGGAAAAACAAAACAGAACAAAATGAAACAAAGCACAACAAAATGAAATAGAAGATTGTATTTTAGCCCCAAAGTTTTGCAAGAAGCTCTCTCTGGTTTGTCAGAATATACTAATATGTGTTTTTTTTTCTACTTATGATATTTTATACTCTGAAAGCTTTAAATTTATCTGTACAGGTAGCTATTTGCATTCTAAAAATGAAGGAACTAAAGAAGAAAGAGAGAGAGATGGGAGGAGGGAGGGTCGATGAGAATATCGCAATACTACTGATGTGTGTGGGAGAAATCTTTCTCAGAGTCTAGTCTTCGAAATTGAACATTAATTTGGTGATGGATCAAATGAACAAGAGAAACGAGGCAAAGGCACTTAGTTTGACATAACGTCTAGTCACCTAATTTGTGGCTGGGTTTGCTTAAGTTCCTGCATTTCAAGGAAAGATGGGTTTAAGGTAAAGATGAGTTTAAGATGAGCCCATACATGGGGAATACATGGCAATGCACATGATTTATATAATGGCATTACTTAGTTCTGTTAAAATGAAATCTAGTTAAGGTTTATGGAATGCATAAAACTTGCTTCATGCCTTAGCTTTGGCATTACAGGATTCTGTGTTCCTTTTCCATCCCACATTCTCAACAAAACCCGTCAACATCTGAATCTAATTTTGTTTTACTTTTTGATATTAAACAAATTAGGTAATCCATTAAACAAATGGGAGGAAAGAGCATTAATGATATGTTGCACTTGCATGATGAAGTTAATTGGATTAACTAAATTAGCTCTTTTACATTCAGGCCTGCATATGTTTTTAATGTTTAAAGCAAGAAATGATGGGGAGAACTCACATTTCTGGGATTTTCGTTCTTCATTGCAAAACAGGTCAGTAATGCATTTATTCCCGAAGCTTCCAGTGAGACCATTAATAAGCTCAAAGTTGAAAGTATGAAAGAAAGAGAGAGAGAGAGAGAAAGAAAAGAAGGAAGGAAGAAAATGAAAAAAAATAAAAAAAGAGAACAGAATAAAAACAGAAAAGAATCGTGGGCATTTCATTAAGTCCTAGTCCTACAAAACAGCCTAATCTCATTTAGAGTAGAATTAAAACCATGCAACAAAAGTATCCTGGACTTCGTGGTTTGGCTTCAAGATACCATGACTCTCTCAGGTAAGACCTCACTGGGATCTTGGAAAAATCCAAGGTTCAGAGTTCTCTGTACGAGGAAAAGATTTTGCTTGAGAGTAAGATCCTAATCAGGAAATATTGAACACTGCCTTAAGGAGCAGAACCACCTTAATTCAAGCACCCTGGATCCTAACAACTGTGGTTGTTGTCCAATGACACAACCGAAGTTTCCTAGCTAGATTAATGCTAGAAATTTCAACTTCAGGGCAAAAGGTGGGTCCTGTTATCCACTGGGAATGCTCAATTATTCCTTTTAGGGTCACAGAGCTCAATGCATTATGAAGTGGTACTTTCTTCAGTACGAGGTGTGTTTTATAATAAGTCTGATTCTACAATTTGTATCATAATATTCACGATTTTTTTTTACATTCAGAAGCAAAAATTGATTTTGGAATGTATTAATTCTAATTTTCCAGTAAGTGGCAAACTGTGAATGTTTTTGAGTATATAGTCCTTGATTTGAAGAAATGCTAGTCATTACTAGGTTCTGCCAATTCCCATAACAGCAAATGGGTGAAGATCTTATGGTGTGCAATACTTTCCTTTTATTATTATTATGGCAAGATTCAATAAAGATTGGTGACAAAGACTTATTTTGACTTTTACCAAGAAAGGTAGCATAATTATATTACAAATTATACCACCTTAGATTTGGCTAAAAATCCAGAAATTAACATGTCAGTCACAGTTGTAAATAATCAACAAGAGTTTAGAAATTCGCAATTCAAGGGTGCTTGGGTGGCTCAGTGGGTTAAGCCTCTACCTTCGGCTCAGTTCATGATCTCAGGGTCCTGGGGTCGACCCCCGCATCGGGCTCTCTGCTCAGTGGGGAGTCTGCTCCCCTGTCTCTCTCTGTCTACTTGTGATCTCTTTCTCTCTTTGTCAAATAAATAAATCAAATAATAATAAATAAAATCTTTTAAAAATTAAAAAAAAGAAATTCACAATTCATCAAGTATACCTCTCTTATAGATAACTGTTGGCTTTTGCTTAATAATTTTCACTTAGTAGATGTGCACATCCTATTTCACAGTTACATTTACACAGATGATTACTTTTATTTACATAACACATAAGATACGTGTATCTTGAAAAATATGTGTTATCTCAGTCAGTTACATTATTTTTATCCAAACACTGCAATTTATAACAGATTGGGTTTTTTTCTTTAACTTTCCAATGTCATACATATAACAGGTTATTTATGTATGTATTAAGTTGGGTTCATGTCTACACAACAACAAAGTGTGCTGACTAGGTAATAACAGAAGAGAATACTGATTATGCCCATCTTTATATCCTCAAACTAATCGCATGCTGAACTGTGCACAAGGATCAAGAAACTCTTCTTTGAAACTGGAAACACCTCTAAGCAAAATTTCATCTATAAGAAAGCCAGCCAAGTATTTTGTACATAGGCTAAACTAAGGAATATGCTAAGAGAGGATGTGACCTTCTTGGGTCATGAGTGGACTAGATGGAGCATGTTTCCACATACATATGGAACAGAAGTCCTGTGAGGCAAAATCAGTGACCTCCTCACCTTAGACTAAAGTGCATGGATCAATTACAGTAGCCTTCCTGAACCTCACATCGCTGATTTGTAGAAGATATGAAAGCAAAAGTATAGCTGTACAATATTTGAGAACAGTTGATTGAGAAAAGTATAGTGTGGGAAAGGAGTATCAGCAGAAGTGACATGTGTCCAAACCAAAACCTAGATAGGTTTGTCATGTAAAATGTTGAGAAAATTCTAAAAAGCACAAGGAGGGAAATTATTAAAAATGGAAGAAATTAATAAATTTTTTATAAGAAATATATATATTCTATATATGAAATATATATATATTATATATATATATTTGGGGATAATCAATAGCTTTTCAATATTAAGTTCACCAATAACTCTATGTGGTGTCACTATTTACCAATATTCTTTCAGTTAGTGAGGGAATTTCAGTAGTATTTATATGTCTTATACCGTTTTTGAACTTCAGTTTTTATAGTTGTTTTATAATTTAGTTATTGGGAATGATATACTTTTCATCATGTTATTTTTGTGTAAATATGTTTCATGTGTTTGAAAGAAAGGTCACAGAGACACTGTGATAAGGATCTGTGAGAAGGCTCCTGTGCTCCTTAGTGAACGTGTCTGCACACCAACTTGGCCAATCATTGTTGAACACTGACAAAGTGTCAATGTCTGCATTTCATGGAGAGTGTGGAAATGGGTTTCCTGTGCACCATGACCATGAGGCAGACCTTGATGCAACTCTGACTTCCTTGCTCAGACTTGGGGAAGAAATGTTGCTAGCACAGATTGTGGACACACCAGAGCATTGAAGGGGGGCAAGCTGCCTCTCCTTGAAAGGGTACCTGTCCCTAGCACATCTCCCTGCAGCTTCCCCACTAGCTTATTCCATGCTTACCTTGTTGGAGGACGGGCCGGCTGGCACTAACCAAGCGTGTGTGTCCTCAGCGATGTATATCTGTATGATCTATCCTTTACATTTTACACTTAACTTTGAGGTATTCCTAAAAAGAAAACAGTGCAGAAGCTAAATTTGATTTCAGTCCCGA
Source organism: Lontra canadensis (assembly GCF_010015895.1). Taxonomy (NCBI): domain Eukaryota; kingdom Metazoa; phylum Chordata; class Mammalia; order Carnivora; family Mustelidae; genus Lontra; species Lontra canadensis. Next base: position 6,343,127 of record NW_022631048.1, read on the forward strand.
ATATAGTGTGCAAAGTTAAATTCATGTTACAAAATTTTATTTTTAAATTAATTTTACTTACATAATTAATACATAAACAACTAAACAAACACATATAAATAAACACAAGACTCACTGTAGAGGATGACTAATTCTCTTTTGACATCCAACTCAATTCCAGTCCCCTTTTTATTGTCTAGAGCTGATCATACATATTAATTTCATGTGATATTTTCAGACATATTTCTATACATATCTGAACTGGCATGAGCTATATGGTATTGTTTTGAGGATCTTTTTAAGGCATACATTATATATTGTGTTATATTATTCCATTCATTTTACGATGTACCTTGGTGAGGTAGCCAAGAGAGTTTATCTGGAGAGAGAGATATATATATATATATCTCTTTATCTTCAACTGTGGGAAAGTATTCCAAAGTATGAATATACTACAAGTTTTGAAACCATTCTCTTGGTATGTTAGTTATTTCTAATGTTTTTGGCTATTAGAAGCATTCAACAGATGTTATTGTTGGAACCGTTTGTGTAGCTGTAGGACTATTTGTAAGATGAATATCTAGAAATTATGTTGTGGGGAGAAATATATTCACACTTCCATATTACTCATCAAAGAAGCTGTACCAATTTATTCTTTCATAAATCAAACCTTGATATTATCAAACTTCAAATTTTCCTATTTTCACCAATGAAAAATAATATTTCAGTGTTATTTTAATTTCTAGTGAGGTTGAGATCATTTTATATATGAATTAGTCATTGTGCTTTTTGTGCTTTCTATTCTATATAAATCTTTCCTTATTTTATAGATCAGTTTTTTGTATTAATTTATAGAAACTCTTTATGTAATCTGTTTATCATTTGTCTATTATATACTTTTAAATATATGTCCCCAAAATCTTTTATTTGTTTTGAATTTGTGAAGGCTTTTATTGCACAAATTATTTAATTTAATTAAATTTCTAATTGTTTTCTGTTATAGTTTACTTTTTCTATTTTAAGAATGACTTTCACTAGGGATGCCTGGGTGGCTCAGTCGGTTAAGCAGCTAACTCTTAATTTCAGCTCAAGTCATGATCTCAAGGTCTTGAGATCAGGCCCTGCATTGGGTTCCATGCTTAGTGTGGAGCCTGCTTGGGATTCTCCTCATTTTCTCCCCGACACACTTGCTTACCTGCTCATGATCGCTCTCTTAAAAAAAATAAAATAAATAAAATAAATAAATGCATAAATGACTTTCACTATCCCTGAGAGCCTATATTTGTGCATTATGTAAATAATCTATGTTTCTTTATCATCTTTTACACATTTTTCATCTACATACATGTATATAGTACTTGTGTACATTTACTCTTTATAAATTGAGACTCAATTTGCCATTTTCCTTAAAAAATCTTATTAAATCTTAATTGCTATTGCACTGAATTTATAGATTAATGATATTTGAGTCTTTGCATATTGTGTTTTCTCATCTCATACACATGCTTGCTCTCTATTCACATATCCTCCTCAAGGTCTAGTGTATTTCAAGTTAATTTCTATAAGTTATAATATTTGTTTCCCTTATGTATGGATTTTTTTCTTATGTTTTCAAACTAGTCATTTTTTATTTATGGTGGAGGCCATTCATTTTTCAAGTTTCCTCTTACCTGCCCTTTGGTTGGACTCTTATTGTTTTAAATAATTCCCTACTTGATTTTTCCAAGGTCAAATCAGTAATTTTAACAACAGTTTTCTTCTTTATATTCCAATGCTTGTATATCTTCTTTTTTTCCTCAAAATAATGTTTTGTTTCCTAGTATCTTAAGGAAAAAATGAATACTACCAGTGGTTTTAAACATCTTTGTTTTGTTGTTCAGTATTAGTTTCATTTTTTTTTTTGCATTTCCTTTACAAACTTGTTTGGCTTCATAGTTACATAGAAATTCTAGGCATTAATTCTAGACATGAGAATTTACACTCAATTTATGTACCATATACTCATGAAACTTAAAAAAAAATAATGTAAGTCAACGTGTATAGGTCCACAATAATTTGGGTTTTTCTTTTTCTCATGTAAAAGTCACTCATACATTAAGTACGTAGAGTGAGAAACACTGGTGTTAGAATAACAGGTTTTAAAGAGTCAAAGGGCCTGTATTAAGTAGGTCTGGGTTTGGGTCACGGCTTTGACAAATTTGCTATTTGTTCTTAATAAAAATAATTCGGTGGAGGAGTGGTTCTTTCTCTCTCTCTCTCTCTCTCTTTTTTTTTTTAATCAGGGAAGGGTGAAATAAAGAAAACATGGGAAGTGTTACACAGTGTGCTTAAATGGGCAGGAGGCCAGTTACAAGGCAGCTATAGTGATTCAGGTATGAGGGGATAAAGACCAAAAATTGGTTTGTGAAAAATAAAAAGGAAGTACAGGTAAGACACTGGAGGCTTAGCGTTATGTGTCTAATCTGGTTAAATGTGTGTTATAGAATATAAGGCAACATAGCTCTGTTTCTTTTTCAGAAACATTGAGTTAAATTTTGTAATTCTATTGTTAATTATAGTTGGCCATTTTGCTTGCTTTGTTTCAAGTTTCTACTTAAATTCTAGTTGACATGTAGTGCAATATTGGTTTCAGGAGTAGAATTTAATGATTTATCACTTATTATGACACCCACTGCTCATCACAACAAGTGCCCTCCATCACCCATTTAACCCATCCCACCCACTTCCCCTCCGGCAACCTTTGGTTTACTCTCTATAGTTAACCATCTCTCATGTTTTGCTTCCCACTCTTTTTTTTTTTTTCCCTTCCCCTATATCCATCTATTTTGTTACTTTTTTTTTTTTAAGATTTTATTTATTTACTTACTTGTCAGAGAGAGAGAGAGAGAGCGAGACAGCAAAAGAGCACAAGCAGGCAGAGCAGTAGGCAGAGGCAGAGGGGGATACAGGCTCCCCACTGAGCAAGGAGCACAATGAAGGGACACCACGATCCCAGGACCTGGGATCATGACCTGAGTCGAAAGCAGCAGGTTAACTGACTGAGCCACCCAGGCGTCCCTGTTTTGTTTCTTAAATTCTACATATGAGTGAAATCATATAATATTTGTCTTTCTCTGATTTATTTCACATAGCATAATACACTAGCTTCAACCATGTCTGCAAATGGCAAGATTTCATTATTTTTTATGGCTGAGTAATATTCTATATTTACTGGTGACCTTTAAACAACATGGGGATTAAGGGTGCGATCCTTTCTGCAGTCAAAATCTGTATATAACTTTTGATTTCCTCAAAATTTAAGTACTAATAGCCCATTGTTGGCCAGAAGCCTTACTGATAACTTGAACAGTTGAATAATATTTGTTGCATATGTATTATATACTCCTTCTTACAATAAAGTAAGCTAGAGAAAATGGCTATTAAGAAAACCATAAGGAATAGATGATACATTTACAGTATTGTACTGTTTTTATTGAAAAAAATCTGTGGATAAGTTGACTGGTGCCATTCAAACACATGCTGTCTGAGGGTCAACTGTGATACCATTTGGAAGTCTTCTACTTTGCTATTACAATACTTCTTATTAATCTCCCCTCTACACAACCAAAGAAGATGCAAATAGATGAGAAGAGGAAATCATAATGAAAATAGCACATATGTCTATTTTGTTCATATTAAGACATGCAAAACAAAATACTTCAAATTGTTAGTCTTTAAAATTAATGTTGGGACTATGTAATAGATTATATAAATATGGAATAAAATAAATTTCAAATTTTCACCTCATTCTATGTTGCAATAGTACAGTTTATTAGAAAAAATTAACCTTTAACCGTAAATGTTTATGTGTTTTAAAATATTTCTGAATGATTGAATATAATTGCATACACATAGGTGGAATGATTTGTGAAATAAGGTTAATGAGTATGTGGGGAAAAGGGAAGTCTCATGCACTGTTGGTGAACAGTTTAAATTGGTACAACCACTATTGAAAACAATATTGAGGCTCCTCAAAAAATTAAAAATGGCACTACCATACAATTCACTTCTGGGTATATAGCTGAAGAAAAAGAAATCCCTATCTCAAAGAGATATCTGTATCCCCATGTTCATTGCAGCATTATTTGCAATAGCCAAGACGTGAATAAAACTTGTGCCCATTGATGGATGAATAAAGAAAATGTAGTCTATATATACAATGAGATATTATACAGCCATAAAAAAACATAAAGAAGCCAAAAAAAAAAAAAGTCATTTGCAACAATGTAGATGGACCTTGAGGGCATTAGACTAAATGGAAAAAGTCAGATACAGAAAAACAAATACTATGTGATCTTACTTATATACAGAACCTAAAAAAAAAAAAAAGAGAAAGAAATAATATAAACAGAACAGATTGGTGATTTCCAGAGGAGGCAGATGGATGGAGGAAAAGGGTTAATGTGGTCACAAGGCACAAACTTCCAGTTATAAGATAAATAAGTCTAATATCAAATATTTTAAACTATTAAAAAACCACAAACTTTTTATAGTTTAATATTAAAAGAATCCACTCTAATAAGCATGGAATATTGGACATACAAAATTCATTTTACAAATACTGAAGAATTTAGAATTAAATTTTTAGGAAAAAAGTTGTTATATGACTGTAAAGGACATATTTAATTTCCAAATTACAAAAATTGTTTGAACTTTCCTTGTTCCTTCTTAAATACCAAATACATTTGTTTTTATAAATTCTCATAATAAAGAAAGTTATTGTAGAAGTCAGGATTGTTATACATGTCTTACTTTGGGTATTTAAATTCTTTTATGTGAATTTTCTTTTAGGAGTGATAAAAAGCATTCATTTCTTAGCATCGTTTGGAAATCTTTTTAAAATGTCCGGGTATATTGTGGACGAGGGACCGTTAGAATGCTGATAATGATGAAAAGTAAGCTTAGTTTTAAAATTCTATTACTTAAGATTCGGTTGTATTTCCTGAACATGCAGAAACTGAAGCGTGTTAGTACAATAATTACAAATATTTCCTTGAAGGCATCTTGTCTGTCCAGGTTTCAAACAGGCAAGGGAATTGGAAACTGAATGTACAACACTGTTTCTTTTTGATTAGCCCGGAGTGCTAGATTTCAAAGCAACTTTTACGAAACCCACTGGACGAGTTTTTCCTGGTACCAATTCATTTTAATTTCGACTTTCGTAATGAATGATCATGCTCTTGATAGGAACTTGAAGAATAATACTTGAATGCATATCTTAAGTGTTACACGAATTAACGAATATAGTCTGATGTATGAATTTACATTTAAAATAAATGAGTAGCTATTTAAGGTAGATAATTATTTTTCAATAAAGTGTAATACTTTTATATTATTCAGTTTTGTAAAAATCATTCTGGATTACTCTTCACATCTGCTATGGGTTGAAGTGTGTCCCCTCCAAATTTATATATTGAAGTCATAATCCCTAGTACCTCAGAATGTAATCATAGTTGGAGATAAAGTCTTCAGAGAGGTAATTAAGTTACACGGAGATTATTAGGGTGGACTCTAAATCAGTGTGACTGATGTCCTTATAAGAAGAGGAGATAAGAGAGGTACCTGGGTGATTCAGTTGGTTAAATGTCCTCCTGTTGATTTCCGCTTAGGTCATGACCTCAGGGTCCCGAGATCCAGCTCCATGGGCTCCACACTCAGCAGGGAGTCTACTTGTCCATCTCCCTCTGCTCCTTCCCACATTCATTATTTCTTTCTCTCTCTTCTTCTTTCTCTCTAAATTAATAAAAACCTTAAAAAATAAGCAGAGGAGATAAGGACACAGACATTCACAGAAGAAAGACCTTGTGAGGAATCTAGGAGAAGACAGCCACCTACAAGCTAAGGAAAGAGGCCTTTGGACCTGCACATACCTTGATCTTGGACTTGTAGTCTCCAGAATTATGAGAAAACGAATTTCTGCTATTTAAGCCCCTTGGTCTATGATACTTTGTTATTGAAGCCCTAGCAAACTAATACAACATCATTGTGCCAAAGTATTCGTGACATGGCAAAAGTAATTATAGGAAGTTATTTCTCTGCTATAACTTTTACAATTGCACAATATAAAGCATCTGGTATCATGGTTTACTTCTCCTCTAGATAAAATGAATCTTTTCTTCACCTTTACATAAAGAAAATGATTTAGACTTCTAGGATAAAATGTATGTGGTTAGCCATGGCTTCTGAGAAGGTTTCCCCCCCTGTGAAAAGATAGAAAAAAAAAAATCTGCAAAATCACAACAGGAAAGAATGCAAATCCCAGGATATGGAAAGGATTTGCACTTACCAAAGGGCTAGTGAAAGAAGAAGCAGAAACACAATTAGCTGAGGTGCTGAAATCCCATAAATTAAACTCCTGGCCCTGGAAGTAGGCAGATTTAGATTGAGCAGTCCTCCCTGTCCTATTCCTAAAATCAGACTATACCTTTCCTATCTTTGGGATGACCAAAGCCCCAAGCCCAGTCTTACCTATCATGGCTAGGTTCTCACATCCAAGGGAAGTTCAAGTCCAGGAATAGAGGGAGGGAGGGAGGGAGGAAATGGATATACCCTTGAAGCATCCTGGGATTTTAGAGCTTGTGGGTACCTGACGAAGAACAGTTAAGTGGTTGGTCTTAGCCTAGACCCTAGAAAATGAGGCAGCTGTGGAGGCTTCATTGTTTATTTTAATGGGGTTGATGGGGGGGTGTGTTGAAGGGTTCAGTGTGAGCCAGGAAAGAGGGAGACGGGGATGGAGACCCTCAGTACTGCCCTTCTAGGACAAATAAGGTATGTGTGTATGTATGTGGGTGGGGGGGGGCATTGTCTCTCTGGCTTCAGTCTCTTACCTATATCAACAGGGATCTGACAGGAGTTGGATATTTAAGAAAAGAAAAATAATTTTCCCTCTAACTTCTAGATTCTTGGCTGAGACCCTCCTGTAATAAAAACATAAAACAAGTGGAGAAAATAAATTTAATTACATGTGTGCATGAGGGAGCTCCACAAAAATATGAGACTCAAAGAACTGACCACAGCAGGCAGTTTTTATACTTTTAGACAGTGAAACAATAAATTTGTAAAGAATTGATAAGATGTAAGAGTTTGAACTAGGTGTAGTAAAATGGGGAAGAAGCAACAAGTTTTCTTTATACAGTCTTCTTGGCCTTAAATTCTCTGTCTCTGGTGTTGATGACATCTTATTCCCTCCTGGTACATGGATGGTAACTATCACATGGGAGATTTATCTTTTGCTTTCAGGAAAGAAAAACAAAGGAGGTGAGGAAATCCCATATTTAATATGCCAAGATGCCATTTTTTTTGGGTGGTGTGTCCTGAATTCCATCTGATACATATAGGAATACATTCTTCCATCAATTAGCATCAAGGAACCACAAGCAGAGAATGGACATGGATGAAGAACAATGGGCTAAGGTAAAGTTCTCAGATACTGGAGCTTACTAAGGGAAGGGAGGACTGGTATTAAACAAAAAGGACAAGAGAAGTCAAATATGCATTATAGGAACTTTCTGTAGCCATTAAATGAATGTTTACATGGAATTTTGAAGGCACGTGGACACATGTTTAAAACTTCAGAAAAATGTTAGTATGTACATGTTTAAAAAAATACTCATAGAGGGGCACCTGGGTGGCTCAGTCAGTTAGGCACCTGCCTCTTGATTTTGACTCAGTGTCGTGGTCCCACAGTCATGAAATTGAGCTCTGCATCAGGCTCCACGCTCGTTGGGAGTCTGCTTGAGATGCTCTCTCTCCCTCTGCCCCTTTCCTGCTCTCTCTCAAATAAATAAATAAACAAACACAATTTTAAAAATATCCTTATAAGTTGTGAATAACCTCAGCATTTAGAAAAACATAGTTTTGATTATTTTATGCAAACTTTATCTTTCACCTTCTCTTCAAAGAACATTTTTGAAAATGAAATAGTTTATTTAAAATATGGAAGGATTAAATTATGTTTAAGAGGCTTAAAAATACAACCTGCATTTAATCTAGAGAAACATTCTGTGTCTACTTTAGTATAATCTTTTACAGCTGCATGTTCTTCATGCTGTGTGACTGACTTTGTCTTTACTGAGATTTAATCTTTTTATTCAATTGTTCTACATAATAACACTTAATATTGGAAAGATAGTCATAGTTTATAAGACACTTATGGATAATTTCTCATTTAATCTTCACATCTGTCTTGAGAAATAGGTAAAGTAGGAATTATCCTGTTTTAGTGATAAAGGAGTCAAACCAAGAAAGATGACTTGAAAGGTCCAAGAATATACAACCACTGCTTGGTGGGACCCGATTATCCAGGTCTAGATGTCAAGGACTGTGTTCTTCTCAGCACCCCATAAGCTACTGTGAAATCTGCACCACTCCAGTGTAACCTGCTTAAATTCCTTGGCAGAATCTAGTAGTCCCTTGGAACACAGAGAAGAGAGCTTCACAGTCTAAGGAGAGTGGTTAACTTCTAGTTCCCTCCCCACAAATGGAAAGAACATAGTTTAGGAGTACAAAGTCATTGTGGAACATGGGAGGAGGCTTACAGGAGCCTCCGGGGTGTATCCTCTGCTCTAATCATGTTGTGAAGCATTTCTCTACAGCCATTAACCCATCCACCACGAGAACCATTATCAATAGCTCCCCAATGCAAACACCTCTACCATCTGGGAATTAATTCAAAGTATCCTAGATACATATCGTGGTTTCAAACTTGATGGTTACTTCCACAGAAGTTCCTCTATCCTTGATCCCCTTCCCTCTGTAAGAAATGAGTAACTCTAGCCCAGGAGAAAGCAGGGGAGGTGACACAGAATTTGGAAAGAGACACACTTGGTTTCTTTTCCTATGTAATAACTTACTTTGGGAAAGTCACTTGTCTTAATGTATGCAATTTTCTCACAATATTTTGAGTTTTTGTAGTTTAGAATTATAGAAAAGTGATGTTCACAATTAAAAAAGTTTTGCTTTAAGATATTATATGAGTATCAAGCCTCATTAAAATACAAATAAAAACTGAGAATTTTTTTAAAGCAATCCCTGAATTATCATTAATTATCACACTGTATAGCTAGTCCGAGAAAAATCTACATATTGTATAGGGATAATTTTTAGATTAAATGCAAACAAGCAAAAATATAATGTATCTGGTATATTTGGGTATAAAATAAACATATATTCCCTTCAAATCTTGGCCTACTTTATTACTCCTGGTGAAAATTATTACCTTGATTAATAACCTTATTCACTGATTCTCATTTGTATATTCCTGTGCCTGTCACACCCATCACCTTTCCCCACCCTACAAGGCTTCTGACTAATCTCTCTGTGGACTTTTTCCACTGTGTGTTAAGAAATCCATGTTCATATGAAAACACATTTGTTTGCTGAAGCTTTTTTTTGGTTAAACAACAGAAGCACCTCATCACCACATGTGTAAATCTGTCTTCTCTTACCTTTTTGTAACTTTTATCAGATTTTAAACAGTCGGTAAAATTATACATATAAAGTATGTTGCTGGCTTGGAGGAGCTTAGGATCTGATGCAGGAATTTTGTGTGTTTGTGTGTATGTGTGTATGTGCACTCATATTTTTATAAACAACATGTTGCAATTTTTATGATAGGATCTGTACAGAGTTGAATGGGGATATGTAGGCAATTAATAAATTTTAATAGGTAGGGGCAAAACAAATGGCAGAAGAGTGTACATACATAGATTTGTAGATATTTGAACTAATAATTAAAATCTGAGCATGGAGAACATTCCATGCAGCCGAATAGAACATGCAGTAGAATCATAAAGGACATAGTCACTGGAAGTAACTCAAGACCACTGGGATTTAGAGAACAAAAAGGTACAGTAAGAAATATGTTTGAAGGCCCAGGCACAGGGAAGGCACTGAAGAGGACATTTTAAATAAATCTGGACTTCATTCTATAGTCTCCAAAGATTGATTATTTATTTACTTTTATTTGCTTATCATTCAACAAATATTTATTAAGCGCTTACCATGTTACCAAAGGCACAGTTCCAGACCTGGGGGCTCACTAGTAAATAAATCAGACAAGGTTCTCTGCCCTCATGGACCTTCATTCTATGGGTACCAGCCTCTGAGTTTGGCTCAGCTGTCCTCTCTCACTGGAACATCAAGTAAAGCCAAGGGGAACCCATACCCATGGTTTTTTTGTTTGTTTGTTTTGTTTCTTCTTTTAGTTCAAAATTTTAATTCCAGCATAGTTAACATAGAGCATCACACGGGTTTCAGGTATATAATGTGATTCAACACTCAGTGCTCATCAAGACAAGTTTACTCTTTAATACCCATCACCTATCTCACCTGTCCCTCCACCCACCTTCCCACTGGTCACCATTAGTTGTTCTTTATTGTTAAAAATCAGTGTTTTTTTTGTCTCTATCTCTTTATTTTTCCTTTGTTCGTTTGTTTTGTTTCTTAAATTCCACATAATTATCTTTCTTTGGATGACTTATTACACCTAGTATTATACTCTCTAGCCCCACCTATGATTTTGCAAATGGCAAGATTTCATTCATTTTTATGGCTGAATAATATTCCATTATATATATCTAGATATCACTTCTTTATCCATTCATCTGTGAGGAGAATTGGGCTATTTTTTGGCTGTTGTAAATGATGCTGCAATAAACATAGGGGTGCATGGGTCCCTTTGAATTAGCAGTTAGTATTTAGTTTTAGTATTTGTTGAGCAAATATCTAGTAGTAAGATTACTGGATCACAAGACAGTTCCATAGTTAACTTTTTAAGGAATCTCCATACTGTTTTCCACAGTGTTGCACCAGTTTGCATTCCCATCAACAGTGCACAAGTGTTCTTTTTTCTCCACATCCTGGTCAACACCTGTTGCTTCTTGTGCCTTTGATTTTTGCCATTCTGACAGGTGTCAGACATTAACAGATAATAAACATTGTTGTTTAATTTGCATTTCCATGATGATGAGTGATGTTGAGTAAATTTACTCAACAGACACTGTTGGCCATCTGGATATCTTCTTTGGAGAAATGTCTATTCATGTCTTCTGCCCATTTTTAAATTGGATTATTTACTTTGGGGGTATAAACTTGTATAAGTTCTTTATATATTTTAGACACTCACCCTTTATCTGATATGTCATTTAAATATCTTCCCCCCTTCACTAAGTTGCCTTCTAGTTTTGTTGACTGTTTCCTTCACTCTGCAGAAGCTTTTTATTTTGATGAAATCCCAATAGTTTGTTTTTGCTTTTGTTTCCCTTGCACAGGGAGTCATAACTAGTAAAATGTTATTATGGCCGAGGTCAAAGAGGTTACTGCCCATGTTCTCCTCTAGGATTTTGATGGCTTCCTGTTTCATAAAGGCCTTTCATCTACTTTGGATTTATTTTTGTGTATGATATTAAGAAAGTGGTCCAGTTTCATTCTTCTGCATGTTGTTGCCCAGTTTTCCCAATACCATTTCTTGAAGAGACTGTCTTTTTTCTATTGCATATTCTTTCCTGATTCATTAAAGACTAATTGACCATATAACTCTGGGTTTTCTATTCTGTTCTATTGAGGTGTATATCTATTTCTTGTGACAGTACCATACTGTTTTGATCACTAAAGCTTTGTAATATAACTTGATGTCTGGAATTGTGATACCTCCAGCTTTACTTTTGTTTTTCAAGACTGCTTTGGTTGTTTGGGGTCTTTTGTGGATCCATACAAACTTTAGGATTATTTGTTCTAGTTCTGTGAAAAATTCTTTTGGTATTTTGATAGGGATTACATTAAATATGTAGATTGCCCTGGGTAGTATAGACATTTAACATGTGTTCTTCCAATCCATGAGTGTGGAATGTGTCTATTTGTTTCATCTTCAGACTTTTTTTTTTTTTTTTTTTTGGTCAGTGTTTTATAGTTTTCAGGGCACAGGGCTTTTGTCTCTTTGGTTAAGTTTATTCTTAGGTATCTTACTATTTTTGAAGCAATTGTAAATGGAATTATTTCCTTAATTTCTTTTTCTGTTGCTTCATTATTGGTGTAGAGAAGTGCAACAGATTTCTGAATACTGATTACTGGCTTTTGGTTTGTGATTAGCATTATAACACCTTCTGCATATAGCAGATGTAAGTTGATGGTCATCTGAGTTTGAACCCATTCTTACTCTTCCCTCCCTCTTGTTTTAGATATATGTTGTCACATTTTACAACTTTCTTCTTTATGAATCCCAAGACTGATTTTTTGAGACATACTTATTTTTATTGCTTTTGTGTTTCCTAACTTTTGTACTCTCATTTATGGTCTCCTTTCCACTTAGGGTCCCCTTTAGTATTTCTTATAGGACTGTTTTAGTTGTCATTATCCCCTTTGGTTTTTTATTTGTCTGGAAAACTCCTTTTCTGTTCTCACATTCTGAATGACAGCCTTACTGGATAGAGTATCATGGTTTTTCTATTTTGGCATTTTGAATGTATCAAGGCACTCCTTTCTGGCCTTCCAAATTTCTGCTGAAAAACCTATAGATATCTTTATGGTTTTTCCCTTATATGTAACTGTCTTCTCTCTTGTTGCTTATAAAATTTTTACTTTATCTTACTTTTTGCCATGTTAGTTACTATGTGTCCTGGTGTGGATCTCCTTGGGTTGATTTTGTTGGGGAATTTCTGCACCTCCTGGATCTGAATAACTGTTTACTTCCCAGATTGTGGATATTTTCAGTTATTATTTTTCAAATACATTTTCTGCCTCTTTTCCTATCTTTTCTTCTTTTGGGATCTCTATAATGTTAATGTTATGCTTATCAGAGTCATTGAGTTCCTGAAGTATATTCTCATTTTGCATATATATTTTTTTCTCACTTGCTCAGCTTGGTTACTTTGTATTACTCTGTCTTCCAGGTCATTAATTCATTCTAATGTTTCCTTTAGACTGCTAGTTATGCCATTGAGTGTATTTTTAATTTTACTTAGTTTGTTCTTCATCTCTGATTGGTTCTTTTTTTTTTTTAATCTCTGTTGAGGGTATCACTGATATCCTCTGCTCTTTTCTCAAGTTCAATGAGTATCTTTATTATCATTACTTAAAAGTATCTATCAGGCGTATTACTCTTCTCCATTTTGCTTAGGTTTTTTGCTGTGATTTTGTTCTGTTCTTTCATTTGGGGCATACTCCTCTGTTTCCTTGTTTTGCCTAACTGTCTGTGTCTGTTTCTGTGTGTCAGTAAATCAGCTATGTCTCTTGCTCTTGAAAGCAGTGAGTGGAGCATCCATTCTTAGGGTGGTGCTGGTCCTTTTCTACAAGGGATGTGGAGTTGCTGCTGAAACTGGCCCAGCTGGGGCTAGTTCACAAAGCAGTGAAGTACAAGGGTACAATGATCCTTTTCCACAGGGGATGCATAATTCTGCAGAGTCTGGGGCATCATGGGTGGCTCCCCAATTGAGTGTGAATGGGGGATGCAATTTTAACAAGGTGTGTGTGTCCTCCACTGGAGTTCAGGAGATGCAGTTTTGGCAGGGTTTGTACTGGTCTTCTGGGGGTTGGGACTTGCATTGCTGGAATGAATTGGAGCAATGATCCTAATGAGAAAAAAAAAATGTGGAATTCAACTAAAACCATGTTGTGAGCATCTAGAGAAGGAGTCAGACAAAACACATAGAGGCATGTTAGAGTATAGGAACCTATACTAACAAAAGACTGACTTGGTACAGAAAGAGGAAAACAAGAAGACCAAAATGTCTGAAGTAACACTTTGTTTTGTGTGGGTATTCAAATACCTTAGCAGATTAAGGTAAGACAATAGGAACAGCCAACAGAAAGGGAAAGATAATGAGTATAGTTTTTAACATATCAAGATAGAAATATTTTTGTGTAACAAAATTTTTGAATATATGAAATGGACAATATTTGTCATGTTTGAGTCTTGTAAAAGACAGTTTCATTTGAACAACCTAATTAATATTTGCATTTTTGTTTTGAAGGAACCTTAAGCTTGATTCTCCTCTCTGCCTAGTTTCCCACTGTTTCAGTGAAAAAGGACATAATACCAAATACAAATTAGATACAATTTATTTGAGAAATATTTATACAACTGTGTTTAAATTAGAAAATTTCCATGTAATAAGAACTCATTCCATGAGATTATCATTGTCCTGATAATAAAACAAGACAAAGGCATCCCGGGGGAAAAACAAACAAAAATCAACCAAACAAACCACGCTTTTCCACTAAAGCTCCAAAAAAGAAACAAAACAAAACAAAAACCCCAAAGATGTAGAACAGTACCTTTTAGAAATTCAGATACAAAAATCCCTTAAAAAAACTAATAAATCAAATCCAGCAACATATAAAACAGATTATACATCATAATGAAGTGGAATGTATCCCAGGAGTACAATGTTGGTTTAACATTAAAAAATCAATTGATGTGCAACACCATTTCACTAGATTATAGGGTGTATTAAGCATGTCTTTTTATTGTTCTGTTTTTTGGTGCTTAGCCATCTGGGGCCTTATTGACTCTGAAGGGACTGCTTCCAGGGTTATTCAATTCCTAGAAATAACAATTAGCTTGCAAGTCTGCCTCTCATATGCAAGCTAACCAATCCAAAGCATACCCCCACCCCACCACTTCCTTTATCTGGTTATCTAGTACCTAGCCCTAATCACCCCAGGGCCAGGTACTAGATATCTAGAGACCTTCCCTATATCTCAGAGCCCACTGAAATTACTCAAATTAGGCAATCGTAAACCAGATCATCTTGCCTAGACCATTCCTTCCAGTATACACCACAATAAAGGCTATTGCCAACGGTTTTCCCTCATTCCTTCTGCCGCATTACTGACCTTGGTGCTACCTTGTGTGGCCTAGCATACATGCCAGGCTTCTTGTTTTAGGAAACTGTGAGCACACTTATTCCTTTATAACAGTCATTCCCTTGTCTGCTTATTTTACCATACCTGTGTACAAAAATCCCACTTACTCTCAAATGAAGGGCAAAACCACATGATTATTTCAATAGACACAGAAAAAACATTTGACAAAATCTAGCACTGTTTTCATGAAAAAAAGCACACAATAAACTAGGTGTAGAAGGGAACTTCCCCAACCTAATAATGAATATCTACAAAAAGACCACAGTTAATATTATATTTAATGGTGAAAGACTAAATGCTTAATTCTAAGCTCAGCAGCGAGATACGGATGTCCACTTTTGCTATTTCTCTTCATCATTGTGCTGGAGGTTCTAGATAGGATAATTATTCAAGAAAAAGAAGCAAAAGCCATCCTGATTAGAAAAGAAGAGTAAAACTGTATCTATTTGAACATAATATGATCTTGTATATAGAAAATTCTACAGAATTCACTAAAAAACACAACAAAACAAACCCTATTAGAACAAGGAAGTAAGTAAAGCAAGGTTGCAAGATATAAGATCAATATACAAAAATCAATTTCCTTCTACAGACTAGTAAAGTATTCTATTGCTGTTCTAACAAGTCACCATAGATTTTGTGGCTTAAAAAAAAAAAAAAAAGGTGTTATCTTTCAGTCCAGTAAATCAGAAGTTTGGTATGTATCTCAATGGGCTAAATTCCAGGTGTCAGCAGAACTGAGAATTCATTCCCTTGTCTTTTTCAAACCTGGATGCTGCATACGTTGTTTGACTCCCAGCACGTTTCTTGCATCAGCGCACCCTCTGCTTCCATCACCATGTCTCCTCTTCTCCTTCTGAGAGCTTGAGGGAGAATGGGAGTGATTACTTATGACTGTGGGGTTTCTTTCTGGAGTGATGAAAATGTTCTCAAGGTGATTATGATGATGGTTGTGGGATTCTGTGAATGCACTAAAATCAATTGAATTTTAGACTCGAAATGGGTGAATAGTACTGTATGTGAATTATATTTCAGTAAAGCTGCTAATAAAGATATAGAAAAAATAAGAACTATGGTATGAACAACATCCTGATATGAGAACTTAATAATATTAATTAATATTAATTCCAACAATATAGTGGTTTCAGAAAACCAGGCATTTTACTTACAGTGTTATTATTCATTTATAAATATTTCAAGTTCATAGTAAAAACTATAGGAACAAACATAAGAAGATGAAGGAATACTTGAAAATAATTGAGAAAAAATTACCAGGAAGTTATAATAGTGCAAATTTTAGAGTACAGTTTTTTATTTTCCATTAAGTTAGGATAATTTTTTTATAATAAAGCTGAGATGAGAAGAGCTTATGTAAATTACATAGATACAATTTCTTGAAATGAAGTGTAAATCTGTTTACTTTGATTATTTTAAGCATAATTTCACGTCTAAATGAATGAGTATTTGAATCATCTTATGTGGTAGTGTGCTTAAACAAAATGTGCAGAAGATGGCAAAAAGAGCTACATTATCTAAAGCACTTATAAAAAAGGAAGAGTTCAGCCTCATGAAGTGATGAAATATTTTAATTGTGGTTTTAAAATTTGGCATTTAAACCTGTTAAGGTCTAGGGCAGCACTCCAGCGACCGGCAAGAGTATGAATGTTATTCTGGTTTATAAGTGAGTTACGAGCAACATGATGAAAGAGTGTGACATTCCAAATGCCTGAGTATAAAGTTTGTCATAGAGACACTAAGGAAAATTAAGAGGGTAGTAAATTTGGAGCATAGTAAAATAAATATTTCTTTATGCAACAGATAGTCATCTATGGAATGCATGGTCATGGTAAGATGGCTAAATAAATATTGAGTCTCAGTAATTTTATGAGTAATAATAAAGGTTTATGTTAACTAGTACATTGATAAAAATGTTGGCAAGCAGATTGTATCAAGTAAGCTGTGTTAAGATCTGAAGAGAAGTCAATGTATTCAGGAAAAGAGATTTGGTCCTGAAAGATATCTGAATGTGGAATTTGAAAATAAGATGCACATTCAGCTATACTAACCAACAAGATTATTCATTGTTCATTTATCTGTATCATATCCAAAATGTTCCAGCTTAAAAAGTGTTTATTTCTTTTGTGCCATTCCTTGGTACTTAAGGGTGATTCCCTCACTTGAAAACCACATGGAAAAGACTTGACTTAATGACTGTTGTACCACAGAGCAAAAGGCTCCTTATTGATAGGAGAAAAGTGGGGATAAGTGCAATTCTGGGAAAGATATTTATTTTTTTTTATTTTTTAAAGATTCTATTTATTTATTTTAGAGAGAGAGAGAGAGAGAGAGCATGAGAGGAAGAGGAAGAGGGAAAAGGAGAATCCCAAGCAGCCTCCAGGCTGAGCACAGAGCCCGATGTGGTGTTTGATCCCAGGACCCCGAGATCACAACCTGAACAGAAACCTAGAGTCAGTTACTCAAGCAATAGTGTCACCCAGGCGCCCCTGTGAAAGATATTTAAAGGAGGTTATGATAGTATCTTTAAAGTATAATAACAAAATAAAGACAAGTTTCTCTACTTGATGTTTTGCTTAAATCTTGAGTTAGAAAGTCTAGATTAGCCTAGTAGAAGACAATAACTTTTTAACTTACTTTATCTGAATGCTCATTAAAATATTTATAAAATTGATAGGAATAATTATTGTCATTACTCTAAAGATAATCCCTAATGACGATACCAGAACCTGATGTATAAATATTTTAAGCCAATGTCCAGCTGGGACACTCACTGACTAGCACTGATGGCAATGGAATACTAAATTAGTAACTACCAATTTATCTTTGTCTCTCTGAAACTGAGCACTAATTCCTCAAATCATAAGAGCTAACATTTATTTAATACTTGCTTTGTGTCAGGCACTGTTATTTGAATTAAATAGAAGTAACACATTTGATTCTATGAGATCAGTGACGTGGTGTTTCTGACAGATGAGGTAACAGGGACAAAGAGGAAAATGAACCCAAGACTTTGCAACCTGATAATTCAAAGAGCTTAAATTCAAACCCTGAAAACCACTGTCTCTATTTTCAATCACTCCTCTATGCTGCCTTTCCGCACACTGCTCCTTTTTCTCCACATTCTCTCAGAAAGTAATGTCTCTCCGCATCTAACTTGACCAGAAGTTAGGGTGGGGCCCCTGTTTTCAGGTATGAGAGGCAATCTTTTAAACCTAATGGTTGTTTTTCTTCTATTTATTGATGTCCCTCTCATACATCATGTTCTGTCTATTCCCTGTCATCTTCTCTGTGTCCTTTTTATTATGGACCTTGATTCACATTTTTTTTTCCTTTTTTGTTTACAGGCTGATTCGACATCTATTTTATCAACTTCTAATTCGAATATTAGCTTTTATTTTTCCATCAATTCTGTGTTTAGTTTACCATTGCTTTCCCTTAACTCACTCCTTACCTTTCTTTCTGGCATGTCCCTCACTTGTTGTCATATGATATCCAGCTTCTGTTTCTTTTTTTTCTTTTTTAAAGATTTTATTTATTTATTTGACAGACAGAGATCACAAGCAGGCAGAGAGGCAGGCAGAGAGATAGAGGGAAGCAGGCTCCCTGCTGAGCAGAAAGCCTAATGTGGGGCTCGATCCCAGGACCCTGGGATCATGACCTGAGCTGAAGGCAGAGGCTTTAACCCACTGAGCCACCCAGGTGGCCCCCAGCTTCTGTTTCTAATGCTGCCAAGCAGCCCCTGCCCTCTGGTCATTGGTATGTCCCCTTCAGCCGGGTATACCTCTGCTTCTTCCGGACAGGTCTCAGCGTCTCCTGTGCTGCTTGCGGTAAGGTGCTGGGATCTTCCAGCTCATTGACCACCTGTTGAAATGAGAACTAAGTAACTTAGGGTCTAAAGAAATGTGAGAAGTCATCTGATGTTGTCCATTGCCCATCTATATATAGAAAGAATGTTACTTAAACATGTTATTCTCAGGCTTCCATAACATCTTGGAGCAAGCAGAATGATCTTGGAATGCTTTCTGGCTTGTCCAACAATAAAATGAATATGCTGAGAATAATCCTTCACATAGTCCCGTGGGGCCAGGCCTCCAGACCTCCAGGGGCTGGGCAGCTGATGGGAACTATTTCTGCAGCAGTCATGGCTCCTATTCATGCCAGTCTATGACACCACCCAAGATTCTTCACTTGAGTATTTTTTTTTTTCCCTCTGGGACAGCAGGAATACTGTGGAATTAATCCCCAGGTTAACATACCCAACCAATGACTAATGGGAGTTGATGGGAGAATAACTCCAGTTCCTACTGCCACAGGTGGGATACTGCTGGAACATGCTCAGTGCTCTGCCTGAGTCCCCAGAAGGGCAGAGCCCTGGGTGCCTACACAGGAATGCACTCATCAGTGCAGTCTTTGGCTTCTTTCCCTTCACTGTACCAATTCACTACTCTCCCATTTGTACTTTCTGATATTTCTGATATTAGTTAACTCGTGTTATATAATAAACAATCCCCAAAATTAATGGCTTTAAGCAATTTCTTTTGTCTCTGTATTTGCTGGATTTGACTGGGCAGTTTTCTGTGACACGTGGTACCAGTTGGGCTCACTCATACAGCTGTCTGCAGCTGAGACCTCAGCTGGGATTGGAATGCCCAGTTTTCATCAGTCTCAAGTCTGCTGTTTCCACTGGGGTGGCCAGAACAGCTGGGTTCATGATCTCTCATCTTCGAGTAGCCCAACCTAAGCTTCACTGGACACCCATGGGATGAAAATGGAGGCTGCCTCTTAAAGTGTGGGTTTAGAAGTTTCCCTATGCTACCTCTACCACTTTATATTGGTTAACGCAGGTAAACAGAGCCAGCCCCAAATCAAAGAGAACAGAAGTATGCCCTATCTTTTGGTGATAGGTGTGTCATGTTTGCACAGGTGTGCAAGGGTTTGGGGATAGCCATGTTGCTTATCCTTGATCATGATGCCTTACCTCCCAAAGAAACTACTTGGGTTTAAATTCTTGTCTAAAGGGTCTGCTTCTGGGAGCATCCAGCTTGAGGTAACGGTCCTACTCTGGTGGCATCTAAACTCAGAATGCTACTCTGGTGGCGTCTAAACTCAGAATGCTTCAGGCACAGATGTTTATTTCATCCATGTGTGTTTCTTCCCATGATTGTCCTAGGTGGTATGCAGCACTAGACCTGCATGTCTGAGGTCTGTCTACTGCAGCGCAGCAACACAACACCGATAGCCCCATCCTGGACTGTATATACCCTTCCATAGGTTTCTCTCCACACAAGCCTAGGTTCTTCTGTCTGGGAATTCTAGGCTGTGTCAAATGACGGCATTCATGTTTCCTGAGCCAGTTGTTGGATTGAGTGGTGCTGAACATAGGGTTGATAACACAGTCCTGATGGGTTACCCCAGGAGTATGAGGCAGGACCCCTGGGGGCTATGGAAGGTCACCATGGAGGCACAGTCCATGGTCATCTGAGAATGATGGTTCATTGGTGGCCACCCAGCTCTGACGACACACTCTGGAGCCCCCACATTCCTGAGCAAATAGGCCTCAGAAATCCCAGAGTATTGGATTTATTGTAACCCAGAGTGATAAGATTGCAGCTTACCTGTGTGGTAAGGAGCTGGGAAAAGCAGAGAAAAAGCAACGGCTCAGACTAATTCTCCTATAGAGTAGTAGACCTCTGGTTTTCTCCTGAGAGTTGCCTAGGGTGCCCAGAGCTGGGTCTCCTTGACCTGCCTGTCCAGGCCTGCCTGTCAACTGGACACAAATCCTGGTGACAAAAGTGGGAGGGGGCAGTGACCTGAGCTGGGAAATGCATAGTCAAACTCTGCCTGCTGCTAACCCAGAGGTCAGACTGGGATGGAAAGGGGATGCCAATGAGCTGAATTCTCTGAAAGAACACGGCTGTTGGCAAGCTGTTACAGATGTGAATCACCTTGCCCACTAAGGGTCACATTCCCAGAAGCTGGATTATGGGAGGCACAAGGAAGGAAAGGGGAGATCAGCCAAAAGATCACTGAGGAGTTCCAGCATAGATTAGCCAGCTCCTTTTTTTCCTGCCAACAGGAATCTTCCCGCATATTCCAGAAATAAGTGTATAACTGCTGTGTTGTGACTGAGAAGAAACTCTCAGTCAGACCTATACTCCACTCCTGGAGATTTTGGACTGTCTGATTTTGGTTTTGGTGCTCATCAGACCTCTGAGTGGCCCCTTTGCCCTGGTAGAGCTCTTGTGTCCATTGGGCGTGCTGATGAGAATGTGGGGAAAGGGTCCCTGGGACAGGGCTGATAATATCCTTTAAACTTCTATCAAGTGGCTACTTTTTAAACCTTACATGGATTCTCTGGAGTTTTGGCATGGGTGAAAGTGCTCCAGTCACATGCCCTGATCTCGGCTTCTTTGTGCCCCACATAGGGTGGGACTCAGACACCTCAGCATGGACTAGAGAGTCCTGAGGGTGGGGGTAAGGACTCATGTGCCTTCCCAGCTGGACTGAACTCAGTGTAGTCCTACCTTTAACCGTCACTGGGGCCACATTCTCATGAGGTAGAGCCAGTCATGTGACCATTGCCAGCGGGAGTTGACTGGGTTTAGACTGGGCACCACCCCACACTGGTAATTGCATTCCCAGATGAAAACCCAGTTAGAACCTGCTTGGTTGATTCAGGAAACAGATGTGGGATGAGGCCAATCATCCAGTTTCTTCTTAGTTTAGATAAGATAATAAGATGATTTTCAGTATTTGTGGCTCTGAAGAAAGGCTTAGGTTTGAGGAACCCCTGCGGTCATGGGATGGACTTTGAGAAGTTTCTTTTTCTTTTTCTTTTTTTTTTTTTCAGGTAACTTTGAGTTCAGCCAAAAGATCACTGAGGAGTTCCAGCATAGATTAGCCAGCTCCTCTTTTTTTCCTTTGAGTTAGCTGAAACTAACTTTGAGTTACCTGAAAAAAGAAATGAGTGGGGCAGGCCCTTCTTTCTAGAACTTCCTTTGCCACTTGGAGGTATCTAAAAATCCACAGTTTTCTCCCTGAGCCCAGTGTGTCTCAATCTCTTTGCAGGCCACCATCAGGCTTGTCCCTCCAGGAGGAAGAAGCAACTGGGGACATGTGTCCCTCTGATGGAGTACAGACCCATGCTGTGAGCAGGCATCTCTCCATGGAACTCAGAGAGAACAGGGCCACGTACTTATAGATGTTCAGCCCTCTGTCTTTTGTTTCAGGTTGTCACAAGTTCGTCCCAGTGACAGAACTGACAGAATGTAGCACTGCTCAACTTCAAGATAAAAATCTCCTGTTCACCACCTAGTTCACTGATAAGAAATAAAACCCATATACCAAATATAGGAAGGACTCTGATGTTTCCAAAAAATGCGGAGCATGAAAACCTACATCTAATGTGTGTGTGGCCTCCGCCCCTTATGTATAGACTACACGTCTTAGGGTGGAATAAATTACCACCAGTTTATCTTCCTGATCAACCGGTCGTTGGAAGGGGCGGTACTTCCAAACTGTTGGGTGTCTGCTTGTTCTTTGAGTGGCTTAGGAATTAGGTTGCTGAGCTATGAACAGAGTGCAAGGTAGTGCTTTATTTTCCTGCATTCTACTTCTTCATTCCTACAATGTTGTTATTGTCTTTCACACTGTGAGACTCATAAGCCTGCAGTTATTGTTCTTAAAATCTTTCATTTTCCTGCAATGTAGTTAGGGGAAAAAAAAAAAAAAGAATCTGCCACACTGGAAAATTCTGGCCTATATCCTCATTTTCCATAGCAGTTTTGATTGTGCGCTCCTCCTCCTACTGGGTAGGGTGGTCTCCATTGACAGTAGAACTGGGGCGCAGAGGGCTGGGAATGATGTGGGACTCCTTAGGGAAAATGCAGTTTCCCTAATGAGGCTTTTCTGACATTAGTGAAAATAACGTGTAATATTTTCCGCCAATGAGGTCATGAACTACCTGAATTGTACTGAATTGTGCCATTGGCCCCTTAGGGTGAGAGGTCCCGTCTCTCAGCAGAGCGTGGGGATCTGAGCAGGAGCACGGGAGTGGGGGATCCTCTAGGGTGACTGACCAGGAGAAGTTGGTTGTGGGAAGTATGAGGGAGGACTGTAACTGGGGTAACAGTGTGCTCTGATGAGATTCCAAAGAACAAGTTACACTGAAGAGAAAATTTGGCCATGCACCTGTTAATTCCAGGGTGTAAATGACCACCCTGGGTGCTCCGGGGCTTGTGAAGGTGAATGCCCCCTCCTCTGCCACTGCTCTCTGCTTGTCATTTTCATCCCACCTCTGTTCTCTCTCTCTCTCTCTCTCTCTCTCCCTTTTTCTCTGGTGCTCTTTTCTTGTCCTATACTCCATTTTTAATGTTCCCTTGGGGCACATTTGAAAAGTTCCTCTCTTCATGTGAACGTAATACAGAGGCTTTTACAATTACACTGTAGGAATAGTGGCTACTCTGGGTCATCACAGCTTTCCTCTTTCCTCTTGGGTCAGCCCGGCCAAGGAGAAAATCCTGGAAAGAAATTTGCTTTGCCATTTGTAATGTGGAAAAGAATTGAAAAATGAGAGGTGGAATTCAAAAATTTGGAATAATAATAATATTTTATTACTTCATAATAAACCTAGAAGTTTTGTCAAAAAGATCTATGTCAGAATTAATTCAAATTGCAATCAGAGATAATATAAACTACAGCATGTCTATATTTATGCTTCAGAAGGGAGCCTGGATGGCTCAGTCAGTTGAGCTTCTGACTCTTGGTTTCAGCTCAGGTCATCATCTCAGGGTCTTGGAGTTGAGCCCACACTGGGCTCCTCATTCAATGGGGGTGGGGGGCGTTTACTTGAGGATTCTTTCTCTATCTCTCTAATCCTCTTTCTCTGTCTCTCTCTTAAATAAATAAGTAAATAAATCTTAAAAAATATTTTTCAGAGAATTTGGTGTGATATATCTTTTCACTGACATTAACAAGCCATTTTGCACTAGAGGCATTTCCACACCTTTTCATGCATATTCAAATCATAATTTTATTAAAAGATATGTATATGGGTTGAACAAGTTGTAATATTAGCAATGATTTTCTTACAGTGGTATGGATTCAGAGGGGGGATGGGTGAAACAGGTGATGGGGATTAAGGAAGCATTTGTCACGAGCTCTGGGTCTTGTATGAAAGTGTTGAATCAGTGTATTATGTGCCTGAAATTAATGTTATACTGTATGTTAACTAACTGGAATTCAAGTAAAAACTTAAAAACGTAAAGTGGTATAGGTTCTGGATAACATCAGGTTTGTATCACAAGGCGTCAATGCTTAGCAGAATCAAAATATACCTTGTTATATTGACTAAAAGAGTAACCCAAACCCATTACTGATTTACACAAACTCTCAAATGACCAAATACTGTTTGGATTATTACATGTTTTAAAATCCAACTGCCTTTTACCTATAAATGTTTTATGTGAATCTGTTGGATAAATTCAAATTATCAAACATTTTCTTATGGTTCAAAGAATATTTAGCTGAGAACTGCATTTTATAAATGTTTAGTTCTTAGATAAGCACATGCTGAAAGGCTGGTCTAAAAATATAATAGATATTAATGACAAACAGCATTCAACACTGTCACTAACTCACAAAAAGTAGTATCACAAAGGTATTTTTCAAATAGATTATTTTAATTCGGATTCATTTTTGAGAAATAGTAATGAGAAAAACTAAAGATACATGTTCTTAGGAACGCATCATCAATATGTCTTTGAGTCTGAGCTCTCCAATTCTAGAAAGATGGAACAGATATATTTTTACTTATTCTTTTCAGCTAGGTATCCATAAAAATTGTGGACTCTATATAAAATAAGGTTTAAGAATATTCTGAAAGGTTGAGACTAACAAGAGACCTCAGAAACCAAGGACTGACATGAGGGCGAGCCCCTAGTTGTTCTGTTTATCTCTAGATGGTAGGCAAGGTGGCAAAGGGCACAGCTGAATAGCTCTCCCAAAACCTGCTCTCTCTCTCTCCAAAGGACAGTGAATGCAAAACTGTTAGACAATAACAGCTCTCCTCCAGCCAAAAACTCAGACGAAGTGTGTTCTCACCCTCACCCAGACAACGAAGACTTGCTCAGTGGGGAGAAGGGACCACCCTTTGGAAGTGGTTTTCCTCAACCTGCCCACCATTCTGATGCCAGAGGGGTCCTACGGAAGTCAAGAGTGGAATTCTAGCCAGGACAATAAGGCAAGAAAAAAAAAAAATTATATTGTTTGGAAAGGGAGAAATAAAACTGTCCTTCTTTGCTGATGGCACGATTGTCTACATAGGAAATACAAGAGATCTATAAAATTGCTCCCAGAATTAATAATTGAGTTCAACAAGTTCACGGGATACAAGAGCAGCATTTCTATAGAGCAGAAGTGAACACATGGATTCTGAGGTTAAAAACATAATGCTGTTTATGATGGCGTAAAACATGCAATAGGCATAAATCTAACAAAATGTGCACTCAAATAGCATGTCGAGTGCTACAAAATACTGAAGAAAGACTTTTTTTTAAGGGATCTAAATAAATGGGCAGCCATTCCATAACCATGTACTGGAAGACTGATTGAGTATATATGTTAACTCACCAAAAATTGATACAGATTTAACACAATTTCTACCCAAATGTCAGAAATAACATTTGTAAGAAGAGACAAGGTTTTTATGAAATTTATATGGAAAAACAAAAGAAGTAGAGTAACTAAAACAATTTTGCAAAAAGCAGAATAAAGTGGGAGAAATCAGTCTACCCAAGTTGAAAATGCATAATATAGCTACCGTAATCAAGGTGGTGTGGTGTTGTCAGAGGGAAAGATACTTAGATCAATGACACAGAATGGAGAACCCAGTAATAGACCCAAGTAAATATAAGGAAACTAGTCTGACAAAAAATTTGTCTGTATAGACATATTAAAATATGAAAATATGTTCTCTCCTAGATGTAATCCAATAAGAAAGAATGTTTCGACGTTTAAACATTGATGTAGTATTTAATTTCAACACAGGTACCCAAAGATTTCTAAATAGAAATTATAAAATGCCTTTTTTCAAAATGTCATTTTAATCTTTGTCCCATTTTCTGATCAGGAACTGAGGACTGTGTAAGCGCATATTTAATTCATCTCAGCATTTAAGAGTTGACGGCCCTCAATGGCAACAGATTGCCCAGTAGGAGGCAGCATGGAATTTCATGTTGCTCAGTGTCAGATCTCTCTGATGAGGACTTAAATATTGAGATTTTATTTATTTATCATGTGGGAAGATGCCATTTCACTCCTGAAGCCACCTGACAGGGAGATTAGAATTATTCTATCCTGGACCCAGTTTTCTCTTTGCACGTTCCTCTGAGTGTTAAAAAACCATCCTCATCTGTGATTTTTCTATTCAGATTTCTCCCCTCTCCAGAAATAAATTCATTTACAAAACCAAGAAATTCAGGTACCAGTACTTTTTAAACGAGCGTTTAAAGCAAAAGTTTAATTTTGTCACAGATCACCTTTAAGAGCAGAACTCAGCTGAAGCTGCAAAGCTATGACAAGTAGGACTTGTTCCCGATGATCTGTGAGGAGAGCGCTGCTGTTGCAGGTCCCTTCCTTGTGCTGGTGTATCCCTCTGGATTTAAGGAGTGCTGGGTATTTGTGTAAAAGTTGCTGTGCTTGTACCCCATCCTTCCCATTCCCCCTCCCTTCCAGGGCTAAGCACCCTTTACTCCAGTGACCTGGACTGCTGGGAACTTGGGGCTGCATTGCCCCTCCAGGTGATTATCCTTCTGTGAAGAAAACTGCCATTGCCAAGATCACACTCCATTTCCAGGGGCAGCCAGTCTCCAATGATGGATCAGTGGTAGATGGATAAAGGCCTGGGCCCCTCATCCAGTAGAAACTCTAAAGGGACAAGCATCTGGCTCCAGAGCTCCCTGTGGGATGGCTAAGCCCATGGTTGTGATGTTATATCTCAATGTCTTCCCCTGCCTATCCTCCTCCTGCGTTGGTGCAGACAAATCTCCCTACAGTGCCAGTTTCCCAAGCCTCCAGCCCTTGGCACCTGTCCAGCCCAAAGAGGCTATTCTTCCAGGCTTAAATTCCAACTTCCTCCAGCTTATGTTCTGCAAATAAATGTCACTTCTACTGGGGAGAAAACAGTGGTCGTTAGATAAGAGTTCTTACAATTTTCCTCTCCCAGGACACATTTAACCACTGTCAACTTCTACTTACGTTGGTTGTCTTACTTCCACCATGAGAGGAGAATCTGTCCTCCTTGCCAATGCCTAATTTCTGTCTCTGTTATAGAGCATGATAGATTCTGGAAGGAACATACTGCAGATGATCACAAATGATGTAAGAAAGACTTATATATTTTATTATAAAAGATGCACGAAAATTAGCTTTATCCCTTTTCCTTTGACTTTCCCCAATCACTCTTCATCAAGCTGGTCCTTGCAGCAGGGCCCTGGCTATTCAGAACCAAGCTTTGTAACTGGCTTTTCATTCTCCTTCATCCTTCATGGGCCATAATTGATTTAGGGCAAGGCCTTAACAAATGTTAAAACTGGTGGTAAAAGTTGGATGAGGAAAAACATAGTTACATAGCTTCAAAGTATTAACCCTCCAATACGTGTTAATGATAGCATACTTATTAATAATATTACAGTGGAAAATCTAACATCACCTTAACCGAAGTGGTCAAAACTAATGTGGCCAGAAATCAGAGAAATGTACCTCTTGATAGGTTGCCCTGAGTATGATACATGTCACTTCTATGGTCTTCCTTCTAGAAGGGCACAACTGAGACTAGTCACGAAGCAACATCAGATAAATTTGAATTGAGGCATATTCTACATAGGAACTGGCCTATAGTCTTCAAACATGTCCACCTTTTTAAAGACAAGGAAAGGCAAGGAAGTATTACAAATTAAAGAAGACAAGAGAGACATGAATGGGGTGGGATAATCATGAACTCATGGAAAACAACCGCTTTTCCCTATTTTGCTTTAATAGTAATATGGAAAATAAGTCCCAACTACCTATGTTTTTTTTTTTTTTTAAGATTTTATTTATTTATTTGACAGGCAGAGATCACAAGTAGGCAGACAGGCAGGCAGAGAGAGAGGAAGGGAAGCAGGCTCCCTGCTGAGCAGAGAGCCCAATGCAGGGCTCGATCCCAGGACCCTGAGATCATGACCTGAGCCGAAGGCAGAGGCTTAAACCACTGAGCCACCCAGGCGCCCCTGTTTTTGTCCTTTCTAACTGTCCTCCATTGTACAACCATTTTGCTTCCATTGACATGCTTAATACCAGCCTCAGCTTTATTAATTATAATAACTGAAACTATTGCTTTGTCTCTTCACCGTCAATTTTCTCCATATGTGGTGTGGTGTCGTATCACATTTTGTAACTTTGCAGGAAGTTTTGTTTTTGTTGCTTTGTTTTTTGTTTTGTGTTTTGTGTCTTTTATTTTTTGTTTTTGTTTTTGCTTGTTTTACCTTTTATTTTTTTCCCTTAGGAAGGTTCTTTAGCTTGTATGTTCAGAGTTTACCATATCTTTGCCTTCTGATGCCTTTTTTCCTCAAGTAATATTTATCTGGTTTTAGAATTATAGAACCACAACAATTTTCAAGTCTCTGTGCAGGGATTTTAGTGCGATTTGTGTTAGACATATTATTTCCTGAATTTAATTTTATTCACTCATACATTCATTTGACAAGTATTTTTATTTATTCGGTGTCTACTACTGCCAGCCTCTATGCTCTGGTAATACAGGAGAGAACAAAACTGAAACTACATTTTCTAATAAGGTGTTTTTTTAAAGTTTTTTTTTTAATTTTCATTCTTGAACTTCACAATTTTCACCAAGTTTTGTGTTTTATGATTAGTATACTTTTATTAATATTCACCATTCTTTTTCAAGTGTGAATAGCTTTTTCCTACTCTGTAAAGGTTGTACTTTTTCCATCTTTTTAAATTATATTTTATACAGATTAACACTTCTTTATTTTCAAATATTTTCTGCCATTCTGCAGGTTTTCTTTTCAATTTCTTGATAATACCCAACAGCTTTTAATTTTCAAAAGTCCAACTTATCTATATTTTTCTTTTATTGTTCATTCATTTGGTATCAAATTTAAGAATCCATTGACAAACCTGAGATCAAGATTTATTCTTATATTTTCTTTTAATAGTTTTATAATCCTAGCTCTTAGATATTGATCAATTTTGTGTTAATTTTTGTATATGAAGTGGAATTAAGAGATTTCAGTGGGGCGTCTGGGTGACTCAGTTGTTAAGCATCTGTCTTCGGCTCAGGTCATGATTCTGGGATCCTGGAATGGAGCCCTGCATTAGGCTTCCTGCTCAGCAAGAAGCCTGCTTCTCCCTCTCCTACTCTCCCTGCTTATGTTCCCTCTCTTGCTGTGTTTCTCTGTCAAAAAAGTAAAATCTTTAAAAAAAAAAAAAAAGAGTTCGGTTTCATCCTTTTGTATTCTATCTCCCACTGAATAGTCCTGGCACCCTTATGGAAAATCATTTGACCATATATATGTGGGTTTATTTCTGAACTGTTGTATTTGAATGCCAGGCAATGCCTACCAATTGTTTCTTTTGTAGAAATTAGTAGCACATTCATATGGAATTATAAGGATCTCGAATAGCCAAAACAATATTGAAAAAAATAAAGCAGATGCCTACAACTGAGAAAATATTTGAAAATCATGTAACTGATAAGGATTAGTATTCAAAATAATTAAAGAACTTTTACAGCTCAACAACAAAAAGACAATTCTATTTAAGAAAGGACAAATGACTTGAATAAACATTCTGTAAAGAAGATATCCAAATGGTTCACAAGCACAACAAAGGATGTTTAGCATCATTGGTGAATAAGGAATAGCAAATCAAAACCAAAATCAGACACCACCTCAACTTACTAGGATGGCTATAATCAAAACAGTGTACAATAGTAATAGTCACAAG
Source organism: Lontra canadensis (assembly GCF_010015895.1). NCBI lineage: Eukaryota > Metazoa > Chordata > Mammalia > Carnivora > Mustelidae > Lontra > Lontra canadensis. The sequence goes on from NW_022631048.1 coordinate 6,373,034, forward strand.
AATGTGAAGAAATAAGAACCTTAGGGATTGTTGTTGAGAATGCAAAATGGCTCAGCCACTGAGGAAGAGATGTGGACAATTGTTCAAAAACTTAGATGTAGAATCACCTTATAATTCAGCAATTCCACTCCAGGGTATATACCAATGAGAAATGAAAACTTCCGACCATACAGACACAAATAAATATACATATACACAAATGTTTAGAGCGGCATTAGCCATAACAGCCAAACAGTTCTAGACATCCATGCACAGATGGATGGATCAACAAATTGTGTGTACAAATGCAGTGAAAAAGTATTCAGCCACAGAAAGGAATAAGGAACCGACTGATGCTACCACTTGGATAATCGTGAAAAACATTAAGCGAAGTGAAAGAAGCTTTACCTAAAAGGTCCAATATTACATGATTCTGTTTATATAAGATATCCAGGGTAGGCAAATCCACAAAGACAAAAAACACATTATAGGTTGCCAAGCAGTGGCGGGGAGAGAGGACTGTGTGATCATTTAATGGATACAGGATATTTCTCCGGAGTGATGAAAGCATTTGAAACTCAAGAGAAGAGTCAATGCACTAAACGCCACTGAATTATAAATTTTAAAATAGTTAATTTTATGCTTTGTGAATTTTGTGTCACATTACAAAAAGTGTTGAGACCAAAAAAATTTTCAAAATTTGTTTTCTTCTAATCTCCTTTGCTAACTATATATGCTGACATATTGAACATGATTAGTTTTTAAAGACAAGCTGATTTTTTTAATGTAATGACTATCATTACAAGAAAAAACTTTGCTATTAATAGTAATATAATTTTCAATCATTATTATTTTTTATTTTCAAATCACTTTAAAAGCAGCAAATTAGTTTGTTAACATAATTTCTCTCTCAGATAAGAGCTTTACTCTGTACAAATATTTCTGGTTGCTATGACCTATCAATATCTGTAAATAGTTTTAATATGTGAGATGCTTTAATGATGCAAAAGTAATAGCAAGTTTTTCTCCTAAATGTTTACAATATAGAGTAAAATCAGAGACACCAAACTTTTAAAGTAATTTTAAATCAATGAAATCCTGATATGGAAGTGACCATTAATTACATCTAAAGATATTTTTGCCCACTAATAACCATAGTGAATATGTCAAGTAATATAAAATCATCCAATTGAATTATTCTTCTGAATCTGCCATACAATGTGGGAAGGCACTTGGAAGAGTGCCAAAAAAATATTTAAAAAAAAATGTTCATATTTTTTAGAGTACAAGAAAATTCATCTCTCTCAGCTCTGACTAGAGTTACTTCAAATATACACTGCCTAACAGAATATTCCTTTTGACAGAATTCTACTTACTCAGTCCTTTGCAATTCAGGGATTCTCCTGGTATTGGATCAAAGAGAAGGAACAAAATGCACTACTGTTACCTGCTATGGATGATTGTGAACTTAGCAGCTCTGGGAAATTTTAGAAGGGACGCTATTGTAGATGATCTCCTTTGTGGACTTAACGTTGAACTGTGATTTTACTTAGAGTACATACATTATCTCAGATACAAATAAAACAAAGGTATTCAAAATAATGAGGTGGAGTTTTAGTTATATTATTTACCTTTATTTCTTAAAAAATAAGGTCAGGAAAAGTAGCTCTTTTCAAGGTTATTTTTGGAAACTTGTTTACAAGTATATAGGAGAGAACACTACTATAAAAATAAGAAAGTATATTATGGTCCCAAATGATTTAAAGTTTTCCTAGCAAAAGTGTGTACATTTTATAATTATCTTTTTTTGGGAGGTTGGGAAAGTCCCTTCTTTATAGTGTTGGAAGTCTTTTGACCTTGAAAATAAAGTCACCTTATTGAAAGTAATTTAATCAACAGACATTGAAGCACTTGAAAATGAATTTCATCCTTTAATTTGTGAAACATTTCCCTTTTGCTATTAAATCTTATCATATGACATTTGCAAGAAAATCAATTGTAGTGTTTTAGAGGTGACTTTGAACAAGTTTCATTTGAATAACTGCGTATCAGTATATAATCCACAAATGTTATCTTCATCGAAACTTGTGTGTATTGAGAAAAAAAAACATATTGTTCTTAATTCTGAAAACAAATATATCCTATTATTTTCGAAAGGACATATGAAAAATTTAATGAACTTGCTCATACAAATATTCCAGGATAATGACATATGGTACAAGTATTTTTACATAATCAGTCCTAAAATAGGATTAGCTAGTCTTGTGTAACCAACAGATGTGTGCTTACAACAAACATACTTTGGGAACTATTGCCTCTTTGTTAGATGTGCATAGATTAAATATTTCTAGACACTTGGCTTGAATTCATAATGACACTCAAGATTACAAACTTGGTAAATGGAATGTTTTTGAAGAACTTAATCTCTGTTAAATGTCAAACTTGCCTTTTTATACTTTAAGCAGATATATTCCTACTTAGTACAATATTTAAGTGTTTAAATAGAATTAAATAAGAACTAAGATTCCAATGTAAAATTTGTTGTCAGGATCATACCCTCTGCTTATTGGGAAGTGTTATCAATGTCTCCTCAGTTGTCAACTTTGACCTTAATCTAGCAGCAATGGCAAATCCGACAGATACTTGAAACAAGCAATTGCTTGACAAATATTAGAGAAACATTTTGATTTGACAGAAAGGAACAAAAGACATTTTCCTTAATAACGTGAGCTGTCAGTGAACACAGGGCAATACTGACCCCCGAGAATTCATTGTTCATTCGAGAAGGTTTAGGACAGTATCTGGGTTCTGGCAGAAGCTATACTTTTATAAGCCAACTACTTGGATTTAAATAATAGAACTGGTGTATTTGCTAGAAAAAATAAAAACTAGCATTGCCACATATAAAATGTTAGGCGAGTTGCTGATTGATGGATATTTCATGATGGCCCATACATACAAACTATGTCCGTGTGAAGTTACCAGCTTTACCTAATACAGCAAACGAGCAGTGGCTACTCCTTTTCAAAGGGGCTAACCATCCTACCACTACCCCTCATTGCCTCACCATGGGTAGCTGAGCACACAGGTAAAGCACAAATGCCAAAGGCAAGGCAGTTTCCTGTGCTCTGGTCTTATATACAGAGCGGTGGATCGTTATTCTAAATATTTCCTCCTTCATGAAGAAAAAACAGAATTGCCTGACACTGTAAATAAGGGTCTTGACAGAAGTAAGTTCTATCCCAGTTTCATCTGAGGAACAAGAAAAGAAAGAAAGTTAGACTGAGCAAGATTCTAGCCACTGTATTGAAGAAATATCATTAGTCCTTTAATGAGAAGGAACTAAAGACACACATTTCAGTCCACTTTGAATCCTTTACAGTTCGTCTTATGAGTCTTTATAATAAATTGTCTGGAGTATTCATCACAGGATGTTCAGTCATTTTACTTGTTTTTATAGAATTCTAAGTTAAAGAACCCTCCTATGTTATATCAGTATATACGGATAGATATTGGACTAATATCCTATCTATCTATCTAGATACACACACACACACACACACACACATATATATATATATACATACACACACACACACACACACACACACTAATCTATATATATCTATACCTATCTCTATATACTAATATATCCTAATAGATGAAGTAGAATCACATTGTGCAAAATCAGGAAGTACCTTTTCATTATTAATCATTTATGGTGGTCCCTGAGCCCAGTGACATCCTCATTTCACTGTGTATGTCAAGATGTCAAATTTGTTTATTTGTTTATTTGTCCACTTGTGCTTTTTTATTTTTTTGGTTTTTTCTTTTTAGAGTTATTTATTTATTTTGGGGGGGTGCAGGGAGAAGGGCAGAGGGGAAGGGAGAGAAATCCTCAAGCAGACTCCCTGCTGAGCACAGACCCCCCCCCCCCGCAACATGGGGCATGATCCCAGGACTCTGAGGTCATGACCTGAGCTGAAACCATGAGTTGGATGCTTAACTGACCAAGCCACCCAGGTGCTCCTATCCACTTACTTGTTTTGATCAAACCTCTAATGAGCGGAGGGAGATACAGTAATTCCCTGCCCCCTTACCCAAGGTTTCATGTTCCAAAGTTTCAGTTTCCCCTGCTCAAAAGTGGTCCAGAAGCATATTAGGTCATCAGATCAGAAGTACTCTAACCCTATGTCACGACACCTAAATCAGTCTCCTCTCTTCCCCTCATCATATAGACATTTTATCACAAGAAGGTGAATACAGCATAAGATATTTTGACAGAGATCGCATAGTCACCTTTTATTACAGTATATTATTGTTAACTGTTCTATTTTATTATTAGCCATCATTGTTAGTCTCTGACTGTGCCTAATTTATAAATTAAATTTCATCATAGATATGTATGTATAGGAAAAAACAGTATATAGGATTTGGTAGTATCCATGGTTTCAGGCATCCACTAGGGGTCTTGGACTGTATCCCCCACAGATAGGGGGAGGCTACTGTATCAGTGAGTACTTTCTTGCGTCTAAAAGAACCCTTCAATACACAGAATTGACTAAAACGAATATTATTTTTATCATACCATAAAGATAGCACTTATGCAGAGAGAAAAATGGATGATTCAAACAGTAGTTCTATATTAAAAGGCTGTTTAGAAAAAAATAAGCAAAAATAGTCAAGGGACTCCATGTTTCAAAATATAGAAAAGGAGTTAAAAGCAAATAACAGTAAGCCATACACCATAATGTAAGGTGCCAATAAATACTTCTGTGGGTTTGAAGCTAAAAAAGGCTTGCCTAAGAATATCAAAAGCAAAACCATATATATTGTATGTCAGAAATTGCCATTAGCAGGACATGGTCATGTGACAGCCTTGGGAGAATGCAGCAGGTATAACAAAAATGGTGTCTTTAGTAGGATTCTCACGAATCACTGAAGAAGACAAAGGCAACAAAACACAGACAGAGACATTAGCAAGTTGTGCTCTAAAGAAGCACATTGGCTGGTAAAATTTTTTCAAATAAGTATTCAAATTCCTTAGTAACTAAAGAAAAGCAACTTCAAAGAGCAATTAAATTCTATTTAAGGTCTATTAATTTAGCAAACACACATGAGAAAATATATAGTATTGACAAAGGTATAAGGACAGCGAATTTTCATACTCTGCTAATGGCCTTGAAGCTTTGTGAATATTTCCGTAGTTACATTGTAACATGTACAAAAATATTCTCATAAGTCACTTCTAAGAATTCATCTTAATGGGGGCACCCGGGTGGCTCAGTTGGTTAAAGCCTCTGCCTTCAGTTCAGGTCATGATCTCAGGGTCCTGGGATCGAGCCCCGCATCGGGCTCTATGCTCAGTGGGGAACCTGCTTTCCCCTCTCTCTCTGCCTGCCTCTCTACCTGCTTGTGATCTCTGTCTGTCAAATAAATAAATAAAATCTTAAAAAAAAAAAAGAATTCATCTTAATGTACTCTTGTAGATATTTGTGGCTTAGTAAATCTGTGTACATCCAGATAAATGAAAAATGAGAATTACTGGAAACATGCATAAAATTATAATGGTAGTTGTTTTACAATGATAATAGCTGTTTGCTTCTGGGACTAACAATAATTTTTATCTTTTTTCTTTATCTATATCTAAGAATTTATTTCAATAACCTGGATTGTGAACGCAAGCTTTCAAGTGAAAGTTTCAACTTTTTACAATACAGTATTAATATAAAGTGTATTCACACATTCATGCACACATGCTCACATTTAGATAAATATTGTAAAGAGAAAGAGAGCTACCTGGGTGGCTCAGTTGGTTAATTGTTCCACTCTTGGTTTTGGCTCAGGTCTAGATCTCATGGCTCTGTGCTCACTAGGGAGTCAGCTTGAAGACTGTCTCTCTCTACCCCTGCCTCTCTAAAATAATAAACACAAACAAATAAATCTTAAAAAATAACAGAGAAAGTCTGAAATATACAACACAGTTTTAGATGGGGATATTTTTGAGCCCATGAGTTGGGTTGTTTTTTCAACATTTCTCTCTACTTTAAGTACTTTCTGAAATTCATACAATAAACCTTTATACACAAAAATGTTATCGTTCCCCAAAATATGTATATACACTTTTTTAATGTTGCGTTTAATATGTACACTATTAGGTTAGGTTTGAAAAACAGACCATAATTCTTTCTGTACAATATGTTCAAATTTTTATATAACTTAATATGAAGATTAAAATATAGCATAATTAGGGGTGCCTGGGTGGCTCAGTCAGTTAAGTGGATGCCTTCAGATCAGGTCATGATCTCCTGGGATAAGCTTTGAGGCAGGCACCCTGCTTAGCGGTGAGTCTTCTCCCATGACCTCTGCCCCTCTCCCCTATTTGTTCTCTCTTATCAAATACATAAATAAAATTTTTTTAAAAAGAAAAAATATAACATAATTTTAAAAGATTAATTTCTTTATATTCTTTAATTTTCCACATTACTAATTTAAAATTAAGAAGATGCTATGAAATGAAATCCATCAGAAAACTTTTTTTTAATTACTTAGAGTTAAAAACTCAATGTAAATAGTCTATATTTTATCTGAAGTCCATAAAATATCTCACTGTCACCACATTAATTTGAAAGTAGATACATAAAGGATTTTGTGATGCTTTGGAAGCATTGCCAGATATTGATTTTTAGGGTCACATGAATCTTGTTGACATGATTTTTACTCTTTTATGACAAGAAGATCATTATTCAGATCCTTGCCATTTAGAATTACTAACATTTATTGGACGGTCCACTACATATTTATAGTGTTTCAGGGATTTGTTGAAAATATAAAGCAATGGAAACCAAACAGCATATTAGATCTGACAGTATTGTCTGATTACTTAATGGAAATAAAGCAAATAAATTTCAAACAAAAATGTGACTCATGGCAACATACAGACTGGTCTGCCTTAGTTTACTCTAATTCTGTGATGCCTATAGTGCCAATGGAATAACCAGTTCCCAAGTTAGTCACAGGGTCTTTAGTGGATTACAGCATTCTTGTGTCATTGGACAAATCAAATGATTATAATTAAAATATTTATAGTAATCCTTAGATACCCTAGCATTATTCAGTCGTGATGATTTTGGACAGGATTGCATATAGGTTCACTTGGAATAGCAATAAAGACTTTTTTTTCCCTGAAATTCTGAAGCAGAGATCCAATGATATGAAACTAAAAGAATACACTAAACTTTATTTTTTTGTAATTTTTTCTTAAATAATAGTGTTTCTTTCCTTCTGCATTATTTTTTCTGAGTTAACATAGATCAATTGTGGTGAGAAGCATATAAAACTTTAAAACAACAATGACAACTTTCCTTGCTTCCTTTGTTTTATCTCAGACTATATGATTTATTTATATAATAATATCTTGTTTAGAAGATTTGCTGATAACATATTCTTTCAAAAACATTTGACATGGATCATACAATTCTTGTAAGCTTTACGGAATTATCACCAAAAGGAAGAAAGCAAAAATGTTATTTTTGAACTTTGAAGCAAATATTTTTCTGTTCAAATTTTTTAGTCTTTTAACAATTATTCATGCTTTTATTTAAAGTTAAGCTATTGGTAAATCTGCCAGTTTTTCTCATTAAAAAACCTCATTGTTAAAAGTCAGGAAAGTCATTCAAATTTTCTTCCATTTGGCATATATGTATTAAGATGTGTTGGTAAAGCATGAGGAAAAATAAGTTAAAATTATTTATATAAGGAGTATTATTTCCTGTGGGTTTGACTGACTGTATGAGGAAGCAGGCTTTCTGTGTAGACGATTTGGTTTATGTGACAATCATAACTGCTGGCAAGAGGGAGAGGAGGCAGGGTGGGGGGGGAGGGGAGATTTGAGACCTTCCAACTTCACTGTGGTAATGAAAAGCTGTGTTAATATTCAGCTCTTACGAGATCAATACTTGTTTGAGTCAGCCAAATCTCAATCTTCTTATTTCAAAAACATTTTCCTATATTCAGTACCTATTATTTAGTGGAAAATGTGGATTTTAAAAATAATTTTACCAAGATAACTGGTTAATCAGGTGGGGAAAAATACGCCATTTCAATATTAGAATTTAGAATAAACTACAGATCAATTTTATTAACTTTAAAGAGTATTTGCTGATATAAAGGAAAACAGTTAATTTTTACATATTTATTCTATAATTACCATCTTAATGGACTCTTATCTATGGTTTTTTTTTTTTTACTTTAATTTTTGGTATTTGACTATGCAATCGTATCATGAATAAAAAATGAAAAAAACTCACCTCTGTTTTCAATTAAATTAAGTTCAATTAAATTTCAATCTCTTCTTTTTTTGTCATATTGCTTTGCTAGAACTCCCAGAAAAACATTTAAAAATATAAACAAATCCAGGCATGCTTTCCTTAACCTTTATTTTAGGGAAAATCTTTGGGGGAATTTTGGAGTTAAATGTAAGGCCAACAGTAGTTTTAAATTTATGTTTTATAATTAAAGAACTAATTATTGGAAACTAAGTGTGCTTTGGTCAGAAATTGATTTGGAATTTTAGTTGTATATCAAAATTTTGAATAGTTAATTCTGTTCTATTCTTAACAAAATGCTTTTTTTTTTTCTAAGCTAAATTATAGAGATTTCTATAACCAACATGGGATTCAAACTCATGACCCCAAGATCAAGAGTCCCATATTCTACTGACTAAGCCAGCTAAGCATGTCTTAACAAAATGCTTTCATTTCTGATTTTAACATTAGTTTATGTTCACTGGATAACATAAAATATTACCAAAAAGGTAGGAGGAAGCAATACTACTTATAAGCTCACTTAAAAACAAATTGACATGATAATGTATGGATTTTAATTCTTTTCTATGAAATGTCCACATAAATAAGACTTTCTAAAAATGGGATTTTAATATTCAAGTTTTTTACACACTGCTGTTTTAATATCACTATATATTATAGATCCATATCCACACAAGTGAGATATACACTTACATCATAATTTAATTACTAAATAGCTTTCATTTATGAGGCTATAACCTGTTTATTTTTTAAGTCCCACATTTAAATATTTACATGGTTTAACATCTGGCTTTGGTTCCTAGGAAATGTATTTATATTTCCTTTTCATGTTGTCTGTCTTTCTCCAGACAAGGCCTCAAGTGTGCATATGTACATACACACACAGAATAAAAAGGAGATCCCCAAAGTTTAGAAAGAACACAAACAAGGGTAATAGCTTGATTGTTTACCCCACAGTGACCAGGGTAGTGAAGGATAGAGGGGGCAGAGGCTAAGATTAACTATCCCCATAAACTGCAGGGAAAAAAACTCATGAATTCATGAGTCTCTCATAATAGAGAGTAATAGTTGAATTTGACCTAGAGCAAATGAGTATATTTAGCAATAATAAAATATAATTAATCACCCTAATGCCTGAGTTTCATTTCCACCTATGTACATCTAAAAGACATAGGGTTGCCTTTTAAAATTATGGTTACAATCCCTCTACTTTTTGTACAGTAAAAAATATTGGCATGATCATAGATCTTAAATTCAACCTATTTGATTTGAACTTATTAGAAAAAGTATCAAAGGATTCAATAAGTTCTAGAATACAATATATATATTATAATCTTCATGTTGTATAATTACTACTACATAACTAAAACAAGTAAAAAAAGCCGGATGATTAGGGTTGGGGAGAAGAGGAAACAAGAAGAACTTTGTCACCAGGGGCTCCTGGGTGGCTCAGTCGGTTAAGTGTCTGCCTTCAGCTCAGGTCATGATCCCAGGATCCTGGAATCGAGTCTCACACTGAGTTCTTTCCTCAGCGGAGACCCTGTTTCTCTCTCTGCCTCTGCCTGATTATGCTCTCTCTCTCTCTCTGACAAATAAATAAATAAAATCTTAAAAAAAACCCAAAACCTTTTCCACCAGATATTTGTTAAAACCAGTCTTAGATCATAGTAGTAAATGTAAAGACATAATGGAAAATAAAATAACAAGACCGTTAAAGAACAAAATTTGTGGATGAGCACAAAGCTATCAAAGCAAAATTAATTCTGTGGTGCTATCATTGGATAGAAAGGAAAATAAAACAACTTGAGGCTGAGTTTATGATATAATATAAACAGAAGAAAAAGTAAGGTTATGTAAAGAAAGAGAAATTCAACCGTTTATTATATAGACTGTTCTAGATTCCCTATAGCATTCAGGTGGATTCTACCCCTGATCAAGGACCCAACAATGAGCAAAACAGACAATAGAAACAAAGTCTTCCCCACAGAACTTACAGTCTGGGTGAAGGAAATACACACTTAGCACATATCCCACAACATATTCAGTGATAAGGCTACAGAGAGAAAAAAGCAAGGGAAAGGGTAGGGAGAGGTATTGGGCGATGTATGAAGAGAAGGAGTGGCTACTTTTCACGGGATGGTCAGAGAAGTCTTCTGTTAAAGTGATGGCTGGGTAGGAATCTGAGGAAGGTAAGGGTCATGCTGACAGAGTTCAAGCAAAATGCAAAGAGCCTGGGATGGAAGAATGCTTGACGTGATTGTGGCACAGTTGGGAGACCAGTGTGGCTAAAGAGGAGTAGCAAATGGAGACAGGTTGGGAAATGTATCAGAGAGGTTGTGGCCCTTGAAAACCACTGGGTGTGGTGGATAAACAAGGAATTTTGGAGCACTGAAAGTTAAATTAAATTAAGAAAAAGAAAAAGAAAGAAAGAAACCCACTGGTGGTATCTCTGACATTCCTCCTCTTCACAGCGATTCCTAGCTTTAGCTACGCACTGGCATCCTCTGCGGAGTTTATAAAACCACAGATGTCTTGGTCTCACTTTCAGAAATGGGTCTTAGGTGTAGGATGGGCATTAAAGATAAAAGAAAAAGTCCCCAGATGATTATAATTTGTAGCCAATGAAGGACCGCTGGTTGAAGGTAAGGAAAATGAAAGGGATCCAATAAAGTGAAGCAAGGTGAAGGAAAAGAAAAATCAAGGGAGAGTAATGTTCTGGAAGTCAAGATAAGAAAGTGACTTGAAAAAAGAGAAAAATTCGGGTTTTGTCAAGTGCTGACTTTCTTGGGTCCACAAAATAAAACCTGATTCACCTATTGGAATTGACATTTTAGGGATCATTAGAGATTCTAAGAGTTGTTTGAGTTATGTTAATGAAATCCTGATTGGCATGGCTTCCAAGGGACAAAATGAGGACAGAGAAATGAACATAGTCAGTATGTACAACTGTTACAGAGACTTTTCCTGCAGAGATCAGCAGAAGAATGTCCCATTCCTAAAGCAGGATTTGTGCTGGAGAAACGCTTATTGGAGATGAGGTCATGCTTTCTAATAGAAATAATTTAGTAGAGAGAAAAATCTGATAATTAAATGAGTTAATATTTGTAAAGCATTTTGGAACATTGCCTAGCTCATAGTAAATGCGATATAAATGTTTGTTTAATGGATGAAATATTCAAGAGAATGGATTGGTGGGGGAACGTAGCAGAGGAAAATCAATGAGGAACCTGAGACAGGTGACTTAGCTCAGTGATGGGGAACTGTCCTTAAATGGTTGTTCAGTCTTCCTACTTGGTAGAGTGTTAGTTATGTGATTAGATTTGATGGAAAGAGTGTAGAGAAGTTTTATTCAAAGTTTCTTAATCTAAGTGAAATAAATAGCAATGTCATCTGTTGAAAGTAACGGGGTAGGAAGTATTCGAGTTTGGGGAGCCTAGAAACTGAGACAGAGAATGATTTGAGGTTTTGGTCTGGAAGTTAATGTGAGACCACCCAACAAGGTTGCATATCTCTGTCCATTAGTTACTGATCTGTAGGTTTTGTTTTTTGCAAATACATATATAGTGTTCTTCCCAATTTCATCCTAATAAAGTATGTAACACTTCAAGTTAACTTCGGTACACTTCATAATAAAAATGGATACCACTGTATCAAATGTAGATAATTGAACCTGTTTCCAGTATTTTGATATAAAAATATGTATAAAACTGATAATTTTATAGATATTTCATATTTTTGCTAGAATTTGAGAGCTTGTTGGGTCAAAGGATAAATGCATGTATCATTTTGCTCATTTGTTTTCATTTGATATTTGTACTATATCAGACAATTAAGCACACTGTTTTAGAAAATCTCATAGAACTGAAGACAGGTATTTCCACAAATATACGATCATTAACTTCCTATATGTTCTCAGCCCTACCCAGCACTATTAACTTTCTGTCTCCCTTTAGACCTACTCTTCCCACTTCTTCTGTCCCTCTCTGGTCACACAGCATATTCTCCAGATGGGAAGTTCTTGCTATGGTACCTAAAACCCACCTCCATCTCTAATCCCCTCTTCTTCTTTTTAAATTTAATAGGAGAGGTATACCTCCTCCAAATGAAGTCTGGTCTTTATTACCCCTTCTGCCTTATTGGAAACCACTCATTATTGATTATCTCTTCAGTATGTAGTAAACATGGTTCAGTGGAGTAAGTCTCATTAGCATTTAAGTTTCTTGAGTTTTTACTTCTTAAATACACTCTCCATTTTCGCCTTCTATGATCCCACATTCTTAGGGTTATCTTACCACTTCTTTGGATCTGAAAGCTTCTCTTCCTCTGCTAGACCATTATTCTTAGGAACTCTCCTCTCTTTTCATTCTATGATTTCTCCCAGGGCAAATTTATCCGTATCCGCAGCCTTATCATAAACACTCACTGTTAGTACCTAAGGCTGAACATTCATGTTCCTAGCTCTGATAGCCTTCTTTTCACTCTACACACCTATATTCTTTGCTAAAGACCACTGCCCAAATCTTGGCCCCAGTTTTCTATTTTCCAGGAGCTAAGAATGTTTTCTTTAATCTTTGTAACAAATTCCAGATATACAAATAGCAAGTAAGTGAACAGAAGAATATGTACTACAGACTGTATGTGACCTGCAGAACCCCAAATATTTACTACTCTGTCCTTTACAGACAAAATGTGTTAACTATTATTTTAGATGATTTAAAGTCCTGTGAAATCCCATGAACTAAGACAGAATTCATAATCTGGATATTCCACATTCTTAAACAATGTTTCTTCATCGAATGACATCATTATTCACAGAAGCAGACTCATCTAAAACCTAGTGCTTATGCTTGTACACCTTTACCTCCTATGTCCAGTCTGTTATTATGCTTTATATTGTAAAGCATTCTGAAGTCAATCTACTAGCATTTATTTTAATATTATCATCCCAGCCCAATATATTATCATCTCATACCTACCCTCTCCTTTGTCTAGCCCACCCCTCCAACTGCCCTTCATACTCTTACTAGAATCACCTTTCCTTAGTGAATTGCTAATCATTCAACTCCTAATTAATACTCTTCAGTGATTTCTGGATGATTTTAGGATTATAAAGATTTATTACATTGTCCTGTAGGGTTCTGCGTGGTCTGACTCTCATCCTATTCAAGCCTTACCCCTTATCACCCTGTTCTTCCCTTTCCCAGTCCAGCCACACTAGCTTTCTTTCTACAGTTTAGTGAGGCCAGCTCCCTCAAAATACAGGGCATTTCTACAGGTGGTTCCCTATGCCTGGTACCTTTCTTTGTTTATTAAGTCCAACCCTACTTCTCCACTAAACTGCACCTCAACATCACTTCTTTGGAGAAGACGTCCTTTATACATTATTTAGGTCAGGTCCCATTTTAATATGCTCTCCTACAATAACCCTTTGTGTGATATTTGGCTAAAACATCTTCCCCGCTTATGATGATAAAGATCATGAGAGGAGATCTGTTGCTTGCTATTGTGTTTCCTGAACTTAAAACTGTGCCTGTTAACTATAGCACTGGAAATAAATATGTCATCAATGAATGGATTGAGTCTCTATTATAAAAATGTGTTATATAAAATCAGTGGAGAAATGACATATTAATTCAATAAACATATATACAATGGACCATTTTTAAAACTTATTTAGTTATTTACTTAAAAATTACTTTTAAAAACTTTACCCACGTTATTAATAAAAACAAGTGCAGGAAGATAAATTATTTTATGTGAAGGAAGCAGTACATTTATGGAAAGACTTTTTAAGCATAATTCCAAAGGTTGAAATAAAAAAGGAAAAAATGAAGAGATTTGACTGCATTAAGGAATTAAAAAAAGCCAACACATATCCACATTAAAAAATTCTCCATGGAAAATATTATAACCAATGTTAAAAATGGAAATTAGAAAAATAATTTATAAAACAGATCGTTTCTAGTCTGCAGTCATGTGAAATTCACTCCATTGCCATTGTTTGTCACATGCATTTCAGGTGAAATCTCAGTAAATATATATTGCTATGTTTATTTGTATAGCTTTGTGCCTATCCAGCATTCATTTGGACCCATTTATAATGAATTTATCAATGAATTGTTAAGAATCAATAATGACTGATAAACAGTAGTAGTCATTAATGTGAGACAAATTTAAGGCTACTTCCTCCCACTCCAGCTCCCACTGTAGTGCATTATTATTTCTGAGAGAAAGCACTGGCTACAGACAGAAATAGAAATAGAAAAATTGTACTCCACTCAGTGAACAATATTCTACCAAGACACCTTACATGAATGGAGTGCTTCAAGAGACACACCTTATGGGGCCTTCATGTTTTACTTCCTAAGAGACTCTTCTTTTCCTAACAAGTAATGATCCCATCTTTTGAGCTTTGGATCATTAAATTTTCTGTGTTCTGTATCTTAAATTCACTAAAGAATTTCTTTTCTTCCCCCTCCTTGTGTGTAAATGACTCTATATTGATTGGTTGAAAAGTGAAAACTCCTGTCATTCCTTTAAACATTTTTCATGCAATTTAAACATGAATTGATGGTTCAGTATTTTGTAAGTATAAGAAAACACATTTTTTGAACCTGAAATAACTGCATTATGAAGATGCTGAAATATGTTATTCTGCTTTCATAAATATAAGCAGATTTAACATTAAGATAGTTTTTGAGAATAATCTTTCCTTGTGCAATAATAACATTTTTTTAAATGAATGACGGGGCTATATATATATATATATATATATATATATATTTAGTGATTGGCACTTCAATTTTATTATTATTATACTTATACTTAGTGTTTTACTTTTTAAAATTTTTAAATCAAAGCAAAACTGAATATAGTACCAAATACCATAGGGAAAGTCATGAGCACTGAAATAAATTTCTTGGACTGTTTCCAAAATTTCAGATGATATTGAGACTTTAGAGATCTTTGTGACAGCCTCTTCTTACCTGTGATTATTAAAAAAAACAAAAAACAAAAAAACAAAACTTAGGCCCTCTTGAACTAAGTCCATGTTTTGTTGGCTAGATTAGGTTTAGGAAACATAAGAGTCAAAACTTATCATCATTTCATTAAATTTATAATGTAACTGTAACTTGAAAACTAGGGAATTGAATAAAATAGTCCAGAGGCAGATAGATGGACAAATCAGACCCGGCACAAAATTATGACGCTTATTAGGAAAGATGCTTATTAAGTAGGAGAATCAGCTCCTCTCATACATTTCTTTCTTCTATTTCAATAAAAGCTTTATGGTTAAGAACCTCCTCCTCATCACAAATTTTATATGACTCAATGTAACAATAAAACAGTAATAAAAATTACATTCTAATTACTGCAAAAAACCCAGAGCAAACAGGCAGGGAAATGGCTTCATTATTGCCTAATTTAAACCATAGAGCTTCAGTAGTCTCTGTGGTTCTAAGTTCAAATCCCAGTTCAGTGCATTAAGGGAACATTAACAGGTTAAGGATGTAGTGTTTTTGTTTCATCAACTCCATTTACGGACTGGCCAGTTCCACTTTAGCACTGTCTGTTACCAATGATCTCTTCCCAGTCCATCTTAAGTTAGCAATCTCCCTTGTAAACCTAAATGGATAGCTCAACAATCTATTTGACAATTTTTCATTGTTATAAATGGCAATTTCATGTAGTTCCACCTAATAATGAGAATGCAGACAACAGAGGAATTTCTTTCTCATTTTTAAGATTTTGTTTATTTTAGAGAGAAAGAGAGAACATGGAAAAGGGGAGAAGAGGAGGGAGAGGGAGAATCTCAAGCAGACTCCACACTGAGTGCCCAGCCTGACGCTGAGCTGTATCTCAGGAACCTGAGACCAAGAATAGGACATTTAACTGGCTGAGCCACCCAGGTGACCCAGGTGAATTTTTTTCTTAAATGTTGTCATTCTGATAGATATAAATACATCCATTAGACAAATCCACATAGGATACTGGGTTTTCCTTGAATTTCCTTATCTTTCCAAATGACTGGGTTTATAAAGCGTTGATACAAAATTTGAGGTAAAAAGAGCCTTGGAAAATATACACTTTACAAAATACTTCTGCATAAAATATCTCTTTTAATTTTTGTAAAAAAACCTAGGACCTCAGTATTATCTTCTGCATTTTCTAGCTGAACTAAGATTCAACTTTATTCAGATTTCTTTGTCCAGGCTCACACCTGCTGAACTGTACTGCTATCATGTGCAAACCCATTGATACAGACTTCTAATCTTAACTTCATTTCCTAGATGAAAAAAAAAAGAAACAAAACAAAACTAAAATCAAAAGAGGTTACACCCTTAATCCAGGTCACATTTTCTACTCTGCTCCAGTTCTCTTCACAGCTGGGTCTAAAATAGATTAAAATGTCAGAGCAGTGTTCTTTCCCATAAATACATATTTAGCTCAATATAGTCTTCTATTTATTCTTTCAATCACATCAGATGATAGTATCTTAATTATATGCAATTTTGTGGTTCCTATTTGTCAACTAGGGCTCTTTAATGTTACAAGGAGTCAAAAGCAATAAGAACAATGAAAAAGGTTTAAATAAACAAAAAAAAATTGAATTGAGTCCCTCATCAAATTTTGAAGTCCATAGATAGGACAAGCTCTGGGTTTGTCTTGATTTAGTGGTTACAAGTTGACGAAGACCTAATTTCTTTCTCTTTCTAAGTATGGCAGATTTTTTGTTTGTTTTTCTTTTTTGTTTGTTTGTTTTGTTTTTTTTTTTTTTCTCCTAAGGCTGGATTCTCACATATGGTAACAATACGAGGCTTTAAATTCCTGACTTCTATTAGCTCTTTCTGATGATCAAGGAATATTATTTCATTAGAGTTTCAACAAGTCTTCTTTCATGGTTCACTTTAATTGGGTTGATGCTAATTGCTGATCAATTCTTATAGCCCCAGTACTCTGTATGTTAAATGGCTTAGTCCTGATTAGGTTAGTTCAGATTCTAACTAAAGGCGGTAGTGTGATCTGATTGAAGCAATCAGCGTTCAGCTAAGGAACTGGGTCAATGCTATTCCCATCCCCACCCACCAAACAAACAAAACCAAAGAGTGATGCTTAACAGGAAAGGAACAGAAGGATTGTTGTTGAGATGTAAAATGCCAGCAAACCCATTGCCCAGGAAATTCACAATGTGACAGTGATCCTTTCAGAAGGAGGCACCCTGGGTAACTTCTGGAATCTTTGTGTTATTGTTTGTTTTAACCTTTTATTTTATTTATTTTTCAAGATTTTATTTATTTATTTGTGTGAGAGAGAGAGAGAGAGCGAGCATGAGCAGGGAGGAGGGTCTGAGACATAGGGAGAAGCAGGCTCCCCCAGGGGGACTGGATCCCAGGATGCTGGGATCATGACCTGAGCAGAAGGCAGACACTCAACTGACTGAGCTACCCGGGCACCCTCTATGTTTTAAGCTTTTAACTGTGAAACATAATTTACACACTGAAAAGTCCATTAAATATAAATGTATGACATCATTAATCATTGTAAGTAGAACATTGGTATAACCTTTATCTAGGTCAAATAAAAACACACTGTCAGACCTGAAGATGCTTCCCATGGGCACCGTCATAACCACAAATTCCTTTCGACTTCCCTGAACGTTACCATTATTACACATTATGGTAACCTTGTCCTTGCTTTACTTAACACTTCTACTGCCTACCACCTTAGTGTGACTATAACTTAGATTTTCCCATTTGTACCACTTTGCAGAAATCAAATTGTACAGTGTGGGGACTGGCTCTGAAAGTCTGTAAAATTCCTTCATGCTGTTGTGGGTGTGTTTGCATTCCAGTGAGTAAAACTATCACATTTGATCTTTACGTTTTATTGTTAATGAACATTCATGTTAGCTACCATGAACATTCTTGAATGTGTCTCATGGGACACACTTGACTTCATTTCTGTCAGATATATGCCTCTAGATTTGGGTCATGAAAAATATATCTGTTTAGCCTATTAGATACCGCCAAAGGGTTTCCCAAAGTAATCTAACCATTTTATTGTCCTGCTAGCAATCATGGAGTTTCTTTTCTTCCACACCCATTGCTAAATCATGATACTGTCAGGTGAATTTCAGCTATTCTGGTTGTAGCTTTACTGTGTATATTCCTGGTTAGAAAAAGATCTTTTCTCTGTTCTTTTCTGTTAAGTGACTGTGAAGTACTTTGCATGATCTTTTTCTCAATTAGATTATCTGATTTCTTTTGTACTTAGAGGTTTCATATATTCTGATATGAGTTACCTGACGATTATTTTTGTATTGCACATATCTTCTCCTGTTCTTTCATTTTCACTTTCTTGATGCTTCCTTTGACAAAGAGTTCTTAATAATGTAGTCAAATCTACCAGTCTTTTAATTTATACTTACTGATTTTTGTGTTCTACAAAACTATCTATGATAGATCAAAAACTATCTCTCTAAATTATTTAAGTTTTACTGCTTTATTTTTTTTGACATATATAGTTACAACAAACAGAATTGCTAATTGTGTATGTATGGTATGCAATATTATTTTATATATCATTTTCTATTTATCTTTACATATTATCTCCAATGCCACAGCACCAGTTTATGGGGGAAAATCTGTTTTGGCTATTTTAGATAATGCTGCAATAAATATGCAGGTTCTCTTCAAACTAGTGATTTTATTTCTTTTGGGAATATACTGAAAAATGGAATTGGATCATATTGAAGTTCTATTTTTAATTATTTGAGCAAAGTCCATGTTTTCCATAATGACATATCAATTTATATTCCCACTAAGAGAGCACAAAGGTTCCTTTTCTCCACAACCTCGCCAACACTTACCTCTCATCTTTTTGACAGTAGCTATTCTAACAGGTGTGAGGTGACTTATTTTGGTTTCGATTTGCATTTCCCTGATGATTAGTGATGTCGAGCACCTTCTCATGTACTTGCTGGCCATTTAAATATCTTCTTTGAAATAATGCTTACTCAAGTTCATTGAAGCATTATTTATAATAGCCAAGACATGGAAACAATCTAAGTATCCATTGATGGGTGAACTGATGAAGAAAATGTGGTATGCATACAGACCACGGAATATTATTCAGACATAAAATGTAGGGACATCCTGCCAATTGTGACAACATGGATGGAACCTGAAGGCACTTTGAGTCAGACAAAGAGAGATCAAATAATGTATGATCTCACTTATATGTGAAGTCTTAAAAAAACAAAAAAAGAAGAACTCATACAAAGAGAGAACAGACTGGTGATTGCCAGAGTGGGGGGAATTGGAGGAGGATGGAATGGGTAAAGGTGGCCAAAAGGCTCAAACTTCTACGGGATGCCTGGGTGACTGAGTCAGTTAAGTGTTAGATTTCTTGATTTTGGCTCAGATCATGATCCCCCCTAAGGGACCCACCATAGATGGGGAGCCTCCTTGGGATTTTCTCTCTCCTTCCCTCTCCACCCCTGCTCCTGCTCTCCTGCTCTTTATCTCTCTCTGGATGGGGGCGGGGAAGTGGGGGGGGTGGGGTGCGAAGCACAAAGTTCCATTCCTAAGATAATTAAGTTCTGGGACTTTAATGCACACTGTGGTGACTATAGTTAACATTATTGGTTTGCTGTTTGAAAGTTGCTAACAGATTAGATCTTAAAAGACCTCATTGTGAAAGAAAAAACTTGCAACCCTGTGAGGTGATGGAAGGATGTCAGCTAAGTTTACTGTGATCATTAAAAAAAAAAGCTATATATACAATGTTATATGTTAAATATATTTCTATAAAACTGAAAGAAGGGCACCTGGGGGACTCAGTTAAGTGTCTGCCTTTGGCTCAGGTCATGATTTCAGGGTCCTGGGATTGAGCCCCCCAGCAGGGATTCTGCTTCCCCCTTCCTTCCCTCCCTCCCCCCAACTTGTGTTCTCCCACTCTCTCTCAAATAAATAAATATTTTAAAAAACTGAAAAAACTCCATTTTCCAATCTGCAATGCTAATAGTTCATAACTTCATATTCATAAATGTGTGGATCTGTTTGGAGATCCTCAATTCTGTCCTGCTCATTTGTTTTTCCCTCGTTTGTCAGTTGGCCACTTTAAAGACTACAATTGTATTTTAGGATTTGATATTGGGAACACTGAGTCTTCCCATCTAAGTTTCTATCAAAGGTAACATAGGTCTTGGCCCACAGTGTTTTCACCATGGTTTGTAATCAGCTCATAAGACTCTACCATAAAACCTTAAAAAATTAAAAAAAAAAAAGAGTCTACCATAAAACCTCTAATGATTGAAGAAACATTGAATATATAGGTCATTTGGGGGAATATTTTCTTCATTATAATACTTGGAATTTCACTGCATGAATGTGGTTCATTTTTCTTTTTTCTTGGGTCTTCTTTAATTTGAAAGAATTAAGTGTTATTTGGTAGTTTCCTTCATATTTTATACCCAACTTAAAAAACTATTAGTATGGCTTTGATGTGTTGAAGCTATTGAAATAGTATGCTTCTTGAATTCTCATTTTTGCATTTTGCTGCTAGCATATCTGTATGATTTATAAATTGTCCCTGTATCCAGTAGTTTTGCAAAACTCACTAATTTCGTTCACTCATCTGTAGATGATTTTATCAGGGCATCAGATGTGTCTCCTTAGGAATTTCACTTTTTTTTTTCCCCCTGTGGTAGAAATCAGAGATGATTGCCTGATTTCTTCTCTTTCAATATTCATTCATCTACCCATTCACTCACTCACTAATTCATTGTTTTATTGTACTGGCAAAATCCTCAAACACAACTAGAGCTCAAGTATTGTAGCCAAACATCCTTGCCTTGCTCTGTGTCTCAAATGAAAAGTTTTCAACATTTCACCATTAAGGAGGATAACTGTTTGAGGTATTTCTATGTATGTTGATCACATTAAGAATATTCCTTTCTGTTCCCAAATTGCTAAGATGTTTTACTATGAGCGGATGTTTATTTTTTACCAAATATGTTTTATGTTTCTATCAGATTGTCATAAGATTGTTCTTTTTATTTTGTTTATGTGAAGAATTACACTTTTTGATTTATTACCTTTTTTTAGGTAGATATCCTCTTTATTGGATTTTTCTGCCCCCCAGAAGTAATAATCAAAATAGTAAACAACTGGCTCAGCAGAGGCACCAATAAATCAGAATGAACAAAGTCTATACACATGTAGGGCAGGACTGGGATGTCAGCACACCTCCACCTGTTAAGTACCATAACCTGTACCTGGGCCTGTGGTCACACCTCCTTGTTTATGACTGATTCCCTTTCTTTCTTTGCTTTTTTCTTTTTTTTCTTTTTTCATATACTACCTTTTTAAAAAAAAAAGATTTTATTTATTTATTTGAGAGAGAGAAAGAAAGAGAGAGAGAGAGCATGAAAGAGAGAGAGAGAGCCTGTCGGGGGTTGGGGGGGTCAGAGGGAGAAGCAGGCTCCCTGCTGGGCAGGGAGCCCAATGTAGGACTCAATCCTGGGACTTCAGGATCACGACCTAAACTGAAGGCAGTACCTTAACCAATTGAGCCACCCAGGCACCCTGCATCTACTACTTTTAATCCAACCTTTCATGCCAGCATGCTAGGTATAGGCTGCTGAACTCGCTCACATTATTATTATTTTTTTTTTTGCTAATATTTGTTTAGAATTTTTGCACTTAAGTTTATAATGGTGGACTTTCATTTTTTTAAATATATACTTTCCTTTTAAAATTTTCTTGAAGCAAAGTGAAGATAATATGAATAAGTGAAGATAATATTTAATTGCTTTCCTATTATTAGAGGTGGTTGTGTAATTTGCAGATACTTTGTCTTTGAGTGTTTGGTAGAACTTTTTAGGGAAGCCACCGGAAACTAGAAATTGTGTGTGGGGTGTGTGTGTGTGTGTGTGTGTGCGTGTGTGTGTATGCAGGTTTTTGAGGAACCTGAATAATTCAAATGAACAATTATAAGCAAATGCAAGTTTGCTATGTTTTTGCAAGTCTGTCTTGGTCTTGATAAATTACATTTTTAAAGAAATTTATATATTTCATAAATATTTTAATTCATTGGAATAAACACATAAGTTTGTTCATATTGTCATCTTATTATTTATAATGGCTGCATGATCTGAAATGATGTATTCTTATTCATTTCAGACATTGTTTTTTTGCATTTCATTCTGCTTTCTTTGGGTTTTTCTCTCCCCTAACATTTTGAGATTTTTGTAGCTTGTTTCTTATTCTAATATATGTATATAAGGTTATAAATATCCCTCTAAATGCTATTTAGCTGTACCACTCTTTTTGATAGTGACATCTCTCTTAGTATTCATTTTAATTTTCTTTGACCTGACGGTTATTTAGAGCTATACATTTTAATTTTAAAACACCTGTATTTCTTTATGTTATTTATTCTAATTTAATTAAATTGTGATCCAAGAAGGTACTGCTATGGTTTCAATCTTTTCAATATTTTGAAACTAATTTTATTCTCTAATAAAATATTCAGATATTTTACATGTGCTTGAATAGAATGTATATTTTATATTTATAGGTTCATTTGTGGGTTCATAAACATCTATATGTTTTTATTAGGGGAAGTTGACTGCATTGCTTAAATTTCATATATTTCAGCACTATTTTTGACAGCTTACTTAATCAGGTGCTAAAAGAGGGAATATAAATTGCTGATATAATTCTGGATTTGTTTTTACCTGCTTGTATTTGGTCAATTTTATGTTTTATATAGTTTAAGTCCACGTTTTTAGGTGCATACTACTTCAGATTTGCAAAATACTTCTACTGAATCCATTATGATAAATAAAACAATTCTATTCTTAATCTCTGATATGCTTTCAATTTAATTTATTTTTTTTTGAATGAATATTTGTATTTTCCTGTAGTTGGAGTTTAAATGATGTATATCTTTCATTTTTCTTTGACTTTCAAACTTCCCGCTACCTTATGATTTAGGCATATTTCATTATAATAGCATAGAGCAGTTTATTTCATTTTATTTTATTTTATTTAGTCTAACACCTTCCTTTTCATTAGAACTTTGAGTCCACTTTACATTCGATGTAAATATTTAGATAATTTTTTTTAAATCTACCATTTTACTCTCCATCTCTTCTTACATCTTCCAGGTTCCTTTTATCTCTCTTTTCTTTTTTCTTCTTTTTTTTATTTACTTCTTTTGGTTAATTTTTTTTTCTTTCCTTTTTAAAAATTTAAAATCAATTTAGTTAATATTTACTGTACTGTAGTTTCAGGAGTAGAATTTAGTGATTCATCACTTATGTATAACACCCAGTGTTCATTATTACATCATGTACCCTCCTTCATGCTCATCCCCCACTTACCCCCTCCCCCCACCCACCTCTCCTCCTGGAACCCTTAGTTAGTTTCCTATAGTTAAGAGTCTCTTATGGTTTGTCTTCCTCTCTGATTTCATCTTATCTTATTTTTCTTCCCTTCCCCTACGTTCATCTGTTTTGTTTCTTAAATTCCAGACGTGAATGAAATCATATGCTATTTGTCTTTCTTTGACTGACTTATTTTGCTTAACATAACACACTCTAGTTTTATCCATGTCATTGCAAAAGGTAAGATTTCCTTCTTTCTGGTGGCTGAGTAATATTCCATCCTTATCCATTCAACTTTATCCATTTTTATGGGTATGAAATCTTTATCCATTCAACTGTCGGTGGACATCTGGCGCTTTCCCTGTTCTGGCTATGGTGGACACTGCTGCTAGAAACATTGGTGTGCATGTGCCCCTTCGGATCACTATGTTTGTGTCCTCTGGATAAAAACCTCATAGTGTGATTGCTGTATCAAGAGTAGTTCTCTTTTTAACTTTTTGAGGAACCTCCATACTGTTTTCCACAGTGGCTGCGCCAGTTTGCATTCCCAGGTTTAAGAAGGTTCCCCTTTCTCCACATCCTTGCTAACAACTGTTGTTTCCTGACTTGTTAATTTTAGCCACTCTGACTCGCGTGAGGTGGTATCTCATTGTGGTTTTGGTTTGTATTTCCCTGATGCAGAGTGATGTTGATCTTTTGGCCAATATTTGTATTTTGATGTCTCCTCTTATACTTTGTGAGAAAGAAAGAAGCCTCCCCCTTTATTTCAGGATGCAACAGCTAAAGGACTGGACCTTCAGTGATACCATCCCCTCTTTCCACCCGACCTCTCCCTTCCCAGTGTGAGCCCCCTGCCCAGGTGAAGACCCTGTTCTGGATGATTGGAGGAAGCCGCAGGCCAGGGGGGCAACATGGGGAGATCCCCCTCCACTTCAGGAAGCAGGGAGTGGGCCTAAAAATTGTCTTTTCCTCTTAGCCCACCTTGCAGGGGGGCCAGGGGAAGGTCTGCCCCCTCTTTCCTTCCTAAGTGAGTGACATGGTTTAGTAAACCTGTCTTCATTTTGGAAAATATTTGTGAATAAGTAGTTTTATGTGAAAAAAATTTTAAAAAAGAGATACAGATTTACAGTTGACCCTAGAACAACATTAGGGTGGGAAATGTTGACCCCCATGTGTTCAAAAATCTGTCTATAACTTTTTACTCCCCTAAAACTTAACTACTAATAGCTTACTTTGGACCAGAAGCCCTTATCAATAACATAAATGGTCAATTAATACAAATTTTTTGTTATGTGTATTATATACTGTGTTCTAACAAGAAAGTAAGTTACAGAAAGAAATGTTAAGAAAATCGTAAGGAAGAGAAAATACATTTGCTGTACTATACTCATTTATAAAAATATTGCATATGCATGGACACACACAGTTCAAACCTACATTTTTCAGGGTCAACTGTACATACATCTACATCTATATTTATGGCTATCATCTGATATATATCTACATACTGTATATACAGACATAGATATACTCATAAACCCACATATATCTATAAATACACATATTTATGTATGCATACATATATTTCCTCACAAGACATTTTGCCTTCATTTTTAATATTTAATGAGTCACAATTTACATATATTTATATGTGCATTTACATTTTTTAATTACAATCATATTTTTCTATTTTGATTATACTTAATTGTATTCCTGAATTTCTAGCCTTTAATCTGAAATTGTATTTTTCTCCCTTAAAAAATTATGTTTTTGGGGGCACCTGGGTGGCTCTGTGGGTTCAAGCCTCTGCCTGCGGCTCAGGTCATGATCCCAGGGTCCTGGGATAGAGCCCTGCATCAGGCTTTCTGCTCAGCAGGGAGCCTGCTTCCTCCTCTCTCTCTGCCTGCCTCTCTGCCTGCTTGTGATCTCTGTCTGTCAAATAAATAAATAAAATCTTTTAAAAAATTATGTTTTTGTATAACTTTTAGTATAAATGCAGTGGTTAATATTTTCCTAGTGTTTTTTTTTTTTCTCCTGAAAATGTCTTTATTTTACTTTCATTCTAGAAGTCTATTTTGTCCACGGTATTTATTTCTAGGTTGGCAATTATCTTCTTCACACTTTAAAGATATTGTTAACTGTATTTTGGCCTCAACTGTTTCTGTGGGAAGTCATTTTTGGTAATGATTGTTCCCTTTAAGCTCTTCTATACTTTACCTTTGGCTTCTTTAAAGATTTTTTTCTTAGTAATTTATGTCTTACAGTTATACTATAAGTGTCTCTAGATGTGCTTTTTTATGTATTTTAATCATGCTGGAGTACTTAGGGGTACTTGAATCTCTAGAACAGTATCTTGTGACCAGTTTCAAATGTTGTTTCTCATGTCTACAATAGCAAAATATGGAAAGAGTCCAGACGTCCATCAACAGACAAATGGATAAAGAACATGTGGTTTGTGTGTGTGTGTGTATATGTATATATACACACATACATACACACATACGAATATATGTATATTATGTATACATATACCTACATATATACATACACAATGGACTATTACCTGGCCATCAGAAAGAATGAAATCTTGCCATTTGCAACAACATGGATAGAGCTAAAGGGTATGATGCTAAGCAGAGTCAGTCAGAGAATGACAAATAGCATATGAAATACTCATATGTGGAATGTAAGAAACAAAACAGATGGACATAGGGGAAGGGGAAAAATAAGATAAAATGAAATCAGAGAGGGAGACAAACCATGAGAGACTCTTAACTATAGGAAACAAACTGAAGGTTGCTGGAGGAGAGGTGAGTGGGGGATGGAGTAGCTGGGTGACAGGCATTGAGCAGGGCATGTGATATGATGAGCACTGGGTGTTATATGCAACCGATGAATCACTAAATTCTACCCCTGAAACTAATGATACAGTATATGTTAATTAAATTGAATTTAAATAAAAACCTAAACAAAAAAAATGCTGCTTCTCCCCTCATTCTCTCTGGCCTCCCAGTGAGACTCAGTCCAACTAAACAAAAGTCAATTTTTCTCACCCTTTTCCTTTTGTTGGTTCTTTTACAATAAATCATCTTTTTTTCCCCTAGTAGTCCTTTAGTCTGAATAGTTTTTTTTTTGATCTATTTAGTTATTAATTTTCAGCTACATTTTCTATCTGCAGTCAACCCTACATTCTGAAATCATAGTATAAATTATTGCAAATTTTTTGTAGACTTTTTACATATATTTGTCTGTTCTTGTACTCTTTTCCAATAAATTACTTGAATTTTTTTTTCTATATTTGAACTTACAGTAGCAATATTTTTAATATAAAAATGTACAGGTAACATAGTTTGCCTAATTATTTAAAATTATATTCTTTACGACTCCAGTATTAGAGGCTTTGTTAGTCTATTTCTATGGCAGATCCACTTTGGTTGATTGGCATTTGTCTCTCTTTTGTTCTGGTTATTTTTAATTGTGTGCCATTTATATAAGTTGCTTATAGAAATTGCTTGTAGAAGTAACTTTAAGGCCTAGGTTGATATTATAGAAAATAATCTTTGAAAGGGAAATTCTGCATTTCTTCTAGGTTTATGGTTATCAAAACATTAAGTAAAACTTTATTTCACTTTTAGTCATTGATGGAGCTTTTCTCGGTTAGGTGATTTGAAGTTTGAATATAGTCTTGGCAAATACTTGCTTCACTTTTAGCTCTTCCTTATCATACTATTCAAACCTTTGGCATTTTACCTCAAAATACACAAACACTCATCTCCTTCTGCTGGCAGACCCCAAAATGTACATTTGTATCTCTAGTACTTTATGCCAACAGACACTGCACAGTTCCTCAGGTGATTTCATGGAAAAATAGTCTTTCCAGATGCTGAGCTCACCATTCTGAAGGTTTGCTTTCTCTTGTTTCTTGACTCAGTAGTTCATCCCCAATGTGTTAACTGTCTGATGCTTTTGATTCTTCTGTGCATGTCTCATTTTTATTTTTTCAGTATATTAAAAGTGTGTGTGTGTGCACAGAAGATATATACTATAGAAATCGATTCAACGTGATTACGGAAGTGAGAAATCCCAAATCTTCAGTTGGCAAGCTGGAGACCCAGGAGAGCTGATGGTGTAAGTTTCAGTCCAAGTCTGAGTCCCAAGGCAGAAGAGGACTGACATCCCAACTCTAAAACGGGCAGAGAGAAAGAATTCTTTACTTGAAGGAGAGAGAAACAGTGAGAGAGGGAACACAAACAGGGTGAGTGGGAGAGGGAGAAGGAGGCTTCCCATCCAGCATGTGGAGCTTGACCCCAGAATCCTGGGATCATGACCTGAGCTAAAGGGAGATGCTTAATGCTTAATGACTGAGTCACCCAGGTGCCCCAGAGAGAAAGAATTCCTTACTAACCTTTTGTTCTATTCTGCCACCAAAGCATTAGATGAGGCCCATACTCCTGCTTTATTTGATCTACTGATTCAAATGTTAACCTCATCCAGAAACACTCTCATAGACACACCCAAAATAATGTTTAGTGAAATATCTGGGCATTCCATGGTCTAGCCACATTGCCACATAAAGTTAACTACCACACCAAGGTTTCCAAATTGTCCTGAGGGGGAGTTTGTCTAAATTACCTCATCTGTCATCACTAGAGTTGGAAGTCTTTACAGAATCCTTTAAAAATATGGATACACTCAGGGGTGCCTCAGTAGCTCAGTCATTAAAGGCCGGACTCTTGATTTCAGCTCAGGTCATGAGCCCAGGGTTCTGGAATGAAGCCCCACATGGGGGTATGGTGTACCCTGCTGAGTGGGGAGTCTGCTTCTCCCTCTACCTCTCTCCCTCCGCCTTCTCATGCTCTCTCTCACTCACTCTCTTAAATAAATAAATAAATAAATAAAATATCGATATGCTCTGTTTTCAGGAATTTATTTTATGGACTGAGACACACTGATAGAGCCATGGCAATCTCCAACTATCCAGCATAAATGAAATAAGAATGTCATTGAATTCTACCCTTTAAATGCTTCATGAAATAAACATCTTTTTTCTCTTTCAAAGCTCCCCTGAGACTAAAGAATTCTCAAACTACGATCTATAAATCTTGTTTGTAACATTTCTGCTTAAACAGATCATTATTGATTCATAATCTTTGAAGGCTGACAGTACGGCAGAGCTCCTTGTAAAAGAAGAAGTATATTTCAGTACATATTTTTTTCCTTAAAAATGCACTATGCTTTTAAGTTTCATTTACCTAATAATGTTTCTAACAAATATAGGTGATTTTGATGTACTTTATTCGGAGGTAACATTGTCCTTTAACGACTAACCTTAAAAAATAATTTGTCCTTTGATCTTGGAGGCAGGAGTCCTTGATCTTGACCTATCAGTTATTATGAACATCCACTGTTTTTATCACTTGCCACCTAAATCCTTTTTACTCTCTGTTCTATGTCTATGCACTCAGAAACTTTGAAAAGTAAGTCAAATTTAAGGTCATGAAATTACAGTTAAAGTTTATCACTAATGATGAGAAGGTAAATAGACATCTAATTTGCATTCTTTAAGTATTAATGTGTAGTGGAACTAAGTTCTTTAGCTTCAAAATGAATAATAAATCGACTTTCACATAATATTTTAGTCAGCCTTTGTGTAAAATATCTCGTCATGTAATTATAAATTGTTAGCCATGTAACACTCATTATAATTTACCATGGGAATACTTCTTCCCTGAGTGTCACTTTAAGGCTTTAGGAAAAAAAAAAGTATACTATCAAGAAATAAATTTTTCCATATATTTGAAATATGTACACAAATACTTAAAATATGGATATTTACTGTATTCCCAGATAGACACACATCTTCAATAGAAAATACATATTTTAAATAATACTCTGCAGAGTATTTTCCCTGCAGTATGCTTTATCAGTAATTTTCAATGGGAGCAAAGTAGCTTATCTGCCTTTGAGAATCACTGTCATTTGGTATGTGTGGGTCCTATCCCTCACTTTTTTAGTTCTGGAAAAGAAAAAAAAAAAAAGATTTGGACCATTGTTCTATAATTGTACAGTTACACTTCTGAGGACTTAAGTCCCAAAGTTTGAGTTGATCAAGAGGTGTTTCATTTAAAATCAGATCACAATCTAACTTAAGCATACAAAGTCACAAATACATATATGGGTACATATTTTCTTGAATCATTTCAACAGTAAGTGAGAAATGAAATAGTATTGCAAGGTTGCATGAATTGGTTGCAAGCAGCATCTATCCTTATGACCTGGCTGACCTTCTGTGCAGAAGCAAGTGTGTAGGCTGAGGAGACTGGGTGACACACCACCTCACCTGGCTGACCAGAAGAACCCTGTGGTAATTGCTACACTGACTCTGTAGCCTCCAGCTACATTTACCTCAATGGAAATTTTTTCTGGAAGTGTTGGTTCACCCTGAAATTTCATCACAGAAATCAAACTGATCTAAGCTTTACCATTTGTAACATATTGTGTTTCTAATTAAAGTACTGATGGTGATTTATAAAGACACTAAGAACTTTAGTGGGAGACTTCTTTGTGTAGTGAATGCCACTTTTATTCTATGGGAAACACTGATTTAATTCTTAGTGGGACAAAAAAGACCATACAAATGTCAAGATGTTACCCCGAGGTAAAATATTTGTTTCCATTTCTTCCAGATTACTGCCTCATGGATCTTTCACATAGAAAATCTGTACCTGTGCATTATATACCCACTTACCATTTGTGGAATTTTTGTGTACATGTTGAAGATATTTCTGAGCATGCCCTAACTATGTATCTGTATTTTTATTCTCTAAGGATTATTCATTGTTTCCACTCACCTTTAAGTAACCAGTAACTGATTGCTAAGTAGTCAACTGGCATTTTATTAGTTTTAATTAAAATGATTTGATAAAACCATGAAAATTGCCTCATAAAATTCTTTAATAAAGATGGCTCCATGATTTCAACTGAAAATTAGAACATTCCCAACAACAATTCCCATCACCCACCCTCACTCCCTACTAAACAATAAATTAGCTATCCAGTGTAGCTATGCCCAGAAACCAGATATATCTCTATGAAGCAGAAGCCTGGGGCTGGAGTTAGAGGCAACCTGGACACTGGGACTGACATAGGAATTGTAAGAACAGTTCACCTCTTTGGAAAAGATGGGTTGCAAAATGGGGAAGAGAATCAGAAATCCCTGTGTAAAGGAGGAAGCTGGATCAGGTCCCTCAGTCTGTGAATAAAGGCTGGAAATGATGGTGACCAAACTTTGGCACACCCCCGGATGAGAAACCGCTATCGTGAAGGTGGTATAACACAGGGAAGATTTACACAGCCCTCAGATTGACAGGCCAATTCAAGGGGTGACAGGTCTCTGTTACCATCATGTTATCTGGTGCTTTACTGGTGGCTCTGAAAGTCTGGATAAAGGTAATGCAAAACTCCCAAAAATTAAAGACATGAACAAAACAAGAAAAGAGAAGTTCCACTCAAGGTTATAACCAATTAAAATTTAGAGACAAACTCATATTATATGAAAGTCAAATACACACACATATATATGTGTATATATATACAAATTAGTTATATACATTAGTTATTTATATTAGGTAATATTTCATATAGAAACCATATCTATATCTATTTTATTTTATTTTTTAAAGATTTTATTTATTTATTTGACAGACAGAGATCACAAGTAGGCAGAGACGCAGGCAGAGAGAGAGGAGGAAGCAGGCTCCCCACTGAGCAGAGAGCCCAATGTGGGGCTTGATCCCAAGACCCTGAGATCATGACCTGAGCTGAAGTCAGAGGTTTAACCCACTGAGCCACCCAGGCGCCCCTCTATATCTATTTTATATGCAAAATCCAAACCAAGAGAAATTGTTCCCGAGGAAAAACAACTAATGGACATAGAATATGACTCTAAAATCATGTTTACAATCTTTAAGAAAATCAAGGCAAGAGCAACTTCCATTAAAAAAGAAAAAAAAAAAAAGAAAAAGAAAAAGAAAAAAAAAGACAATGGAATGGCAACAGCCATTTAAAAATCTTTCCAGATCCCTACGCACTATGTTAGGCCAGACACCTTCACTATGTACAGGATAGTAAAGTCTAAGACCTAGGAATGCTGCCTACAGCAACTCTAAGACCTATGCTTTGATAGGGTAGATCCCCAAATCACAGGAAGGTGGAGACAAACCTGAGATAACATGAGTCATTTCTGCAACTATGAGCAAAGAAGTGGGTGGAAAGTAAAGTGACTTCTAATGTTCCTGTGAGCCAGAAGACATAACATCCAGTAACAGTTAATGTCCAAAAGTGAAACATGAGAAGATGAGGAAGGCAGAGAAACTGGCCATGAAATACGCAGGCTCCCGTGTGCAGGTGAGTGAAGGATTCTACAGACAGTTGGTGCTGGGGCAGTCTGGGCCCCAAAAGCTCTAAAATGATCAAGTTAAATATTCCACAAGGAAAAGCCCATGGGGAGGTGAAATTTCTGTGAGTGGAATCCATATAAAAGGGACAGAAATAGTATGGGCAAAAGAGAAAAAAGGATCCAGACAAAAGTTGGGAGAGAAAACTGTGTTTGAATATTTCAAAAAAGTTTGAAGCCATATTTTTGGTACCTGTATTGTGACAATAAAAGGAAATTCCAGAATCTAGAACTATAAGGTGGTGAAACCAGAAAAGTTGCCAAGATCCACGTCCTTTTCTAAGAATAGAGGAAGTCACCTCACTTAAACATGAACAAGTGAAAATATTATAGTTGGATCCCACAAAAGTTTCATCTAAAATATATGAAGAATAGAGAGTATAAGAGTTCCAAAAAATGACAGTGCTTTACCAAAAGACAAGACTTCAAAGCAGATGCAAACTGTAACCTAATATGTCAGAGTGAGTTAGAATAAATTATACAAACAGTAACATGTATGAAAGCAAAGCCCATCTTAGAAATACCCAGAAATGAGAAGATTGAAGAAAAGAGAGATTTGAAAAACAACTAAGGAAGATTTGCTAATGAAATAAGTAAAAACCATTTTTGAATAAGGATTTAACTAGATGGAACAAGAGTGAATTAACTCGAGGGATAATGCCATAAAATGAATAAGACTTATATAAAAATGATTTGACAGAAAGCAATAGCAATGCAAGATAGCATGTGAGTGAAGGGACACACTAAGAAAAGAAGGAAAGCAATGGAATGGGACAAGAGGCAAAAACTATAATCCAAGAAAAGTCTGCTGACATAGAGAGACTTGGAAGTAAGCGTGTATTGAAAGAACACATGTCATACATGGGAAAATCAACTCTGAGTCACCAGTGCTGAAGCATATTTTGGTAAAATTTTTGAATTCTAAGGTAAAAGGGAGAACTCAAATCATCTCAGGAAAAAGTCTAAATTGCTTTTAATTTGAGTGACCAGATAATTTATTACCCAACCCAGGAGATGGAGAGTAAGAGGAATGAACACACAGGGCAATTGTTGTAAAGCAAGAATGTCCTGGAAGAAAGGAACATTTAATCCTCCTGTTCAGAAAGGAGAGAAAGTGGAATCGACATCAGACTTTTTGACAGCTATCGTTTGTGCCCCAAGAATATAGCGTAGTGAATTTCCTTCATCAAGGAAATAAAATAATAACTAAAGATTTCACATCCAGTCAGATTGACTTCAAAATGCCAAAATAAACATGAACTGAGGAAGTATTTTTCCTTGACTCACTTCTGATATACCAAAAGATCTATACAGAAGAGACAAAATAGTTCGCATAGACTACAAAAAAAAAAAAAGAACACAAACGAAGCATGTGATCAGATAAACATGGATTTTGCTTATTTAAGTCACCAATTCCAAAGATTTTCAGATAACTAACAAAGTGAAATCTGACATTTCACCATGTATAAGAGACACCCAGGGGGAGGAGTCAAGATGGCGGAGAAGTAGCAGGCTGAGACTACTTCAGGGAGCGGGAGATCAGCTAGATAGCTTATCTAAAGATCGCAAACACCTACAAATCCAACGGGAGATCGAAGAAAGAAGAACAGCAATTCTAGAAACAGAAAATCAACCACTTTCTGAAAGGTAGGATTGGCAGAGAAGTGAATCCAAAGCGACGGGAAGATAGACCGTGGGGGGAGGGGCCGGCTCCCGGCAAGCGGCGGAGCAACGGAGCACAAAATCAGGACTTTTAAAAGTCTGTTCCACTGAGGGACATCGCTCCAGAGGCTTAACCGGGGTGAAGCCCACGTGGGGTCAGTGTGGCCTCAGGTCCCGCAGGGTCACAGAAGGATCGGGGGTGTCTGAGTGTCGCAGAGCTTGCAGGTATTAGAACGGGGAAGCCGGCTACAGAGACAGGGCCGAGGAGTGAGCTCTAAGCTCGGGGTTACCTTGAACCGGTCGCAGGCTCGGTCAGCTCGGACCACGGCAGGAGGCCAGGGTGACGGGAGTAATTGGGCGCTGTTCTCTGAGGGCGCACTGAGGAGTGGGGCCCCGGGCTCTCGGCTCCTCTGGGCCAGGGAGACTGGGAGGCCGCCATCTTTATTCCCCTCCTCTGGAACTCTACGGAAAGCGCTCAGGGAACAAAAGCTCCCAAAAGCGAACCCGAGCGGATTACTCAGCCCGGCCCCTGGTAAGGGCGGTGCATCTCCGCCTGGGGCAAAGACACTTGAGAATCACTACAACAGGCCCCTCCCCAGAAGATCAACAAGAAACCCAGCCAGGACCGAGTTCACTTACGAGGAGTGCAGTTTCAATACCAAGGAGAGCAGCAGAATTTCAGAGGAGGAGAAAGCAAAGCACAGAATTCATGGCTTTCTCCCCATGATTCTTTAGCCTTGCAGTTAATTTAATTTTTTTTTCCTTTTCAATTTTTTTTCTCTTCTTCTGCTAATTTTTTTTAACTTTTACCCTTTTCTTTTTTAACCTTTTTAAACTAGTTTATCTAATATATATATATTTTTTCCTTTTTATATTTTTTCATTATTGGTTTTCTTTTTTTATTTGTTTCTTTTTTCTTTTTTCTTTTTTTTTTTCTTTCTGAACCTCTTTTTATCCCCTTCCCCCCCCCCTCACGATTTGGGAATCTCTTCTGATTTGGCTAAAGCATATTTTCCTGGGGTAATTGCCACCCTTTTAGTATTTTACTTTTCCCTTCATATACTCTTATCTGGACAAAATGACAAGGTGGAAAAATTCACAACAAAAACAAAGAACAAGAGGCAGTACCAAAGGCTAGGGACCTAATCAATACAGACATTGGTAATATGTCAGATCTAGAGTTCAGAATGACGATACTCAAGGTTCTAGCTGGGCTCAAAAAAGGCATGGAAGATATTAGAGAAACCCTCTTGGGAGATATAAAAGCCCTTTCTGGAGAAATAAAAGAACTAAAATCTAATCAAGTTGAAATAAAAAAAGCTATTAATGAGGTGCAATAAAAAATGGAGGCTCTCACTGCTAGGATAAATGAGGCAGAAGAAAGAATTAGCGATATAGAAGACCAAATGACAGAGAATAAAGAAGCTGAGCAAAAGAGGGACAAAGAGCTACTGGACCACAAGGGCAGAATTCGAGAGATAAGTGACACCATAAGATGAAACAACATTAGAATAATTGGGATTCCAGAAGAGGAAGAAAGAGAGAGGGGAGCAGAAGGTATATTGGAGAGAATTATTGGAGAGAATTTCCCCAATAAAGCAAAGGGAACAAGCATCAAAATCCAGGAGGTGCAGAGAACCCCCCTCAAAATCAATAAGAATAGGTCCACACCCCATCACCTAATAGTAAAATTTACAAGTCTTAGTGACAAAGAGAAAATCCTGAAAGCAGCCCGGGAGAAGAAGTCTGCAACATACAATGGTAAAAATATTAAATTGGCAGCAGACTTATCCACAGAGACCTGGCAGGCCAGAAAGAGCTGCCATGATATATTCAGAGTACTAAATGAGAAAAACATGCAGCCAAGAATACTCTATCCAGCTAGGCTATCATTGAAAATAGAAGGAGAGATTAAAAGCTTCCAGGACAAACAAAAACTGAAAGAATTTGCAAACACCAAGCCAGCTCTACAGGAAATATTGAAAGGGGTCCTCTAAGCAAGGAGAGAGCCTAAAAGTAGTAGATCAGAAAGGAACAGAAACAATATACAGTAACAGTCACCTTACAGGCAATACAATGGCACTAAATTCATATCTCTCAATAGTTACCCTGAATGTTAATGGGCTAAATGCCCCAATCAAAAGACACAGGGTATCAGAATGGATAAAAAAACAAAACTCATCTATATGTTGCCTAAAAGAAACTCATTTTAAACCTGAAGACACCTTCAGATTTAAAGTGAAGGGGTGGAAAAGAATTTACCATGCTAAATGACATCAGAAGAAAGCAGGAGTGGCCATCCTTAGATCAGATCAATTAGGTTTTAAGCCAAAGACTATAATAAGAGATGAGGAAGGACACCATATCATACTCAAAGGATCTGTCCAACAAGAAGATCTAACAATTGTAAATATCTATGCCCCTAACGTGGGAGCAGCCAACTATATAAACCAATTAATAACAAAATCAAAGAAACACATCAACAATAATAGAATAATAGTAGGGGATTTAACACTCCCCTCACTGAAATGGACAGATCATCCAAGCAAAAGATCAACAAGGAAATAAAGGCCTTAAATGACACACTAGACCAGATGGACATCACAGATATATTCAGAACATTTCATCCCAAAGCAACAGAATACACATTCTTCTCTAGTGCACATGGAACATTCTCCAGAATAGTTTACATCCTCGGTCCTAAATCAGGTCTCAACCGGTATCAAAAGATTGGGATCATTCCCTGCATATTTTCAGACCACAATGCTCTGAAGCTAGAACTCAATCACAAGAGGAAATTTGGAAAGAACCCAAATACATGGAGACTAAACAGCATCCTTCTAAAGAATGAATGGGTCAACCAGGAAATTAAAGAAGAATTGAAAAAATTAATGGAAACAAATGATAATGAAAATACAATGGTTCAAAGTCTGTGGGACACACAAAAAAGACAGTCCTGAGAGGAAAATATATAGTGGTACAAGCCTTTCTCGAGAAACAAGAAAGGTCTCAGGTACACAACCTAACCCTACACCTAAAGGAGCTGTAGAAAGAACAAGAAAGAAACCCTAAACCCAGCTGGAGAAGAGAAATTATAAAGATCAGAGCAGAAATCAATGAAATAGAAACCAAAAAAAAAACAATAGAACAAATCAACGAAACTAGGAGCTGGTTCTTTGAAAGAATTAACATGATTGATAAACCCCTGGCCAGACTTATCAAAAAGAAAAGAGAATGGACCCAAATAAATAAAATCATGAATGAAAGAGGAGAGATCACAACTAACACCAAAGAAATACAGACAATTATAAGAACATACTATGAGCAACTCTATGCCAACAAATTTGACAATCTGGAAGAAATGGATGCATTCCTAGAGACATATAAACTACCACAACTGAACCAGGAAGAAATAGAAAGCCTGAACAGAACCATAGCCAGTAAGGAGATTGAAACAGTCATCAAAAATCTCCAAACAAACCAAAGCCCAGGGCCATATGGCTTCCCAGGGGAATTCTACCAAACATTTAAATAAGAACTAATTCCTATTCTCCTGAAACTGTTCCAAAAAATAGAAATGGAAGGACAACTTCCAAACTCATTTTATGAGGTCAGCATCACCTTGATCCCAAAACCAGACAAGGATCCCATCAAAAAAGAGAACTACAGACCAATATCCATGATGAACACAGATGCAAAAATTCTCACCAAAATACTAGCCAATAGGATTCAACAGTACATTAAAAGGATTATTCACCACGACCAAGTGGGATTTATTCCAGGGCTGCAAGGTTGGTTCAACATCCGCAAATCAATCAATGTGATAAAACACATTAATAAAAGAAAGAACAAGAACCATATGATACTCTCCATAGATGCTGAAAAAGCTTTTGACAAAGTACAGCATCCCTTCCTGATCAAAACTCTTCAAAGTGTAGGGATAGAGGGCACATACCTCAATATTATCAAAGCCATCTATGAAAAACCCACCTCAAATATCATTCTCAATGGAGAAAAACTGAAAGCTTTTCCTCTAAGGTCAGGAACACGGCAGGGATGTCCGTTATCACCACTGCTATTCAACATAGCACTAGAAGTCCTAGCCTCAGCAATCAGACAACAAAAAGAAATTAAAGGCATCCATATCGGCAAAGAAGAAGTCAAACTATCACTCTTCACAGATGATATGATACTATATGTAGAAAACCCAAAAGACTCCACTCCAAAACTGCTAGAACTGGTACAGGAATTCAGTAAAGTGTCAGGATATAAAATCAATGCACAGAAATCAGTCACATTTCTTTACACCAACAAGACAGGAGAAAGAGAAATTAAGGAGTCAATCCCATTTACAATTGCACCCAAAACTATAAGATACCTAGGAATAAACCTAACCGAAGAGGCTAAGAATCTATATGCAGAAAACTATAAAGTACTCATGAAAGAAATTGAGGAAGACACAAAGAAATGGAAAAATGTTCCATGCTCCTGGATTGGAAGAATAAATATTGTGAAAATGTCTATGCTACCTAAAGCAATCTACACATTTAATGCAATTCCTATCAAAGTACCATCCATTTTTTTCAACGAAATGGAACAAATAATGCTAAAATTTATATGGAACCAGAAAAGACCTTGAATAGCCAAAGGAATATTGAAAGAGAAAGCCAAAGTTGGTGGCATCACAATCCCGGACTTCAAGCTCTATTACAAAGCTGTCATCATCAAGACAGCATGGTACTGGCACAAAAACAGACACATAGATCAATGGAACAGAAAAGAGAGCCCAGAAATAGACCCTCAACTCTATGGTCAACTAATCTTCGACAAAGCAGGAAAGAATGTCCAATGGAAAAAAGACAGCCTCTTCAATAAATGGTGTTGGGAAAATTGGACAGCCACATGCAGAAAAATGAAACTGGATCATTTCCTTATACCACACACGAAAATAGACTCAAAATGGATGAAGGACCTCAATGTGAGAAAGGAATCCATCAAAATCCTTGAGGAGAACACAGGCAGCAACCTCTTCAACCTCAGCCGCAGCAATATCTTCCTAGGAACATCACCAAAGGCAAGGGAAGCAAGGGCAAAAATGAATTATTGGGATTTTATCAAGATCAAAAGCTTTCGCACAGCAAAGGAAACAGTTCACAAAACCAAAAGACAACTGACAGAATGGGAGAAGATATTTGCAAACGACATATCAGA
This sequence comes from Lontra canadensis, assembly GCF_010015895.1. NCBI lineage: Eukaryota > Metazoa > Chordata > Mammalia > Carnivora > Mustelidae > Lontra > Lontra canadensis. Next base: position 6,412,062 of record NW_022631048.1, read on the forward strand.
TAAAGGGCTAGTGTCCAGAATCTATAAAGAACTTAGCAAACTCAACACCCAAAGAACAAATAATCCAATCAAGAAATGGGCAGAAGACATGAACAGACATTTCTGCAAAGAAGTCATCCAGATGGCCAACAGACACATGAAAAAGTGCTCCATATCACTCGGCATCAGGGAAATACAAATCAAAACCACAATGAGATACCACTTCACACCAGTCAGAATGGCTAAAATTAACAAGTCCGGAAATGACAGATGCTGGCGAGGATGCGGAGAAAGGGGAACCCTCCTACACTGTTGGTGGGAATGCAAGCTGGTGCAACCACTCTGGAAAACAGCATGGAGGTTCCTCAAAATGTTGAAAATAGAACTACCCTATGACCCAGCAATTGCACTGCTGGGTATTTACCCTAAAGATACAAACGTAGTGATCCGAAGGGTCACGTGCACCCGAATGTTTACAACAGCAATGTCTACAATAGCCAAACTATGGAAAGAACCTAGATGTCCATCAACAGACGAATGGATAAAGAAGAAGTGGTATATATACACAACGGAATACTATGCAGCCATCAAAAGAAATGAAATCTTGCCATTTGCGACGACGTGGATGGAACTAGAGGGTATCATGCTTAGCGAAGTAAGTCAATCGGAGAAGACAACTATCATATGATCTCCCTGATATGAGGGAGAGGAGATGCAACATGGGGGGGTTAAGGGGGTAGGAGAAGAGTAAATGAAGCAAGATGGGATTGGGAGGGAGATAAACCATAAGTGACTCTTAATCTCCCAAAACAAACTGAGGGTTGCTGGGGGAGGGGGGTTGGTAGGGGGGGGGGTGGGGTTATGGACATTGGGGAGGGTATGTGCTATGGTGAGTGCTGTGAAGTGTGTAAACCTGGCGATTCACAGACCTGTACCCCTGGGGGGAAAAATATATGTTTATAAAAAATAAAATTAAAAAAAAAAAAGAGACACCCAACTCATAAAACAGTACTTAGAAAGCTTAAATATAAAAGCATGACAAATATAAACCAAGACTAGGTAAATGAAGAGTAAAGCAGGAGTCTCATACTTGATAGTAAAATTCAGACCAGGAACACCTGAAAAAGCAAAGGTCACTTTATAAAGCTGAAAGGTGGGGCGCCTGGGTGGCTCAGTGGGTTAAAGCCTCTGCCTTCGGCTAAGGTCATGATCCCAGAGTCCTGGGATCAAGCCCCACATCAGGCTCACTTTTAATTTGAGTGACCAGGTAATTTATTACCCAACCCAGGAGATGGAGAGTAAGAGGAATGAACACACAGGGCAATTGTTGTAAAGCAAATCCTCTCTCTGCCTGCCTCTCTGCCTACTTGTAATCTCTGTCTGTCAAATAAAAAATAAATAAATAAAAATAAAGCTGAAAGGTATAGTTCACACGAAACTATGACAATTACTATCTTAGTTACTATCGCTCTCATACCTTACCTGCAACACCGATCTTCGCGGAGAGAATACGGAGCTACACATGCTAGGACGAATAGAATCGAACTAAATACAAGAAATTAACACGTCTCTCAGTCCAATACGGATCAAGGAATATAGATCTAAACAACGTAATGGACAATGCAGGTTTTATAAATACGTATCAAAGCTGCAATACAAATAGAGAATATCTGTCCTTTCTAAGTTTACGGTAAGGATTACCCTAGTTTTGACTGCAAAGAAAACCTTAATGAATTCTAAAGGATGCAAATAATCCAAAGAGCATTCTCTGACAAACATAGAGTATGATAATCAATTTTAAATAAAAGGCCTTTTTCTTAGAAATTAAGGGGGGGGGGCTATTAAATCTATTGTGGGAGAGTTCCCACCTCGCAGGCACGCTGCAGGCTGTCCACCCGCTTGGTGCAGGGACGAGAGAGAGTCCGAGGGTCCGTGCAGTGCCTGGGGAGGGGTGGGAAGGGGCGATGTAGTGAGCCTAGTGCCCTCCCGCCAGCGCCCCAGCCTGTCCCGGAGCGGCAGGAGGGGCACTGCCCGAAGGCTCAGAGGATGGAGGTGTCCCTGAAGGGTTACCCACCCTTCAAAGCACTTCTAGAGCCCTTGCCCACGCAGATGGTGATGATCGACTGGAAAATGTTTAGTATCCTTACCAACTCTGCGTTGCTCCTTCTGCCCGCAGCATGAACCACCAAGTTCGCATGGTCCCGACAGAGCTTTTCAGTGCCCCGCTTGTGGGGTAAGAGACAGTGGTATTCAGGACCTAAAAAAAAAAAGCACATGCTCCTGGGTTCAGGAATTAACCCATTTCAGTGTGACCGCTGTGGGGAAAACTTCGCCTTGGAAATCACAGCTTTGAAAGCAATTGCTCTGTTCAAATGCCGGTAATTGGCCAGGTCTCCTCCACCCAGAACTGTGAAAGCACTTTCCCCTTGGGGTCTCTTGGTAGGCTGGCAGAGAAAGAGGAAAAAGAGCCAGAGCAGCCAAAGACCTGTGTTTTTGCCAAGGCAATTTGAGATGACACCCTCCACCCCCCAATCAGAGCTGTCTTCTATAAGCATTGAGTGATTTCATGATTTGGCTTCATTTCTGGTTTTTGGAAAGAGCCTCTGCTTGGTCTTAAATTTAATTTAAATTAAATTAAAAATTTTAAACAAAAAAAAGTTTGGGAGAGAGTTTTTCATGGCTGAGAGACTGTTTCTGTAAGTTCACAATAACATATTCTTGAAACATAATTGAAACTAGGAGACTTCAGGAGAACCAGGGGACTTAACCCATACATCAGTTTCTTATTCCATTGTTAAAAGTAGGCTGAGGAGATCCGTGGATAAAGAGGAATTCAGATGATTATTGACCTTCCTGAGATGGAAGAGTTGAACACAACTAGTTACTGCACAGAATTCGACAGATGGTCTAAACAGGTGTTTACTCCCATACACAGGGCATTGTACTGCCTGATGGTTTTGGAAATACTTATGGTAAACTTTCTTAAAAATTACTAGGGGAGATACTTCTGAAACCCAACACATTCTTTTTTTTTTTTTTTTAACTTTGTCATTTCTGTTATTTTTCATTTTTAGTATATGTGCTGCCGAAGCGAGCACATTTCTGTTATTTTTCATGGCTAAAATTGGCTATTGGGATAGGCATTTCCTCAACTGTTTTAGGACCACTCCAAATAATCTTTCTTCTGTGAAAGAAGGCAGAGAATCATGATTGAGAATAGTCAGGCTGTGCATGAAATGTGACAGGGAGAGGAAAAGTTCCTGCTTTACAGGAACTCTTGCAATACTGCTTTTCTGACTGAAACTGTGGTTTATTTACCCGGTCTTTGGATGGTAATGCTTAACTAATTAGGTCATTGCCCAAATCGTTTTTCTCTTGCCCCATGAACAATACCTTCTCTTACATATACTGGCATGTCATATGAAGGAAAAATTTTGGATCTTTTCTATATTTTATGTATAGTTTTATGTACTGTTAGAGATGTTTTAATTGTGCTGACTGAGACAAAATAATCCTCTATTAAGGCTAAAACCCAAACAAACACAAATCCAAAATATATTCTAGGGGAAATAGAACTCAATTATCACAGAAGAAATAGAGAAAATGTTTTACTAGCTCCTTCATAAAACCCAGCATGATTCAGTTGCTTTCACAGGGAAGTGTTTTATATGGATTTTCCTCATGTCTGTGGTAGATGCGTTGCTGGAAAAATGAACTGGTTTCTCTTCAACATGCTATTAGTCCTGGACAGTACCTAATATTATTCCTTTGTTTAATAATTTCCAGTTTTTTTTTTACACTGAAAAGTTTAACTTTTGTGATTTCTGTTTTTGTGAATTTGTTTAAGCTTTGATTCTCTAAGTGGCCATATCTCTACAGTAAAATTTGGAAATTACTCTATTCTTCAGTGTCCCAGTGACTGAAAAGTATAAATAGGTTTAGTGTATGGATGTGAGGTTCTAGGTGGCCCATGATATTTGAGAAAATCTTTCCCATAGAAGAATTTTCATGCATCCTGCATAACAGTAAAATGTCTCCAGAATATTCATGTATGTAAAAACTCCCATGATTATCCATTTTTGTTATCAATAAATGATATTTTGAAGCATTTCTTATACAATGGATTTTCAAGGTCTGCATATAGATATGTTATTGGGGAGATATATTTTTGCTTGGAACTTTTCTAGGAAGTTACTATTTTGGAAAATTGTGTCAATAGCTGCGTATTTGAACCACCAACTCAAGAGATCCGTGTTAGCTTTCATTTTCTGTTGTCACATTTGTGATTATTCTATATATTACTGTATTTTTGAAAACTTATTTCATAAAGTTTAAGATTGACATTCTATGAATAATTGAATTTATTTTTATATCTTTGTCCACAGTTCTTCCTATGCCAAAACATTGGTTTTAATGAAGCAAGGAAACTGTCAAGATTAAGTAAATATTTTGCCCACATTTATCAAAAATTTTTGAAAAGGCTTATCTTGCCTTAGGCAAGATAATCTTGCCACACAGAGGGAAACTATTGAATATTATCTTTGAAAGGTTTGAAAGTCTTCTAATCAAGACAAAAGCGTCAATTTTATGTAAAAAATAGCAAGAAGTAATAACTCTGATAAACCATGGAATACTGGAGGAAAATTAACCTTACTAAATGTGAAAAGGGTTATTAATACACCAATAAAAAATTCAAGTGAAGTTGTATCTCTGTCCAATCAAGCAATGATACTGTTTTTAAGAAGAATCAATGAGATGTTAAAACATTTTACAAATAACCATGTAACAGACTATAGTACAACAAATTTTTATTACAACTCATTGAAATCATCCTATGTTACAAATGAAATTTAACTAATAGCATATATAAGTTGTCTAAGGAATGAAAAATTCACAGAGGAAATGCTATTTTAACGTAATTATTTATGATGGATACAATGGGGTTGCTAGTATACACAGTCCTTACAAATTATTTCATAGAAAAATAATTCCTTTAACAAATGTCATTGTTTCTATAACAGAGGAAACCACAGTTATAATTGGTGTACAACATGGATTTACAGAACCTTGGGAGATAACATCAAATATTTTACTTATTTATGTCATAAAAGATCTTAGTAAAATACTTGACAAATCATGGAATGACATGACATGAGTGCTATTGATTAATACAACATCAATCCTTTAAATGACAGATTATTTGGTAAAGTCCAGAAACAATGAGGAAGATGTTAACATCTCTTACATAGAAGTAAGATGGGTCTGTAAAGGAAATTGCTTAAATATATAATGTTTATTATATTATAACAATGACATTTTATGCCCTTAGTTAAAAATTAAGGATGCTATTTTCACTTCTAGTTAGAATGCAGTAAAATGTTAATAATTGTCACTTTTAACAAAAAGAGAAAGAAAGATTAATGGGTAAAACAAAGTCATACATTTTTTATCACACTATTGAAACACTGTGGGTGCAAGAAAGTTTTGGTTGATTAAATAGAGAGAAGTACAAATCCTTCACATGTTAGCAGAGAACCATGGCATCATCGATAGATTAGGTATGCAGAAAAGTGGGTCTGTCATCCACTGGAGATTGGAAGATTTGCAGGACTGAGAAGACATAAATCAAGCTTTGAGTGGCAGCATAAGCTAGAGGGATAGGTTGATATCTAGAGCACCCCAAAAGGGAAAATAAATAGCTTAAACACAATGTTTCTCTGCCACTCTCTTGTCAGACTGTAACCAAGGAAGCAGGAGTGAAGAGGTAGTAAATCAAAGAGAATTTATGTAATGTTGTGTATTCTCCATGTGCTTGGATTCTGGGGTCCTGACAAAACTGAATACAAAGTTGAAGAAAAACTATGTGAAACTAGAACACTTCCCTCTCAGCTCAAACCGTAGAAGATCAAAAGTTTAGCCTTTTGGTGATGCTGGCATAGAGTTTAAAGACTTCGTTCAGTTTAAATGTACTCAACAAAAGTGTGGCCAGTTTCAGATCAGATCAATCATGGAGGACTCAAAAGAGTCAACTCCTTATCATAACTGCCAGCTACAGAACAAGGCTTGTGATTTCTGTGAACACAATAAGTACAATTTAAAAATATACTCCATTCTGCACTTTTTAAATATTTAAATAAAACCTGGAATAAAAAAATTAAAATAAATAGAAATAAAATAAGCAGAAATAAAATGAACACATAAAATAAACAGAAAGAAAACAAGCAAATTCTGAGTATCTAGTCATCGGAATTAATGCAAATCAAAGGATTTTAAAACAAGTATTAATTTTTTTAAATATAGGAAGAAATAGGTGAAGAAATACAGAATTTTATAAGAGAAATGAAAACTCTAAAAAGGATCAAGTAGAAGTCAGAAAATAATAAAATACCTACAACTGCATCAGAACTGTTGGAGCCTTAGAGATTTGGCAGAAATTGCCTGTGAAACCATCTGTAGTTCTATGGAGAAATTTTCTATGTCATCCAGACATCAGTTCTTTAGGCTTTCTACCTCTAATGGGTTAATTGTCTTAGTCTGTATTTCAATAAGAAATTATTCCCTTCCCAGAGAGGGAGGCAAACCATAAGAGACCCTGAATGATAGAGAACAGAGGGTTGCTGGAGGGCAGGGAGATAAGGGAGGGGCTAAATCACTGATGAGCATTAGGAGGGAACTTGTGATGAACACTGGGCGTTATAGTATGTGTAAGTGATGAATCACTAAATTTCGCTCCTGAAACAAATACTATACTACATGTTAACTAACTTGAATTTAAATTAAAAAAAAAATCCCTCCCAATGTGATGTTCACACTTATGTGCATAGAAGTCTTCAAAATGTCTTGATCTAAAAATATATATATTTTCTTCTGTATCAATGGTTATTTGCCCTTCTTGCTTATTTCTTATTTTGTATTTTTGTGCTTTGGTAATATATTTTTTAAAATTAACCAGGTTAGGCAGTGACTTATATATTTAATCATACTTTTCAAACACCAGGATTTTGATTCATTCGTTATTAGGTTTACTCTTTTTCTATTATCTGTCACTTTGGTTTTCCCTTTTACTATTTTCCATCTTGTGCCTTTTTCTGGTGTACTTTGTTGTTCCTTTTCTAGGTTTTTGGGCTGGGATCTTAATTCACTTATATTCATTTACTTTTGTTTTTTTACTTGCAAAAATGTATAGTGCCATCAAATTTCCTCTGGTCAATGCTTTTAATATATCCTATAGGTTCTGACATATTTATTTTCCATTATCATTTTTTGTTAGAAATTCAATCATTTTATACAAACATTGTTTAATAGAGGGTAACCATTGATATTTTTAAGCAAAAATTATAAATATGTGCTATGGTTTACTTGGAAGTAAACCATCTAAGATTGTAGCACAAATAATGGGAGGACATATAAATGGAATTATAATATTTTAAGATTTATTCAGTCTACAAAGAGTGATATGATATTAATTCACAGCAGATTGTGATAATTTAAGGGTGGTTGTACAATTTCTACAGTACTAATACATAAACAAACAAAAAACCCAATGTGATACAGCTAAAAAGTAATAGAGTATATAAAAAGAATATGAAAATAAGCATTTGAATAATCAAAACAAAGCTGTAAAGGAGAAAATAAATAAAATAAATGGTAAACAAACCACAAATTCAACCACATATATAATTGCATTACATATAGTTGGACTAAAAAACTAAAAAAACAATTAAAAGTCTAATTAAGAAGGTAGAGATTAAAAAAAAAAAAGAAGGTAGAGATTTCCAATCTGGGTTAAAAAAAAAAAAAAGCAAGTCTTAAGTAATTCTATTTAAAGGAGAAAGACCTGATACATGAGGATACAGGCTGAAAGTGAAAGTTAAATGATTGAAAAGTATAGACCATGTAAACTTCAAGCATAAAAAAAGCTGGCGTGCTAATATCAGAAATAATCATTTCAAAATAAAGAGGAGCACTTTATAATGATGAAAGGGTTGATATATCAAAGAAACATAATTCTAAATAAGTATGTACCTAGGAAACTCACTTCAAATTAAATGAAACCAAATCACATCCTTTTACAATTATTTACAAAGATACTACTTATTATAACATTTCTTAGTTACATATTTGGTTGAAGAGAGTTTCAGTACAGTTGTGCAGTTAATGCAGAAACAAAAAAATCTATTTGGGGTCCTTATGGAATATTTAGAACTAGTATTAAGTTACCATCAGTGAATACAAGAATCTCTTTCATTTTATTAGTAACTGTTAAATCAAAATTATGTTATTTTCAGCATATATATTTTTATAGTTATTGAGGTGGAATGAAAAAATCCGTTTTGAAAATTAAATGTTATTATTATTTTTTTAATTTTAGGGTTGCCTATTGCTCTTCACGCTTATCCTGGTATCATCCATAAGGTTTCATATTAAATTGTATATCACCTCTTTTCTCCCCATCACCTATTTAAGATATCATCCCCAAGATTAAATGTATCTGGATATATGTGATAGGTTCACAAAATATAAAAAAAAATTTCCTCATATTCTTTTACAATCACACCTCAAAACACGTTAAAGAAATTTATTTTGATATTATATATATATGTATTTAATAAAATATTTAAAAACATATTTAAAAATATGTCTTTAATAAAATCTTTAATAATAAATCTTTAATATATGTATATTAAAGATTTTATTTATTTATTTGGCAGACAGAGATCACAAGTAGGCAGAGAGGCAGGCAGAGAGAGAGGAGAAAGCAGGCTCCCTGCCAAGCAGAGAGCCCGATGCACAACTCAATCCCAGGACCCTGAGATCATGACCTGAGCCGAAGGCAGAAGTTTTAACCCACTGAGCCACCCAGGTGCCTTTTGATATTATATTTTAAATAAGGTCCAGATCATATGCAAGAACATTTTGTTTTCTCATTTTTGAAACTAATTGGTCCTGGCTTGTTATTCTTACTTAAGTTAAGGTGATTTACCTCTTATCATACGCAAAAATGAATGGCTTATTCTTACTTATTCTCAAACTAATTTTTATTCTAATATCTAATATTTATTTGTTTGTTTATTATTTATTGAGAATGCATGCCTATGCGAGTGGCCGGGGGTGGGACAAAGGGTGAGAAGGAATCTTGGAGAACAGGCTCCACGCCCAGGGCAGAGCCCACTGTGGGGCTGGATCTCATGACTCTGAGAGCATGACCTGAGGTAAAACTGAGTTGGGTGCTGAAGTGACTGAGCCCCTCAGGTGTCCTTCCAGCGTCTAATTTAAAATCTGTCTGCTCTTTCATTTCTCTTTAATTTTTGCAAAAATTTGATGTATGGTTATTTTACTTCACTTAAATCTAAACTTTCTCATTATAGATATAAACTTCTGACTATAATTTCTTCTAGTTTTGAAATATATATTTTTTCCCGTAAAGTATTTCCTATAAGACCTTACATTATAATAAGGCCACTGTAAGTTATTTTAGAACTTTATATGTAAATAGTTTATTAGTAAATTCTATTTAAATTTCAAGGATAAATGTTATGGTGTATTGAGTCTAATAAAGTTGACCTTTAATTTAGACTTTCTATCTAGCAAAACTTATGGCTGAGTTGTCATAGTTCTAAATTTTATTTTCATAAATTTCCTAAATATAGTTCTCTAATCCTCTACTATCACATATTTCAGTTTCTTTTTTTCTCCTTCTATATATTTTAAGTATTTTTAACTCTTATTGAAGTATATTATGACTCACCGTTAAACAGTTTCATGTGAACAACATAATGATATCACAATTTTATACATTACTCAGAACTCCATTAAATAAGTGTAGTCACCATCTGTTATGAAATGACATTATGACTATCTTATTGATCATATTCCCTATATTGTACTTTTCAGCTTCAGGACTTATTTATTTTGTAACTAGAAGTTTGTACTTCTTATGCCCTGTATCTATTTCACCTATCTCCTGACCCACCTTCTTCTAGTAACCATTGTTTTATTTTCTGTATTTTTGAGTTTTTTTCTCTCTTTTTCTTTGTTCATTTGTTTCTTTTTAAAATCTCACACATGAGTGAAATCATATGGTATTTGTCTTTTTCTACCTTATTTATTTTATTTAGTATTATTTCCTCTAGATCCATCCATGTTGTTGTAAATGGCAAGATTTTGCTCTTTTTTATGGATGAAAAATATCCTAAGGAATATATATATATATATATATATATGATATTATATATATGTATGATGAAGAATATAGAATGCATAAAGAAGATATTTATCTTCTTTATCCATTCATCTATTGATGGACACATGGGTCACTTCTGTATCTTGATGACTGTAAATAATGTTGCAAGAAACATAAGAGTGAACTTATCTTTTCAAATTGATGTTTTTGTTTTCTTTGTGTAAATACCCAGTAGTAGAATTACTATATCATATGGTATTTATCTAACTCTCTACTATCAAATATTTCAGCCTATGTATTTAATATAGTGGAAAGGGAGTAGATGAAAAGCCACAACATCCCTTTCTTGTCTGATTGATTAGAAGAGTGGAAGTGTCCCTTGGTAAAGAACAATCAGACGTGTGGTTGGTTGCTGGGAGACCTTTTTCTGCCACCTATTCTATTAAAGTTTGCAGTAGATGATAGAACCAACAGACACTTTTTGTGAAATCAGAGTTGAGATAATTAACTCTTCATTCCAGATAATTACAACACCAAGTAATAAATCTGAGGGATAGTGTTTTAGAGATACCCTGGATTTTCTTGACCATGACCGTAACGTGGGGTGGGCAACCATGCTGCTGAGAAGAGTCTAAAATTAGTTGAGAGAAAGAGTTGGTGCTAAAATGTGGTCTTGACCAGAAGATACAGAAAATAGCAAGAAGCTTATTAGATGGAGTTCACCTGAATGTCAGCAGAAACTCAGGTGCAGAAGAACTAGCTACTTCATGAGTGCAGCTGGGCTAGGCAAAGATCAGAAGGCACAACTGTACATGGCACAATTGTTCATTGTGTGAGGTAAAACTACAAGACGACCATCAACCAGATGCATTCTTTGATTCAATCTTATTACACAGGACTCCCAGAACTGAGATGTCTTTTGGAGAAAAGAAAAGCAAGAAATGAGAAATACCTAATAATGGAATTAACATGGAGTAACTCTAAAAACTCTTTTACTATAATTTGCTATTATGCAGAAATCAAGATTCAAACTAAAACTTCAGTAAAGTTTTAGAAGAAAACAGTTACATAATTTTTGTATTCCCAAAATTCTAGTCTAGGAATTAATTCTCATATTAGAATAAAAAATCATCTCATTGGCATATGTGCTTCTTTCTGGGTTAAAGGGGGACTCCTTTTAAAACCATTTTCATTGGATAACACAGCAATTTGATAGTAAGCATCTCAAGAGATCAGAGGACTCTCCAGAAGAGGCATGATAAGGGAAGGGCCAAAAGTTATGTAAAGGCTAATAAAGAGCCAGGAACTCTAATCTTCCTCAGTTTGTGTTACTCTTCTTAAAACTGGGTTGTCATTGCATAGTGAGTCAAATCCAATGGGAAACAGGTCAACAAATATTATTTCATACGCATATGACATATTACATATATTTGCTGTATTTCATAGTAAATCACTCCTCATTTATGATTATTTTAATCTAATTTTTCAAAGTTTTGCTCAACAATATGGCTCGTAGGAATATTTTGAAATGTTGGCTTTCTAAGATAGCTAATTTTTTCTTATCAGATTGCTTATCAGATCATATATCCCATGCTCTTAAATATATAAATATGTAATATACAAGTTGGAACTAGCAGAGCTAATGGTAGCGTACATTATGTGAAAAGGAAAACTAATTTCACATTTACCTCTGTAGATGAAAGCCTGAGACAGGAAGGTCATCTTCTCAAATTCCTATTCACTTTCCTTGTGCTCTCGTTCCTCGATTATATATGATATTATAATAATAATGATGGATTTAAAAATCTTATCTGAAAAAGGCTTTTTACATCTCTTTGTGAACTATCTCTCATGACATTATGAAAAAATTAAAATACAGAGGAATCACCCAGGGATCTTGTTACAAGGTGGATTTCTGGTTTCCAGATGTAGAGATTCTAATTCAGTGGACCACCTACTGCTGATGTTGCTGGTGTGCGGACCAGCCCTGGAAGAGTACTGGTCCAGTTCACAGACTACATTTTATTCCTAAATGGTTCTCTCTACCTCTGATGGAACATGAACTTGGATCCCACTTTTGCTCATAGCTTTAGTAACCTCTAAGAACTGACTTCATAAATTATGTCTCTCTTTAAAACTCTCCCTCTTTTAGCTCTTTTCTCTAAGATTGAAAACATCTTATTGTTTAACAACAATAACAATATCTCGTTTCCCTCATCCCAGCTTCCTTTCTTGCTGCTGCTTCCCTCTGACTGCCCCATCTCTATGTTTCTCAACAAATCTTCATACAGACATAGTCTGCTCGTTGACCTCCTACCTCTCATTGCCTGATAACTCAAGACACTAAATTTGCCATAATTCACTCTGCAGTGCAATAACTGACAAAACCATCTGATGCTCAACACCTTGCCAAGTGCAATGGGGTCTTGCTGTTCTTATCTTAACTATTCCTAAGTTTGACTAAGTTATTTTTTATACTATGGGCCACTCACTTGTTGAAACTCTATTCTCTTGATGCCATTATTAGCCTCTCTCATAGTTCTTCTTACCCTTTAAGTTCTCACTTTTCTGCCTTTCCCACAAAATCCTCCACCTCCTCCTTTGTGGATAACACATCAATTTCTTCAGCATTCTGTCTTTAGCTCATCCTTTTCCTAATTTAATGCTGCCTGACTTTTGCTTTTGTCCTGACATCTTGAGTTTTGGACTCAGATGCAGAAATGTTACTCTGGATTTCCATAAAAAGCTTAAGCATATTTAATAATTTCCTTTCCACCCCCTGTTCTTCCTGTCTCAATGTGTAGATCCATTTCATCCTAACTCTAATCACGAAAGCGAGATAAATGGCATTCAGCTTTCCACCATCCCCATGTCTGGGCTCTCTTAGTTCTTTAATGCTTCCCTCCTCAGTCCTGTTCTCACCCACTTTATGTTTACTGTTGAGTGGGCATCATCTCTCATTTGGACAATTACTGTGTCCTTCTAATTGCATTCTCTGCCTCTTCTCTTGACTTCTCAGTTTTACCTAACACATCATAGACAGGTGAATTATCTATAATAGGAAGCATGATCACTTACTAAAATTCATCAAGGATCCATCTACCTTACATATATTAGTCTGGCAAATGTTGAAATGACACTATTTCTCTAGGTGCATTTGTGAATACATCTTACTTTGCCCCCTACCTATGAGTAAGAGTGAACAAACACTGTTGTATTTTACCACTAACCCTCTGCATACCTAGAATAAACTTTGCTTCATTTCTTCTTATTAAAATTTTTGGTAGAGAAAAACTTACCAAATTATGTAACAGAAACATACATCAACAATTAGTTTATCCTTTAGTTTTTTTTAAATTGGAGCTATGTTAGATTTTTAAATTAAGTAGTGTTCATTTGGGGCACATGGGTGGCTCAGTCTTTAAGCATCTGCCTTCGGCTCTGGTCATGATCCCAGGGTGCTGGGATCGAGCCCCGCATTGGGCTCCCTGCTTGGCAGGAAGCTTGCTTCTCCTTCTCCCACTCTCCCTGCTTGTGTTCCCTCTCTCACTGTGTCTCTCTCAGTCAAATGAATAAATAAAACCTTTAAAAAATTAAAAAAAATATAAAGAATAACTAGATAGTGTTCATTCCACTTCTGCTTCTTACTTCCATTGTGATAGTAAGTAATTGTTAACCTTTGCCTGCCTGGTTTTATACCTTTAAAATGAACATGATCATTGTGAAATTTCAGAATGATGTAAGAATTAAATAAAGTATATTTTGTAAAGTACATGGAAAAGGTGCTTGACGTATGGAAGATGCTCAGTAAAAGTTGGCTTTAATTATTTTTTGCTTTAATTAATAATAATAATAATAATTTAATCAAAATTGTATTTCTTTATTCATGAAATGGGCTCTCTCATTTTTTTGCTTCATCTTTTATGTATTTCAATAATGTTTTTATCACTTTTTTCCCAAAATTATTTTTCTAAATAGACTTTTTTGATAGAAAAGGTAAAACATTTTACAGATACGTTTATTTTCCTGAGTGGCTACTGCTTTTACAATGCCATTGGTATTCCCATTTTTAAATTTATCCAGCAAATCAGCATGCTCTACAATTTCTAGAGTCCTTTGGACTTTCTGGATAGATAAAGTAAAATTTTAAAGCAAGGAAAAATTAGCTTTTCTTTTCAAATCTTTGTTACTTTTTTTTCTTACTTCATTGCTTATCTTGAATTTTTAGTAAAATAAGGTGACAAGATGCTGTCCTTGGCCAAACTTAAGTCAGGTTGTTTTTGACAAGGTGTTGACCTTGGTCGCTGTCCTTGTCCAACACGCACAGCTTAGTTTTAGCAAGAACCCTGCTGCTCCTTGAGATAGAATCTACCTCCCTCTTAAGTGATTAGTCTCAATATCTAGTCAAATTCCTTAACCTTCCTTCCTCTTACTTGGTCATCCTGGCCCTCCTCAGCAAGAAACCCCTCCAACATTTGATGTCTCCTCTTTTTAGTAATTTTCCATACACTGGGAATCACACCCCCATTCCTAGCTATAAATCCTCAGCTGTCTTATTGTATTCAAAATTGAGCCCTGTTCTGGGGCACCTGGGTGGCTCAGTGGGTTAAAGCCTCTGCCTTCTGCTCAGGTCATGATCCCAGGGTCCTGGGATCGAGCCCCGCATCGGGCTCTCTGCTCCACAGGGAGCCTGCTTCCTCCTCTCTCTCTGCCTGCCTCACTGCCTAGTTTCTCTCTGTCAAAAAAAAAAAAAAAAAAAAAAAAAAAAAAAATTGAGCCCTGTTCTATACAGGGGTCTCTTTTCCCATATTGAAAGTTTTGAATAAAATCAGTCTTTATCCTTTTAAGAAGAGTTTGGAGCTGGTTCTCTTTGGTAATAGAACTCTAAGTGTTTTAATGGTTATGACTGGTTTCCGCCTGAATTTAACTGGAATACTTCTAAAATGGAATACTAAGTGTGAAGCTTACTGTAGGTTTTTGTAAAAAATATTATTCACTTAGAGTTTTTTACCTTTTTTTCCTCTGCTCAGAACTTTTATCACTGGTATGCATTAAATATCTCAGATTATTTCATCATTAATGTTTGTTAATTTTATTTTTTATATATTATCTTATATTCTCCTAAAAATATTTTTTCAAAATGAATTTTAACCATTAAATCCATTAATGGGATGATTCACATGAATAGATTTATAATGTTGAAATACTGTCTGCACACCTGAGGCCAAATTTGACTAGTAATTTTTTTTGCACGTGTAAATTTGCTATCTTTTTTTTTTTTTAAGGATTTTTGCATCTATGCTTATAAATTAGATTGAGTCATACTTTTCTATTTTTTGTCTCTATTTGTCTTATTTGGTATTGATGTTACAATACCTTCATAAAATGAAATAGATAATTGCATTCCTTTTCAATTCTCTGAATCATCTTGCAATTATTTCTTCCTCATCTTTCTTGAGGTTGGCAGAACTTATTTATAAAACCACATCTGTAACTAGATCTTTTTGGTGAAAAATTAGGGGTGACAGCAATTTAATTTCTCTATTTCATTGTTTTACTTAAACATTCTATTTATTTTAAAATACTTTTTAAATATAAATACTTTAATTTTTTTAATTTTATTTTTTATAAACGTATAATATATTTTTATCCCCAGGGGTACAGGTCTGTGAATCCAGGTTTACGCACTTCACAGCACTCACCATAGCACATACCCTCCCCAATGTCCATAACCCCACCCCCCCTCTCCCAACCCCCTCCCCCCAGCAACCCTCAGTTTGTTTTGTGAGATTAAGAGTCACTTATGGTTTGTCTCCCTCCCAATCCCATCTTGTTTCATTTAATCTTCTCCTACCCCCTTAACCCCCCATGTTGCATCTGCTCTCCCTCATATCAGGGAGATCATATGATAGTTGTCTTCTCCGATTGACTTACTTCGCTAAGCATGATACCCCCTAGTTCCATCCACGTTGTCGCAAATGGCAAGATTTCATTTCTTTTGATGGCTGCATAGTATTCCATTGTGTATATATACCACTTCTTCTTTATCCATTCGTCTGTTGATGGACATCTAAGTTCTTTCCATAGTTTGGCTATTGTAGATATTGCTGATATAAACATTCGGGTGCACGTGACCCTTCGGATCACTACGTATGTATCTTTAGGGTAAATACCCAGCAGTGCAATTGCTGAGTCATAGGGTAGTTCTATTTTCAACATTTTGAGGAACCTCCATGCTGTTTTCCAGAGTGGTTGCACCAGCTTGCATTCCCACCAACAGTGTAGGAGGGTTCCCCTTTCTCCGCATCCTCGCCAGCATCTGTCATTTCCGGACTTGTTAATTATAGCCATTCTGACTGGTGTGAGGTGATATCTCATTGTGGTTTTGATTTGTATTTCCCTGATGCCGAGTGATATGGAGCACTTTTTCACGTGTCTGTTGGCCATCTGGATGTCTTCTTTGCAGAAATGTCTGTTCATGTCCTCTGCCCATTTCTTGATTGGATTATTTGTTCTTTGGGTGTTGAGTTTGCTAAGTTCTTTATAGATTCTGGACACTAGCCCTTTATCTGATATGTCGTTTGCAAATATCTTCTCCCATTCTGTCAGTTGTCTTTTGGTTTTGTTGACTGTTTCCTTTGCTGTGCAAAAGTTTTTGATCTTGATAAAATCCCAATAGTTCATTTTTGCCCTTGCTTCCCTTGTCTTTGGCGATGTTCCTAGGAAGATGTTGCTGCGGCTGAGGTTGAAGAGGTTGCTGCCTATGTTCTCCTCAAGGATTTTGATGGATTCCTTTCTCACATTGAGGTCCTTCATCCATTTTGAGTCTATTTTTGTGTGTGGTATAAGGAAATGATCCAGTTTCATTTTTCTGCATGTGGCTGTCCAATTTTCCCAACACCATTTATTGAAGAGGCTGTCTTTTTTCCATTGGACATTCTTTCTTGCTTTGTCGAAGATTAGTTGACCATAGAGTTGAGGGTCTATTTCTGGGCTCTCTATTCTGTTCCACTGATCTATGTGTCTGTTTTTGTGCCAGTACCATGCTGTCTTGATGATGACAGCTTTGTAATAGAGCTTGAAGTCCGGGATTGTGATGCCACCAACTTTGGCTTTCTCTTTCAATATTCCTTTGGCTATTCAAGGTCTTTTCTGGTTCCATATAAATTTTAGCATTATTTGTTCCATTTCGTTGAAAAAAATGGATGGTACTTTGATAGGAATTGCATTAAATGTGTAGATTGCTTTAGGTAGCATAGACATTTTCACAATATTTATTCTTCCAATCCAGGAGCATGGAACATTTTTCCATTTCTTTGTGTCTTCCTCAATTTCTTTCATGAGTACTTTATAGTTTTCTGTGTATAGATTCTTAGTCTCTTTGGTTAGGTTTATTCCTAGGTATCTTATAGTTTTGGGTGCAATTGTAAATGGGATTGACTCCTTAATTTCTCTTTCTTCTGTCTTGTTGTTGGTGTAGAGAAATGCGACTGATTTCTGTGCAGTGATTTTATATCCTGACACTTTACTGAATTCCTGTACCAGTTCTAGCAGTTTTGGAGTGGAGTCTTTTGGGTTTTCCACATACAGTATCATATCATCTGCGAAGAGTGATAGTTTGACTTCTTTGCCGATTTGGATGCCTTTAATTTCCTTTTGTTGTCTGATTGCTGCGTCAAGGACTTCTAGTACTATGTTGAACAAAAGTGGTGATAATGGACATCCCTGCCGTGTTCCTGACCTTAGAGGAAAAGCTTTCAGTTTTTCTCCATTGAGAATGATATTTGAGGTGGGTTTTTCATAGATGGCTTTGATAATATTGAGGTATGTGCCCTCTATCCCTACACTTTGAAGAGTTTTGATCAGGAAGGGATGCTGTACTTTGTCAAATGCTTTTTCAGCATCTATGGAGAGTATCATATGGTTCTTGTTCTTTCTTTTATTAATGTGTTGTATCACTTTGATTGATTTGCAGATGTTGAACCAACCTTGCAGCCCTGGAATAAATCCCACTTGGTCGTGATGAATAATCCTTTGAATGTATTGTTGAATCCTATTGGCTAGTATTTTGGTGAGAATTTTTGCATCTGTGTTCATCAAGGATATTGGTCCGTAGTTCTCTTTTTTGATGGGATCCTTGTCTGGTTTTGGGATCAAGGTGATGCTGGCCTCATAAAATGAGTTTGGAAGTTTTCCTTCCATTTCTATTTTTTGGAACAGTTTCAGGAGAATAGGAATTAGTTCTTATTTAAATGTTGGTAGAATTCCCCCAGAAAGCCGTCTGGCCCTGGGCTTTTGTTTGTTTGGAGATTTTTGATGACTGTTTCAATCTCCTTACTGGCTATGGTTCTGTTCAGGCTTTCTATTTCTTCCTGATTCAGTTGTGGTAGTTTATATGTCTCTAGGAATGCATCCATTTCTTCCAGATTGTCAAATTTGTTGGCGTAGAGTTGCTCATAGTATGTTCTTATAATTGTCTGTATTTCTTTGGTGTTAGTTGTGATCTCTCCTCTTTCATTCATGATTTTATTTATTTGGGTCCTTTCTCTTTTCTTTTTGATAAGTCTGGCCAGGGGTTTATCAATCTTATTAATTCTTTCAAAGAACCAGCTCCTAGTTTCGTTGATTTGTTCTATTGTTTTTTTGGTTTCTATTTCATTGATTTCTGCTCTGATCTTTATGATTTCTCTTCTCCTGCTGGGTTTAGGGTTTCTTTCTTGTTCTTTCTAAAGCTCCTTTAGGTGTAGGGTTAGGTTGTGTACCTGAGACCTTTCTTGTTTCTCGAGAAAGGCTTGTACCACTATATATTTTCCTCTCAGGACTGCCTTTGTTGTGTCCCACAGATCTTGAACTGTTGTGTTTTCATTATCATTTGTTTCCATGACTTTTTTCAATTCTTCTTTAATTTCCTGGTTGACCCATTCATTCTTTAGAAGGATGCTGTTTAGTCTCCATGTATTTGGGTTCTTTCCAAATTTCCTCTTGTGATTGAGTTCTAGCTTCAGAGCATTGTGGTCTGAAAATATGCAGGGAATGATCCCAATCTTTTGATACCGGTTGAGACCTGATTTAGGACCGAGGATGTAAACTATTCTGGAGAATGTTCCATGTGCACTAGAGAAGAATGTGTATTCTGTTGCTTTGGGATGAAATGTTCTGAATATATCTGTGATGTCCATCTGGTCTAGTGTGTCATTTAAGGCCTTTATTTCCTTGTTGATCTTTTGCTTGGATGATCTGTCCATTTCAGTGAGGGGAGTGTTAAATCCCCTACTATTATTCTATTATTGTTGATGTGTTTCTTTGATTTTGTTATTAATTGGTTTATATAGTTGGCTGCTCCCACGTTAGGGGCATAGATATTTACAATTGTTAGATCTTCTTGTTGGACAGATCCTTTGAGTATGATATGGTGTCCTTCCTCATCTCTTATTATAGTCTTTGGCTTAAAACCTAATTGATCTGATCTAAGGATGGCCACTCCTGCTTTCTTCTGATGTCATTTAGCATGGTAAATTCTTTTCCACCCCTTCACTTTAAATCTGAAGGTGTCTTCAGGTTTAAAATGAGTTTCTTTTAGGCAACATATAGATGAGTTTTGTTTTTTTATCCATTCTGATACCCTGTGTCTTTTGATTGGGGCATTTAGCCCATTAACATTCAGGGTAACTATTGAGAGATATGAATTTAGTGCCATTGTATTGCCTGTAAGGTGACTGTTATTGTATATTGTCTCTGTTCCTTTCTGATCTACTACTTTTAGGGTCTCTCTTTGCTTATAGGACCCCTTTCAATATTTTCTGTCGAGCTGGCTTGGTGTTTGCAAATTCTTTCAGTTTTTGTTTGTCCTGGAAGCTTTTAATCTCTCCTTCTATTTTCAATGATAGCTTAGCTGGATAGAGTATTCTTGGCTGCATGTTTTTCTCATTTAGTGCTCTGAATATATCATGGCAGCTCTTTCTGGCCTGCCAGGTCTCTGTGGATAAGTCTGCTGCCAATTTAATATTTTTACCATTTTATGTTACAGACTTCTTTTCCCGGGTTGCTTTCAGGATTTTCTCTTTGTCACTAAGACTTGTAAATTTGACTATTAGGTGACGGGGTGTGGACCTATTCTTATTGATTTTGAGGGGGGTTCTCTGAACCTCCTGGATTTTGATGCTTGTTCCCTTTGCCATATTGGGGAAATTCTCTCCAATAATTCTCTCCAATATACCTTCTGCTCCCCTCTCTCTTTCTTCTTCTTCTGGAATCCCAATTATTCTAATGTTGTTTCATCTTATGGTGTCACTTATCTCTCAAATTCTTCCCTCGTTCTGTAGCTGTTTGTCCCTCTTTTGCTCAGCTTCTTTATTCTCTGTCATTTGGTCTTCTATATCGCTGATTCTTTCTTCTGCCTCATTTATCCTAGCAGTGAGAGCCTCCATTTTTGATTGCACCTTATTAATAGCTTTTTTTATTTCAATTTGGTTAGATTTTAGTTCTTTTATTTCTCCAGAAAGGGCTTTTATATCTCCTGAGAGGGTTTCTCTAATATCTTCCATGCTTTTTTCGAGCCTGGCTAGAACCTTGAGAATCATCATTCTGAACTCTAGATCTGACATATTACCAATGTCTGTATTGATTAGGTCTCTAGCCTTTGGTACTGCCTCTTGTTCTTTTTTTTGTGGTGAATTTTTCCGCCTTGTCGTTTTGTCCAGATAAGAGTATATGAAGGAGCAAGTAAAATACTAAAAGGGTGGCAACTACCCCAGGAAAATATGCTTTAGCCAAATCAGAAGAGATCCAAATCGTGAGGGGGGAGAAAGGGGATAAAAAGGTTCAGAAAAAAAAAAAAAAAAAAAAA